>NW_006432450.1:382163-386011 GCF_000325575.1 Pteropus alecto | reverse complement strand
ATCAAAAGTCTTGCTAGGTAGCGTTTTCCTAGTTGTAGATTCTTGATTTTCATCACTATGAATATTTCTTTCCAGTTCTTTCTGGCCTGCAAAGTTTCCAGTGAAAAGTCAGCAGACATTCTTATGGGGGTACCCTTGTAAGTAACTTGTTGCCTTTCTCTTGCTGCTTTTAAGATTCTCTCTTTGTCTTTGACCTTTGGCATTATAATTATGATGTGTCTTGGTGTAGATCTGTTTGAATTCCTCTTGTTTGGGACTCTTCGTGCTTACTGAACTTGTATGTCTTTAAATTTCTTTACCAGGGTAGGAAATTTTCTGTCATTATTTCTTCAAATAGAGTCTCAGTTCTTTGCTCTCTCTCTTCCCCTTCAGGTACTCCTATGATCCAGATATTGTTATGCTTCATGTCATCCCAGAGATCTCGTAAACTATCCTCAGTTTTTAAAATTCTTTTTTGTTGTCGTTGTTTTGATTGGGTGCATTCTGCTACCTTGTCTTCCAATCCACTGATTCGATCTGCTTCATCCAATCTGCTGTTGAATCGTTCTAGTGTATTCTTCATTTCAGTTATTGTATTTTTCATTTCTGTCTGGTTCTTTTTTATGGTTTCTATACCCTTTTTCATGCTTACTATCTCTCTGCTGATGTTCTCGTTGTGCTATCTATTCTCCCCCTAAGTTCGTTGCACATCCTTATAACCATTATTTTGAGCTCTGTCTCTGGTAGGTTGCTTGCCTCCATTTCATTTAGCTTATTTTCTGAAGTTTTCTCTGTTATTTCATTTGTGGCATGTTTTTTTGTGTTTGTTTTCTCATTTTATTAGCCTTTCTGTGTTCGTTTCTATGTGTCAAGAATATTTGTTTTGTCTCTCAGCCTTGGCCAGATGGTCTAATGTGGAAGATATCTTGTGTGATCCATTATCTCCTATGCCGAGGACTCTGAACGTGTTCTTTGTGTGGGTTGTGTGCGATCTTCTGTGTTTGCCAAGACTTTATTGTTGTTAGTACATCAGTGGATGGGATTAACGCTCAAGCTGACCAATTGTAGGATTTGGCTGCATCCACAGGATAAGAGTTGCTGTGTGGGGACTGACCCCACTGAGTGGGATTTGCCCTAGCTGGCTTGTGTATTTATTGCAAGCACCCTTTGTGTGTACCACTACTGAAATTAATGGCAGTTGCTCTATTATGGTCTGATGCCAGCCTCCAGATGACTTGGTTTTGTGGCTCCTTGAGAAGGGATTCTCTGTAGGCCTAGGTCAGCTGCTGCTTTTGATTGCTCACAGCTACCTGGTAGGAACTACTGAGTGATCTGCCAATGGTTGTTACGTATGCTGGATCTATAGGTATGTGGAAGAGACAGTGCTGGTAGGCAGCTGTCAGTTATCCTCTGTCTCTGACTTAGGACAGTTTAGCAGAGGGTCCAGGTTTGACATTGCCTGTGTATCTCTGAAACTGGAAGAGCCTCTGGGTCATATTCATGTTGGATGGGACAGGGAACCCGGGAGTCTCCTGGATCTATTGAGTAAATTTCCTCCCATCATTGCAGTGTCAGTTTATATGCCAACACTGTCTCTGTGGCTCCTGTACAAGTTTCCAATCATAGTATGTTTAGTTGCTGTCCACCTTGGGCCTGAATGTGCCACCCGAGGACAGTGGCAGCTTCAAATCAAAACACAGTGAGCATTTGGTGAATTGAATGGGCAGGAGCTCAGGGAGTCAAGGGCTGTCAGGCCAATACAGACCCCTGAAATACCCTCAAGAGATATAGGCAGCAGTGGTTTGCTCACAACTTTTTCCCTGAAATGCGCTCACTGCGCTAACCAAGGTCTGTTGCCTGTGCTGACTATACAATCCCACAGACAAACAGGGCATGGGAGGCTGCCTGTCAATGGGGTGCAGGCATTTTGTGGCTTGGGTGAATCAGGATCTCAGGGAGACAAGAGCTGTCAAGACAATGCAGCCTCAGTTTTGCTACAACTTCTGTGCCAGGGTATTCCCTCACAGATCTCAATGAGACCATTTGCTGTCTAGGTCGGTCCCATATATGCCTGCTCTCCCCGGAAATAATATTGCAACTCTTGCAGGCATCAGGGATCTGCCGGCAACTGATTTCCATGCAGTGTCAGCCCTGTGCTAGCCAAAGTTTGTTGATTTTGTAGATTGGAGGGGGGGAGGATTAGGGCTGTGGCACTTCACTGTCAATGGGCCATCTGGGGCAATTTGTGGGTAAGGTGGGGCAGGATCTCAGAGAGGCAATGACCCTCAGATTAATACAGTCTCAGTGTTGCTGCCATCTTTGATAACTGTGTATGCGTTCCCACAGAAGTACCAGATCACAGCAAGATCAGCTGCTGTCTGGGACTAGCCCACAGACGCCTGCCCAAGTTCATGTTAGCAGCAGAGATCTGCCTGACCCTATCTCAGAAATATGGTTCACAGTGCTGGCTGCCACCTGGGAATGCATTTGCTTGAAATGGCACAGGGCATGGCAGTCATCTAGCAACAAAAGCCCTAGGTGATCTGCAGATTGGATGGGGTGAGCTGATCCCCTCAGGCCAGGGATTCCTAACAGCCCTGTGGGAGGGGTCTGCATAATCAAGCTGACAGATCTGTAGATTGCCAAGTAGGGGGCACGGGACTAAGGCACAATAGCAACTGCCCTTCCAGCCCTTGTTCTGGAGCCAGGTAATATAGACTTTCTCGGTATGGATTCCACGCGAGCCTCCTACTCACCACCAGTGTCCCAGGTGAGTGTCTGCAGGTCAGAAAGCTTGTGCGCAGGTCCTTCAAAGGGGCATCTAAAGTTTCACCCACACGGCTGGAATCCCCTCTGGTTTTTACAATCTGAGTTATTGGAATCTCCTCTTCCTTGAGCTGGGATCCTGGGCTGGAGAGCCCCCAAATGAGAACAAGACATCCTTCAAGACATCCTTCAAGACATCCTTGCTGTCTTGCTTTCTCTCCCCGCGATGCTCCACCACCCACAGTCTCTCTTTAGCTTGCTAAGAAGACATTTTTCTTTTGGTTTCCAGTAGGTGGCATCTAAGTCTCTTGGATCCCTGCTTTATATAAAAGTCTTAATGATGCCTTTTTTTTTTTCTTGTACATATTCAATCACACTCACTACCTTCAGTTTCAGTTCCTGTCAATGTTAGCAACAGTTTCAGTAGCATTTGTTCAGATTCCCCTGGGGCTCCACAATGTTTTATCTTGGAGGATATGGTGGAAGGGCCCTCTGGATTAGAGGATTGAATGGGCAGGAACTGTGAGACTGTGGCTCAGTCTCACATTTTGCAACTGCAGCTGGTAACAATCAGCTGTTGCTTCTTCACTATCCTTACTTCTCTGCTTTCTGCCCTGATCCCCTGGCACTGCTGCTGCGTGGAGCTCACAGCTTCCTCAGGCAGGGCTGTTCAGGGAACGCGCTTCACCTTTTACCCCGCCTCCCCCTTGCAGGGAGCTCTAGATGCAAGAAGCAGATTTTTTATTTCTCCTAGTCTAACACCTGACTCTCATGATTCTAACCTGTTGTAACTCTTACTCTCAGATCCCTTGTTCAGATTCTTTGTTCAGACATGCTTGTGTGCAGGTTGGGTGTTTTCTGTTGAGTTTTAGATGTTTAGCTTATTGTTGTTTTAAGGGGAGAGATCTGGGGACATCTCTCACCCTGCTATGCTTTTGACATCACTTTTGAGTGATTAAAACTGGTAATCTGGAGTGGTCTGCCTCTTTCTTCAGTGTCTCCTTGCCCTCTGTGTATGCCAGTTTCAAATTTCATTAGTCTTTGTTTTAAAAGTCTATTTTTTACTGGTATAAGTATTCTTATCCCAGATTTTTTGTTTCCTT
>NW_006432450.1:375278-382033 GCF_000325575.1 Pteropus alecto | reverse complement strand
ATATACACACTGTATATATACATGTATATACATATATATATATAATTTTGTATATGCATTTACTTTCAGTCTCTGTGGGTACTTTAAGTCTAAAGATTTTCGCTTGTAGGCAGCATTAGTAAGGGTCATGTTTTCTCATCAATTCAGTGTTATGTCTTTGATTAAAGCATTTACTCCATTTAAATTTAAAATAATTATTGATATATAGTTATTGCCAGTTTATTATTCATATTTTTGATTTTTTTTCTGATTCTATTAAAAAGTTCCCTTAAAATTTTTCATAAGAGTAGTTTCCTTGCAATGAACTCCTTTAGCTTTTTCTTATCTAGGAAGATCTTTATCTCTCCTTTAATTTTAAATGATAGCCTTGCTAGGTAAAGTAACCTTGATTATAGGTCCTTGTTTTCATCACTTTAAGTATTTTGTACCAAACCCATTTGGCCTGCAACGTTTCTGTTGAGAAATCAGCTGAGCCTTATGGGAGCTACAGTGTAGGTAACTAGGTGCTTTTCTCTTGCAAAAAAATTCTCTTTTGTCTTTAACTTTTGTGATTTTAATTATGATGTGTCTTGATGTGGGCCTGTTATGTTCATCTTGTATGGTATTTTCTGTGTTCCTGAGACTGTGTGTTTATTTCCTTTGCTAGGCTAGAATTTTTTCAGTCATTATTTCTTAAAATAGGTTTTCATATTTTTGTTCTCTTTTTTCTCCTCCTGGTAGCCCTATAATGTGAATGTTGGTATGCTTGATGTTGTCCCAGAGGCTTCTTAAACTATCCTCATTGTGGGGGTTGTTTATTTTTTTTAATTTGCTATTCTGATTGGGTGTTTTCTGTTACCTTATCTTCTAAATTGCTGATTCAGTTTTCTACTTCAGCTAATATACTGTTTATTTTCTCTAATGTAGTCTTTATTGTATCCTTCATTTCTAACTGATTCTTTTATTTTGTTTTGTTTTCTATCTTCATTTTTATATTTCCTATTTCTTTGTTAAAGTTCTCACTGAGATCATTAAGCATCCTTATAACCACTCTTTGGTAGATTGCTTGTCTCCATTTTTGGAGTTCTTGTTCTGGTACTTTGTTCTTTTTTTGGGGGGGGGTGGTTTTTGGTTTTTGTTTTTTTTTTTCATTTAGCTGCCTTCCTATGTTTGTTTTTATGATGTATTAGATAAATTTTCTATGTCTCTTGGTCTTAATAGAGTGGCCTCATGTAGTGAGTATTCTGTGGGGTCCAGTGATGCAATCTTCCTGGTCACCTGGGCCAGCAATTACAGGTGTGATCTTTGTGTGGGTTGTGTGTGACCTTCTACTGTAGTTGAATCTTGGTTGCTGTTGGCATGTTAATGAAAAGAAATGACAGTCTGACTGGTTTTGATGACTGGCTATGACTCCAGTGGAGGAACTATTGCGCAGGGGTTGACCCTACAAAACAGAATTTGCTTTAACAGGACTCTAGTGCCTTCCCCATTTGCCTTTTGGGTGTGTCATCCATGGAAGCAACAAGATGGTGCTCCAGCTTGATCCAAAGCTGGCCACCAGCATGCTGGCCTGGGACCTTTAGAAGTGGCCCTATTGCAGGTCAAGTTTAGCTATAGCCTGTGCCATGACCATGGCCACCTGGAGTAAGCCACAAAGCATTTTGTGGATGTCTGCCACCTGTGCTGGGCTTTGAGGTGACTGGGAGAGGCCAATTGTTGAGTTAAGGCTGGCTACCACCAATATTGGGCTTGGAGCTACTCAGCAAGAGTTGCAAGGCACAGCAAGTCCAGATGCTTCTTATGAACCTTTGAGAGATTATAGGAAAATCTGCAGCATGAACCAAGATGGTTCATTTGTATGGCAAAGCCACTGGGAGTGGCTTGGATGGGTCCAGAAGTTGGAAGAGGTGAGGTCTCAGGGAGTTACTGGGACAGAACTATTGGTGTTAGTTGATAGAGACTCGGATATGGCAGCTGCCTGCATCTGCATGCTGGGACAACGAAGAGTTCAAAAAAGGAACAGTGGATTCTATTAGCACTTCTGTTTGTAAAACAACAGCACATCCAGCCTTCTTCCCAAAGCCAGACAATTCAACTTCTCCCTGTATGTCCCTGGCACCTTTCAAACCACTGCTCCATCACTGGAGCTCATAGTGAATGAGTTCATCAGTGAGTAAGTCTGAGTGTGGGCTTTTTAAGAAAAGTGTCAGAAACTCCAGAGCTTTTCCTCTCATTGAGTCCCAATCTCCACTGATTTTCACAGCTAGAAGATGAGGAATTTTCTACCTGGCCCTGGAACATTGGGCTGGGAAGCCTCGAGTGGAGCTGGGACACTTTGCTCTTCAAGAGGGGCCACCACAGCCAGGATATCCCTGCCAATTTTTAAACAGCAACCTATTCCCCATCTCCACCCCTCCTATCAGTCTCACGGTGGATTCTTCTGTTACCCTTAGTCATAAGAGTTCTGTTCACCTAGACTTCAGGAGATTCTCAATTATGGCAGTTCTGTAGTTTAGTTGTAATTTCGATGTAGTCATGAGAGGATACAAGCACTTTATTTCTCTACTCTGCCTTCTTAACCATTAGCCTTTGTTTCATTGATTTTCTATGTCTGTGCAAAAACTTTTATGCATATTGTATACTTTTTACAAACATGTGAAAATGATGTTTCTAAAAATGCTAGTTGTATAAATAAATCAAAATAATGTTATCTATGTTAAACACTGTGTTCTTATATACTTTCATATTGAACAATGAGACCCCCAAAAGAAATAGTTCTAGACTATGTTTAAACATGTTTTTTGTTAAATTTATTGGAGTGCCATTAGTTAATAAAATAATGTACATATAATAAAATGATATACACGTATTGCATTATGTGTTCACCACCTAAAGTTAAATCTTCTGTTACCATGTATTTGATCTTCTTTACCCGTATCTACCTCCCTCCCTCCCCCATTTTCTTATAGTAAACACTAAACTGTTGTCTGCATTTATAAGTTTTTTTATCTTGTTTGTTGCTTTTAGTTTTATATTCCATATATGAATAAAATTACATGGTTCTCAGCTTTTTCTGTCTGACTTATTTTTCTTCACATGACAATATTAAAGTCCATCTATGCTGGCACAAATGCAGTATTTCATCTTTGCTTATTGTTGAGAAGTATTCCATTGTATATATGTACCACATCTTCTTTATTCAATCATCTATTGAAAAGCACTTCAGTTGCTACCATATCTTGACCACTGTGGATGTGCTGCTGTGCTAAATATTGGTGTGTGTGTGTGTGTGTGTGTGTGTGTGTGTGTGTGTGTGTGTAAAAACAAATAAATGTTTTCAAATTTGGGGGATAAATACCCAGAAGAGGAATTACTGGGTCACATGGTTATTTTATTCTTAATTTTTTGAGAAAACTCCATACTGTTTTTCATAGTGACTGTAGCAATTTGCATTCCCACTAGCAGTGCATGAGGGTTCCTTTTTTCCCCAAATCTTCAATACTTGTTATTACTTGTCTTGTTGATAATCATTTTTATGAGAGGTGTGATGTGCTATCTTATCGTGGTTTTGATTTGCATTTCTCTAAAATCTAGTGAAGTTTAGTACCTTTTTGTATGTCTGTTGGTCATTTGTATGTCTTCTTGGGAGAAATGTTGGTTCAGGTCCTCTGCTCATTTTTTTAAATTGAATTGTTTGTTTTTATTGTTGTTGAGTTGTATGACTTGTTTATATATTTTGGATATTAGGCCCTTATCAAAGGTGTTGTTTTCAAATATGTTTTCCCAATCAGTTGGTTGTCTCTTTGCCTTATTGATGATTTCTTTTACTGTGCAGTAACTTTTTAGTTTGACATATTTCCATTTATTTATTTTTGCTTTTACTTCCTTTGCATTTGATGTTAAATTTATAATATTCTCTCTAAATCCAAGGTCTATGAGTTTAGTATGTATGTTTTCTTCTATGCAATTTATTGTTTCATGTATTATATTTAAGTCTTTGATTAGTTTTAAGTTAATTTTGATGTATGATGATAGATAGCTGTCTAGTTTTACTGTTTTGCATGTTATATTCCAATTTTCATAATATTATTTATTAAAGAGGCTTTTTTCTCTATTTTATGTTTTTAGGTTCTTTGTCAATAATTATTTGTCAAGATATATGTGGAATTATTTCTGGGCTCTCAATTCTGTTCCATTGGTCTGTATGTCTGGTTTTGTTTTTGTTTTTGTTTTTGTTTTTGTTTTTGTTTTCCAATACCATGTTTTAATTATTGTCATTTGTGGTATAATTTGAAGTTAGATGGTGTAATATTTCCAGCCTTGTTCCTTTTTTATCAGGATTGCTTTCGCTGTTCAGAATCTTTTGTGCTTCCATACAAATCTGATAATTTTTTGATCTATTTTTTTATATGCTATTGAGATTTTGATGGAGATTGCATTAAATTTGCATATTGCTTTGGGTTATATGACCATTATAACTATGTTGACTCTTTCAATCCATAAACATAAAATATCATTTCATTTCTTTGTGACTTCTTTGATTTCTTTTAATAATGTCTTTTACTTTTCAGTGTATAGGTCCTTCACATGCTTTGCTAAGTTTATTACTAGGTATTTTATTCTTTTCATTGCAATTTCAAAAGGAATTTTTTTTTTTATTTTTTAAATGAAATTTTATTGTTAGTATATAGAAACACAATGGACTATCATCAGAAATCTCCTCCCAAAATAAAAGTCCAGTACCAGATGGCTTGGCTAGTGAATTCTACCAAACACTAAAAGATGATTTAATGTCTGTTCTTCTCAAACTCTCCAAAAGATTACAGAAGAGATAATACTTCCTCACAATTTTTATGAAGTTAACATTACTCTAATACCGAAACTTAGTAAGAAACACACGCGCGCGTGCGCACACACACACACACACACACAACTACAGACAATATCTCTGATGAATACTGATGTAAATATCCTAAAAAAAATACTATCAAATTGAATACAACACATTAAAAACATAATACATCATGATCAACTTGGCTTTATTCCAGCAGTGCAAGGATGGTTCAATGTATGCAAATCAATCAGTGTGATACAGCATGTAAACAAAACAAAGAAAAAAATCACATAATCACATTCATAAACTCAAAAAGCATTTGACAAGATACAGCATACATTTATAATAAAAACACGTAATAAATGACTGTAGAAAAAAATTACCTCAAGATAATAAAGACCATATATGACAAATTCTTAGCTAATATTATACTTATCGGTAAAAAAAACCTGAAAACTTTTTCTATAAGATCAAGAATAAGACAAAGATGCCCACTTTCACGACTCTTATTCAATAGACTGTCGGAAGTCTTAGGTAGAGCAATCAGGCAAGAGAAAAAAATAAAAGGTGTTCAAACTGAAAATGAAGAAGTAAAATTGTCCCTTTTTGTAGACAATGATTCTTTATATATGAAATCCTAAAGTCTCTATCAAAAAATGATTAGAAACAAACAAACAAAAAAACACAGTAAAGTTGTAGGATACAAAATTTATATTTAAATGTTTTAATAAAAATCCTTAAACTAGGAAAATTAA
The DNA here is from genome assembly GCF_000325575.1 of Pteropus alecto. NCBI lineage: Eukaryota > Metazoa > Chordata > Mammalia > Chiroptera > Pteropodidae > Pteropus > Pteropus alecto. The sequence continues at coordinate 376,465 of NW_006432450.1, read as the reverse complement.
ACAAAATTGTGTCAAAAACCCTCATATATCCATAACTCATCTTCAACAATTATCAGTATTTTCCTTCCTTGATTCATTCATACATTCCTTCATCCCATCCCTCCACTCAAGTATCATCATCATCATCATAATCATCATCATCATCATCAAGATCTGATTTGTCATCTTTATTCTCTTCTCATCTAAAAATATATCTGCTTATCTCCAAAACATTCTCTTATGTTTTTTTTTATAAAATCTTTATAATTTTTGCTTTTATGTTTAAGCCTGTAATCTATCTTGAATTAATGTTTGTGTATGGTACAAGAAAAGAGACTAAAATTAGTTTTTTTTTCTTATACTTTATCCAGTTGTTACAGCACCAGTGATTTAAAAGGCTTTTCTCATTAAATTGCTTTCAGAACTCTCTTCAAAGTGAATTGGTTCTATTAATGTATTTTTGAACTTTTTGTATGTCTATCTTATCATTTTGTCTATCCTTATACCATTACCACTATGTATTTAACACTGTAACTTTATAATGTCTTGAAGTTGAATAGTGTCAGCCCTGCCAACTTATATTGGAACTTTATATCTTACCCCACTATGCAATCAATTTTTAATATTTATTTATAACTTCCACCCTTTATTTATTAAGTATTTACTGAGAATCTAATATATTCTAGGAGTTTTGGATATATCAATAGTGAACAAAATAATTACAATCTTTACCTTTTTGGAGCCTACATTTCAATGACAGCCTGTGCTCTGATCACCTCCTCATAAAATTCACATTATGTTGGTAATGATGATCAGAATTGTTCAATCTCCACTTCAGGTCATGATTTATATTCACAACAATGCCCTCTCACCCCCAGATTTCCCAACACATGCTCAGATTATATTAACTTGACCAAGTGAAGACTCAAGCACACTCCCTTTGCACAGCCCCAGCCCTCTGAAAGTGCCGATGGTTTACTCTAACTTTGGTATCAGAAAATTATGCCCATATTTATTGACTCGCTATTACCTTTTCTATAATATCTACTTCAACCTGTCTATGCTCTTCAAGATTTCTAACTCTACTCTTTCTCCCAAGTAATTGAACTTTTGCCCTTATTAATTTCCCTTTTAGAACTTTTAGAACTTTTTAAAATGTAGAAGTCTTAAAGCTTTTCTTTTTAGGAATCAAATTTTTTTAACGGAGA
>NW_006432450.1:360447-375187 GCF_000325575.1 Pteropus alecto | reverse complement strand
CTTTGTAGTTGTGTATTTAGGTTAGCTAGAAAAAAATCTCAAACTCTACCAAATTAGCTTCTATTTTCTACCATCAATCCTCATGGTGATCATATCTTGAGTGTGAAATTTCCAGCCACAATTACTCCCTCTGCACAATGGGATAACTCAGGCAAAAGCCTGGCAGCTGGGTGGAGGGCTTTACAGCTGTGAGATGAGAAAAAAGCCCTTCTCTTCATCTTCGAGAAAGGCGATAGGAGTCATGTTAGGCAGAGTTTTTAACAGTTTATATAATTTTCTTCAGCAACCTCCACGAATTCTTTCTTCTCAAAGATTCTATGTAGTCCTAAATCCTAAACTTGACATTGCTGCTCAGATGCTTTTCCTAATGTTTAGGATTTACTAGAGTTAGAAAATATTTAATTAACATCCTCCATAAAAAACCCTTGAAATCATATAATTTTTTTAAAAGAGTGATTTGTGTTTATTGTGAAAGAAATTTAAAATACATGGAAGTGTATAGAAGAAGGAAAAAAAATACCCCAATTCTTCCCCCAACTCCATAATAACAGCTATTAACATTTTGGTGAGTATTTTTCCACCCATCTCTGTGTCTGGCTGTGCACATGTGCAGTTCTACATAAATTGAAAACTTGTGTGAGCTGTACCTGTCTACTAAATTCATACTACTCCATGGACAACAATCCATAACAATACATGGAGATGCAAGAACCACTTGGTAATAGAAGAGGACTTTTAAATCACCCACATTCTCCTAATATTTATTTTCCTGTGAGTGTTTTATAAAGAATTATCTAATTCTGAGTTTCCATGTTCTCATGAATGTCCTGAAAATATATTTTCAGTCCTGGTCTCAGGTTTATTTTAAATCTAGAAGACCCCGTGACTGTGAGTTACCAAGTAGGGTTATTTTAGGAAGCTGTAAGTAAAGATCTTACATCAGATACCACCTGCAAGTGAAAATAAGACAATCTATTTTTTTCTCATTTTGGCTTCTCAAACTCAAAATGACTTTGTGCAAGAAACACAGCATAAAAGAACAGGAAAAAACAAAGTAAGAGAGAGAAAATATAAGTGTGACTCCCTTAGAGACAGTCTCCATATATGCCAATTGTGCTATTTTTTTTCTTGTCCAAAGCAACATATCTGTAACAGATTGGGAGTAAAGTGAGACAAGTGAGGCAGTGGACACAAACGTACGAGAGTGACGAAAAAAATGAATGAATAATTTTTCAATATGAAATTCAAAATTAATACAAAAAATCCACAAATAAGTAAAGATTAAAATTTTAATAAAGATGAGATCAGTAATAATGCCATGTCAAACCATATGGTACAAAATGGGATAAAATGGAAAAACGTAGTTCTACTGATCCTATAATTTTTGTATTGATCCCGATTTTTAAAACTATTAAATGAAATAGAAGTTATCCTGATTACTGAGTTTCTAAGTGCCTGTTGAAATTTTATGATCAAGCAAGAACATCATTCTTCTCATCTAGACGAGCCCTTGTCTTTAATGTGCATAAAAAAAACAGTCTTCTCTGAGATTAAGAATCGTTTTTATCCTGACACTGAGCCAGACCCTGCGCACCTCACCCCGAATGATTTGAAAGAGGCCTTATGAGCAAAAAGATAGGTTGGACTTGGTACCAGCTGCATCTTTTTCCAGCCGAACCACAATTCTTTACATAATTGAGAACCTTCTCCAAAACCTCATTTAAAAACATCCAGGCATGGAGTATAAGGTAGTTTCTCTTGCATTGTATGCAAACAACTTGGTGCTAATCTCTTGTACAATAACACTTCTCAGAACAAATTTATTCCTTTTAAGAGTCAGAAGTCAAAACTTTTACAATATAATTTGTGCTATTGCTTTTGCTTAAGGTTGAGCATAATCTCAGAAATTTGATCATTTAGTGTTAGTAATAACATGTTATGTTGTTACTAATCATTCAGTATTCCCTGTGTTGTACCCACAAGTACTTAATACCCTTTTATAGCACATCAATTATGACAATAATAATACCACAGCCATTAATTGTTCTAAAAGCCTCCTGCCAATCCCAGTGCTGACCACTTGGCTGACCAATCCAATGTACATAAAGCACTGTCATCATTCAGAGATTTTCAGTGGTAAATTAACACTCTTATTTTCTAATGTGCAGTTTTGTTCCAAAAACATTATTACTCATAAGAGTTAAAGTAGTAAACTCTGTTAATAATTTGATTTTTATTACTCAAGATGAATTCAATGTTATTTTTATAATATGGATTTAAAATACACAATTTATTTTTTGTTAGCTCTGTTTTCTTGAATAATGGCAAAGGTGGCAGAGGAAACACTGACACACATAGTTCCGATGTCCTATGAAGAATGTGGCTAGTTCAGATTGCTATACTCTTTCCTCTAAAAAATGTTTTTCCAAACCCTGGCCCTGTCTCTGGGAATGCTTTGCATGTGAACAACATATGTCATATGATTATGGAAGATATAAAACCTTGAAATTGGTCAGTTAACAGATCACATACATACAATGCGACTCAGTGAGTGACCTGACACCAGGTGAGAGATTGTTGGAGCTTCTCTTCGGCAAACTATCAAAAAGGAAAAGCTTCTACCTGTTGGAAGAAATGCTTAGGCCCCAATCTTTTCTTCAGAGCTGATTATAAGCAGATATGTCTGAGGCAAAGATGTCAACCTTTGATATCACTAAAGATGTATTTTCTACAGGTCAGGGCCTGAGGGTAGCTGCTCATATCCACACATTTATCTAGTCTAAATCTGTGTCAAACACTGCAAGATGCTGGAGACAGAAATAAATGAGACATAGCCCTTCTCCTCAGGGTCCCAATTCAGTGGGAATGATTGAGGTAATTGTAGATAATTATGAGAGTATGGAGAAAATAGTCTTTGCTCCACCTGGGGTATAGTGTGAAGAAATAAAGTTTTCCAGGTAACAGGTATGATCTTCATTAGAGAGGGTGAATAAAGGTGAAACAAAAGAAGGAGAGAAGGATGGGATCTAAGTAGATAAAAAAGGGTGAGCAAAGGCATATAAGCAGCATGCTCCTGTTTTTATCTGTATTCTCATGACCTAGAATGATGTCTTATACCTAGATATTCAAAGTGGTTTATTGAATAAATGAATGAAATAAAACAGAAACATTATACATAGAATCTGGTCTAGCATAACATGAAATCATATTGAGATCAAGATAATAGAGTAGGTAAATATTGTGCACACCTCCTATCATAATCACATCAAAATTGCAACTAAACTACAACAGCCATCATCATTGAGAATTACCTAAATTCTAGCTAAATAGAAGTTCTACAGCTAAGAACATACAGAAGAAGCCACCTCAAGGCAATAGGAGGGGCAGAGATGCAGACTGGGCTTGTCTCATGCCCACACATGGTAATTAAAAATTAGGAGGAATATCTTGGCCACAGAGGTTCATACTGAGAAGCAAGGGGTTCCAGTCTCACAGAAGGTGCCCCATTGCAGTGTTTCAGTGCCAGAAAGAGAAGTCTCCACAACTTCTGGCAGTAAACCAGCAAACATTGTGGCTGAGTAAGACAAAAGGTGACTGGAGTGCTAGGCATTCTGCTTAAAGGGTTCCCACATGGACTTACTCATTGACAGACTGATTAGCACTGAGCTCCAGCACGGGGGCAATAGCTCAAAAAGTGCCAGGTAAATATAGAGAGAAACTGAATTATCTGGTTTGGGGGCAAGAATTAGAGGGGCAAATTCCTTTCAGACACAAGTGCTGGCAGAATCCATTGTCCTTTTATTTACTAAGACATCTTCCACATTAGACCATCTGGCCAAGGCTGAGAGACAAAACAAATATTCTTGACACATAGAAACGAACACAGAAAGGCTAATAAAATGAGAAAACAAACACAAAAAAACATGCCACAAATGAAATAACAGAGAAAACTCCAGAAAATAAGCTAAATGAAATGGAGGCAAGCAACCTACCAGAGACAGAGCTCAAAATAATGGTTATAAGGATGTGCAACGAACTTAGGGGGAGAATAGATAGCACAACGAGAACATCAGCAGAGAGATAGTAAGCATGAAAAAGGGTATAGAAACCATAAAAAAGAACCAGACAGAAATGAAAAATACAATAACTGAAATGAAGAATACACTAGAACGATTCAACAGCAGATTGGATGAAGCAGATCGAATCAGTGGATTGGAAGACAAGGTAGCAGAATGCACCCAATCAAAACAACGACAACAAAAAAGAATTTTAAAAACTGAGGATAGTTTACGAGATCTCTGGGATGACATGAAGCATAACAATATCTGGATCATAGGAGTACCTGAAGGGGAAGAGAGAGAGCAAAGAACTGAGACTCTATTTGAAGAAATAATGACAGAAAATTTCCTACCCTGGTAAAGAAATTTAAAGACATACAAGTTCAGTAAGCACGAAGAGTCCCAAACAAGAGGAATTCAAACAGATCTACACCAAGACACATCATAATGATAATGCCAAAGGTCAAAGACAAAGAGAGAATCTTAAAAGCAGCAAGAGAAAGGCAACAAGTTACTTACAAGGGTACCCCCATAAGAATGTCTGCTGACTTTTCACTGGAAACTTTGCAGGCCAGAAAGAACTGGAAAGAAATATTCATAGTGATGAAAATCAAGAATCTACAACTAGGAAAACGCTACCTAGCAAGACTTTTGATTAAAATGGAGGGTGAGATAAAGAGCTTCCCAGACAGAGAAAAGCTTAAGGAATTTATCATCAACAAGCCAGTATTACAAGAAATGTTAAAGGGACTCTGTAAGAGAAGGGTAAATAAGAAAATAGAAAAAAAACAAATATGAATAATAAAACGGCAGCAACCATGTACCTATCGGTAATCGCTTTAAATGTAAATGGATTAAATACTCCAATCAAAAGACATAGGGTAGCCAAATGGATAAGAAAACAACCCATGCATATGCTGTCTACAAGAGACCCACTTCAGAATAAATGACACTCACAGACTGAAAGTAAAAGGGATGGGAAAAGATATTTCATGCAAATGGAAATAAAGAAAAAGCCGGGGTAGCGATATTTATATCAGATGAAATAGATTTTAAAACAAAGTCTCTAATAAGAGACAAAGAAAGGCATTACATAATGGTAAAGGGATCGATAAATCTAGAGGATATAACCCTAGTAAACATATACGTACTCAACATAGGAGCACCTACATCCATAAAGCAATTATTGACTGACAAAAAAAAAAAAAAAGAGAGATCAATAGTAATATATTCATAGTAGAAGCCTTTAACAGCCCATTGATATCAATGGACAGAGATCTTCCAAGCAAAGAATCAACAAGGAAACAATGGGCCTATAAGACACATTAGACCAGATGGATTTAATAGATGTTTTCAGAGGATTGTATCCCAAAGCAGCAAAATATTCGTTCTTCTCAAGTGCACATGGAACATTTTACAGGATAGACCACATGTTAAGCACACAAATGTAGTCTCAATGAATTTAAGAAGATTGAAATCATATCAACTGTCTTCTCCAATCACAACAGTATGAAAACAACTACAAGAAAAAAAAACTGAAAAATACACAAACACTTGGAGGCTAAATAACATGCTCCTAAACAATGAATGAGTTATCAATGAGATCAAGAAAAAAAGCAAAAGATACCTAGAGGCAAATGAAAATGAAAACACAACGACTCAAAATCTATAGGTCACAGCAAAAGCAGTCCTAAGGGTGAAATTCATAGCAATACGGGCTTATCTCGAGAAACAAGAAAAAGCTCAAATAAACAATCTAACCTTACACTTATCAGAACTAGAAAAAGAAGCAAAGCTGAAAGTGAATAGAAGGAAGAAAATAATAAAGATCAGAGTGGAAATAAATGATAAAAGAGCTGAGAAAAAGATTACAAAAGATTAATGAAACCAAGAGCTGGTTCTTTGAAAGGAGAAACAAAATTGACAGACACTTAAGCAGACTCATTAAGGAAAAAGAGAGATGACTCAAATCAATAAAATCAGAAATGAACGAAGAAAAATAACTATGGACTCCACAGAAATACGAAGGATTGTAAGAAAATACTACAAACAATTATATGCTAACAAATTGGACCATCTGGAAGAAATGGACACAGTCTTCCAAGACTGAGTTGAAAAAAAAAAAAGAAAGAGAAAATTTGAACAGACCAATTACCATCAATGAAGTAGAATCAGTAATTAAAAATTCCCAGAAAACAAAGGTCCTGGACCAAATGGCTTCATAGATGAATTTTACCAAACATTCAAAGAAGAATTAACACCTATTCTTCTCAAACTATTCCAAAAGTTAAAGAAGATGGAAGGCTCCAACTCCTTTTATGAGGCCATCATTTCCTTGATTCCAAAACCAGACAAAGACATTACGAAAAAAAGAAAACTATAGACCGATGTTCCTTAAGAACATTGATGTGAAAATCCTCAACAAAATATTAGCAATCCGAATTCAGCAACAATTAAAAATATCATACATCATGATCGAATTGGATATATTCCTGGCATTCCAGGTTGATACAATACCCACAAATCAATTAATGTGATACACCATATTAATAAATTGAAAGATAAAAACCATATGATCATATCAATAGATGTAGAAAAATAGTTTGACAAAACCCAGAATCCATTTATGATAAAAACTCCTAGCAAAGTGGGAATGGAGGGAACATACCTCGACATGAGAAAGGTCATATATGACAAACCTACAGCTAACATCATACTCAATGGGGAAAGGCTAAAAGCATTTTCCTTAACATCAGGAATAAGAAAAGGACACTCACTTTCACCATTTCTCTTCAACATTATACTGTATGCCTTAGCCACAACAATAAGACAAGAATAAGAAATAAAAGCCACCTGAATTGGAACGAAAGATGTGAAACTCTCATTTGCCAATGACATATTACTATATAGAGAGAACCCTAAAGATTTCACCAAAAACTCTTAGAACTGATTAATGAATTCAGTAAAGTAGGAGGTCACAAAATAAATATTCAGAAGTCAGTGGCAGTTTTATACACCAATGATGAACTTTCAGAAAGAGAAATTAAGGAAACAATCCTATTTACAATTGCATCAAAAACTATAAAATACCTGGGAATGAAATTTACCAAGGAGATAAAAGACCTGTTCTCAAAAATTTATAAGTCTATGAAAAAAAGAAATGGAAGAAGATCAAATAAATGGAAGCATATACTGTGTTCATAGGTAGGAATAATCAACATCGATAAAATGGCCATACTACACAAAGTAATCTATAGATTCAGTGCAATTCCTATCAAAATACCAATGACATTTTTCAGAGAGCTAGAACAAATAATCCTAAACTTTATAAAAGCCCCCAAATAGACAAGGCTATCTTGAGAAAGAAGAACGAAGTTAGAGCTATCACACAACCTGATATCAAACTATACTACAATTCTACAGTAATCAAAACAGCATGGTACTGGTATAAAAACAGATCCATTGATCAATGGAACAGAATAGAGAGCCCAGAAATAAATCCACTCCTTTACACTCACTTAATATATGACAGAGGAGGTAAGAATACACCATGGTGTAAAGAAAGTCTCTTCAATAAATGGTGTTGGAAAATTGGACAAATACAAAAGAAGCTGGACCACCTTCTTACACTGTATACAAAAATAAACTGAAAATAGATTAAAGACTTAAATGTAAGACCCGAAAACATGAACCTTCTAAAAGAAAACATAGGCAGTAAACTCTCTGATATTACTTACAGTAATTCTTTTTGGCTATATCTCCTCAGGCAAGGGAAACAAAAGAAAAATAAACAAATGAGACTACATCAAATTAAAAAGGTTTAATACAACAAAGGAGCCATTGACAAATCAAAAAAGACAACTGACTATTGGGAGAAGATATTTGCTAATGATACATCTGATAAGAGGTTAATATCCAAAATATATAAAGTACACATACAATTCAACAACAAAAGAACAAAAAATCCAATTAAAAAATAGGCAGAAGACCTGAACAGGTACTTCTCCAAATAGGAAATACAGATAACTAATAGACATGTGAAAAGATGCCCAAAGTCACTTACCATCAGAGAATGAAAATTAAAAGCACAATGAGATATCAGCTCACACCTGTCAAAATGGTTATCATCAATAAATCAAAAAACAAGTGTCGGCAAGAATGCAGAGAAAAGGGAACCCTCATACACTGTTGGTGGGATTGCAAATTGGTACAGCCGCTATGTGTAAGAAACATTACAGAGGTTTCTTAAAAATGAACATGCCTTTTGACCTAGCAATTGAACTTCTTGGTATTTATTCAAAGAAAAGCAAAACAATAATTGATAAATATCTATGTGCCCCAATATTCATGGCAGCACAATTTACAATAGCCAAGATTTGGAAACAATCTAAATGTCTATAGATAGACAATTGGATGAGGAATTTATGGTTTGCATATACAATGGAATATTACTCAGGCATTAAAAAAAATGAAATCTTACCATTTGCAATGACATGGATGGACCTAGAAGTTATTATGCTGGGTGAAATAAGTTAGACAGAGAAAGATAAATAGTGTATGATTTCACTTATATGCAGAATCTAAGGAACAAAAATAACAAACGAATCAAAAACAGACTCACAAATATAGTGGATGACTTGGTGATAGACAGAGGAGAGGGTGGTTGAAGGGCTGGGAGAATGCGGTGAAGGGTTAAAGAAGTACAAATTAGTACTTGATAGATGGTCATAGGGATGGGGAACATGGCATAGGGGATGTTGTTAGCATTAATATATCGGCTAGGTGGAAAACCAGAGGAGAGAAGAAGCAATTAGGGGATCATTTTCTAAACTATATAAATGTCTAACCAATGAACTGTATACTTGAAACTAATTAACATTTTTTTAAAAAGATAAAAAAGAACCTCACAATATAGAAGGGTAAACTAGTTTGTAAAAAAAATAACAACCAATAGTTTCCTTAAGAAACAAAACAAACTAGAAAAACAAGAAAGTTCTCAAATGGTTATTTTATTGATAAATTGAGAATGTGTATGCAAAATAATTTTGTAAATTGTAAGAGCAGTGCTTATAGTATTTGGATCTTTCAGATATACACTTGCCCTACACAGTGCCTAAGAAATAACAGATGTTTAATAAATGCTTCTGGAATAAATAAATTATTTTTTAAATAAGCCTCTTTCTGGGGGGAAAAAAAAAAAAGCAGAATAAACTTCCACTAATACCTGGGTGGAGAAATAGTCCATTAAACACTATGAGCAACCAAGCTGACAAACAGTTCAGAAACAAAAAGAAAAATCTCCAGAAAATAAGCTTAAAGACATAGAAATATGTGACTTAAAAGACAGATATCAGGATGGTACTTCTGAAAAAACTCAGCGAGATCCAAAATAACTCAAATTAACAATTCCAGGAATTGAGAACAAAACTAAACCAGCAGAATGAGTTCTTTAGCAAGGAGACTGAAACCCTCAAAAAGAACCAAATAGAACTTCGGGAGATGAAGAACACATTGAAAGAGATGAAAATGAAATAGCAAGCTTGAGAAACAGAGCCAACAAATGGAGGAAAGAATCAGTAACATAGAAGACAGAAATCTATAAATAAATCATAAAAAACAAGAGCGAAATTGAAGAATAAAAAATAAAGAAAGAGAAATACAAGAACTAGCTGATACCATCAGGAGAGGAAACATAAGAATAATGAGCATTATCGAAGGTGAAGAAAAGGAGCAGGGACTAGAAAGCATTTTCAGACAAATAGTTGATGAAAAATTCCCAAATCTAAGAAATGAGCTGAAGCTTGGAATTCAAAAAGTCAATAGAACACCCAATTATCTCAATCCAAAAAGGTCTTCACCAAGACTCATTGTATTAAAATTATCAAAAATTAATAACAAAAAAAAGAATCCTCAGGGCAGCCAAGGATAAGAAGATGGTAACCTATAAAGGAAAACCCATTAGATTATTGTCGGACTTCTCAGCACAAACCTTACAAGCCAGAAAGCAGTGGAATCAAATAGCCAAACTATTAAATGAAAGGAACTGCCAGCCAAGAATAATCTATCCAGCAAAGCTCTCCTTTAGATATGAAGGAGAAATAAAGACCTTTCCAGACATACAAAAACTGAGGAAATTATCCACTATAAGACCTGCACTACAGGAAATACTGAAAGGGGTCAGTGCACCTAAAACAAAATATATATGTAACTAGGAGTAAGACAACTAGTAGGCAGATAGAAGAAGTGGAATGCAGCCCCTATTAAGAACAGGGCATTGTAAGCTTAAACAATAAGAAGAGATTTGTATTGCAAGATAGTAATAAAAGTTTAGCACACACAGAAACAAATTGAGACAACAGTGACAGAACGAGGAGTTCAAATATCCAAATTTGCAAAGGGGAATGGAGATAAGGAACACACAGAAGAAAATGGACTACTATATATATGACGATCCTTTACATATTCTTAATGGTAACTACACACAAAAGATTCAGAACCAAAGTACATAACATAAAAAAGTAGAACCAGAGGGAAAATCCACCAAACCCAACCAAAAAACAAACAAACAAACAAACAGACACACAAAGGCAAGGAAGAGATGGAAACACCAAACTACCAGAAAGCAAAAGATAAAATGTTTATAGAAAAACCTCATATTTCAATAATCACCCTAATGTGCATGGATTGAATTCACCAATAAAAAGGCATAGAGTTGAAATTGGATCTAAAAACAAAATCCAACCATATGATGCCTCCAGGAGACACATCTCAGTTCAAGAGACAAATACTGATTAAAAGTGAAATGGTGGAAAATGACAGTTCAAGAAAATGGCAGCCAGAAAAAACGTGGAAGCAGTGGTACTAATATCAAACGAAATAGACTTCAAAATAAAAAAAAGTAAAGAGAGATACTGAGGGACACTTAATAAAGATAAAGGGAATCACACACCAAGAAGACATAACACTTATTAATGTCTATGCTCTCGATAAAGCAATTACTAACAGAACTAAAGGGAGAAACAGACCAAAACACTATCATAGTAGGAGACCTAAATATCTAACTGTCGGATTTGGACAGATCATCCAAACAGAAAATCAATAAAGAAATAATTTCCCTAAATGACACATTAGACCAACTGGACATAATTGACATTTACTGAGCTCTTCAACCCAAAACAGCTTCTTATACATTCTTTTCTAGGGCACATAAAACATTGTTAAGGATTGACCACATACTGGGACACAGAGATAGCCTCAACAAATATAAGAGGGTTGAAATCATACGAACCATATTCTCTGATCATAATGCTTTGAAGCTGGAGATCAACTGTAAAGAGAAAGTGGGAATAAACACATGGAGATTAAATAACATGCTCCTACAGAATGACCAGGTTGAAAAAGTAATAAAAAGAGATATTGAGAGATACATAGAAATGTATAATAATAATAGTACAACACATCAAAGCTTTTGAGACACAGCAAAAGCAGTAATAAGAGGAAAGTTCATATTATTACAGGCCTATTGCAACTTAATGCTTCATCTTAAAAAAACTAGAAAAAGAAAAACAAATGAAACCTAAAGTCAGCAGAAGGAAAGAAATAATCAAATTTAGAGCAAAATTAAATCAAATTGAAAACAATAAAATAATAAAATAAATAAATGCAACAAAGAGCTGGTTCTTTGAGAACGTTAATAAAATTGAAAAATACTTGGTTAGACTCACTAAAGAAAAACGAGAAAGGACACAAACAAAATCAGGGATGAAAGAGGGGAAATTACAACAGACATTGCTGAAATACAAAGGAACATAAAAGAATACTATGAAAAAGTATATAAGATCAAATTTAATAACCTAGAAGAAATGGCCAGCACTTAGAAAAATATAATCTTCCTAAGTTAAATCAAGAAGGACTGGAAAATCTAAATAGACCAATCAGTGGAATGGATATTGAAACAATTATCAAAAACCTACCAAAAAGTAAATGTCCAAACTTCACCAGTGAATTCTACCAAACATTCAAAATATTAATATCTAATCACCTCAAACTCTTCCAAAAAATTGAAGAGGAGGCAATACTATCTAACTCATTTTATGAGGCCAATATTACCCTGATACCAAAACCTGGTTAAGATAATACAAGAAAACTACAGACCAATATCTCTTATGAACACAGGGGAAAAATCCATATAAGATATTAGCGAACCAAATACAGCAACACATTAAAAAGATTATACAGCATGATCAGGTGGGCTTCGTTCCAGGGGTGATTGGGGTGGTTCAATATATACAAATCAATTAGTGTGATACACCACATAAACAAATTAAAAAATAAGAATCATATGATCATATCAATAGGTACAGAAAAAGCCTTCAACAAGATACGGCATCCTTTCATGATTAAAACACTTAACAAAATTGGTATATAATGAAAGTACCTTAACATAATAAAAGTCATCTATGACAAACCCTCAGCCAACATTATACTTAATGGTGAAAAACTAAAAACCTTCTCTCTAAGATCAGGAACAAGGCAAGGCTATCCACTATCGTCACTGTTATTCAGTATAACATTGGAGGTCCTAGAGCGTGCAATCGGGCAAGAGAAAGATATAAAAGGCATCCAAATAGGAAACAAAAACCTAAAACTGTCACTATTTGTGGATGACATGACTATATAGAAAACCCTAAGGACTTCACAAGAACACTACTGGTAATAATAAGCCAATACAGTAAAGTTTCTAGATACAAAATCAATATTCAAAAATCCATATAATTCCTATACTCTAATAAAGAAGTGTCAGAAAAAGAAGTGGAAAAAATAATTCTTTTTGTAACTGCAACAAAAAGAATAAAATGCCTAGGAATAAATCTAACAAAACATGTGAAGGACCTATATAATGAAAACTGTAAGACCCTATTAAAAGAAATTAAAGAAGATACAAAAAAAATTGAAAGATATACATGCAAAGCCATCATGAGAAAAAAGAACGAGACTGGAGGCATCACTCTGCCTGACTTCAAATTATAGTACAGAGACAGTAATCAAAATGACATGGTATTGGCAGAAAAACAGACACACAGAAAAGTGGAACAGAATCGAGAGTCCAGAAATAAATCCATATTTATATGGGCAAATAATTTTCAACAAAAATGCCAAAAACATACAATGGAGAAAGGAAAGTCTCTTCAATAACTGGTGCTGGGAAAACTGGAAAGTACCTTCAAAAAAATGAAACTAAACTGTTGTTTAAACGCACACACCAAAATTAACTCAAAACGGATTAAGGACCTGCATATAAGACCTGAAACAATAAATTGCATAGAAGAAAACATTGGAAGTAAATTCATGGACCTTGGGCTCTAAGAGGACTTTATGAATTTGATGTTAAAGGCAAAGAAAGTAAAAACAAAAATAAATGAATGGGACTACATCAAACTAAAAAGCATCTGCACAGCAAAAGAAACTGTCAACAAGGTAAAGAGACAACCATCCAAATGGAAAATATATTTGCAAGCCACACCTCTGGTAAGGGCCTAATATCTAAAATATACAAAGAACTCATACAACTCAATTACAAAAATAAATAAATAATAAACAATTCAATTAAAAAATGGGCAGAGAATTTGAACAAACTCTTCTCCAAAGAAAATATACAAATGGTCAACAAGCATAAAAGGATGCTCAGCACCACATCGCTAGCTCTTAGGGAAATGCAAATCAAAACTACAATAAGATACCATCTCACATCCTTCAGAATAGCTGCTATCAACAGGACATGTACTAACAAGTATTGAAGAGAATGAGGAGAAAACGGAACCTTCACACACTGCTGGTGGGACGGACTGCAAATTAGTACAGCCACTGTGGAAAACAGTATGGAGTTTCCTCAAAAATCTAAGAATTAATCTACCATATGATCAAGCAATCCCTCTACTGGTTACTTACTCCAAAGACTTGGAAAAATATATTCAAAAAGATATCTGCACAATGATGTTCATAGCATGATTCATTCATGGTGGCCAGGACATGGAAGCAACCGAAGTGTCCCACTACACATTGACTGGATGAAGAAGTGGTGGTACATATATACAATGAAATATTACTAAGACATAGGAAGAGATGAAATACTGCCATTTGTGACAACATTGGTGGACCTCAAGATAACCATGCTAAGCGAAATAAGCCAGACAGAAAAAGTTGAAAACTACATATCACTTATATGCAGGATATAAACCTAAAAAGGAACAAACAGACAGGATAAACAAACAGAGACTCATGGACATGGACAAGTGGTTACCAGAGGTCAGTGGGGAGGGGAAAAGAAAGAAGGGAGGTAAATGGGTTAAAAGGAGTCAAATATGTGGTGATAGAAAGAAATCTAACTATGGACATCGAACACAAAATGATATATATACATACACACACACATATATATGTATATATATATACACATATGTATATGTGTATATATATATACATATCTATACCTCCTATTGAATTTGTTCTGCTTCTCTGGAGAACCTGACTAAAACAGATTTCTTAAAATTTGGAGCCAACGGCCCGGTAGGCCTAAGCTGCACCAGTTTAAAGGTAACTAGAAGCCACTGACATTACACTTTTCTAGAAATACTACAGATGACTTACAGGCCCTATCATTATGCTCTTCTGTTTTTAGGAAC
>NW_006432450.1:328888-360142 GCF_000325575.1 Pteropus alecto | reverse complement strand
TGCTGAGTGGAGTAAGTCAGACATGGAAAGAAAATACCATATGATTCCACTTACATGTGGAATCTAAAGAACAAAATGAATGAACAGAAAAACAGAAATAAACTCATAGATACAGAGACCCTTTTGATGGTTGCCAAATGAGAGGCAATTTAGAGAGTGGGTAAAAATGAAAAGGGATTACAAAATATAAATTCATAGTTACAAAATAGTCATGGGAATGTAAAGTACATCCTTAGGATATAGTCAGTAATAATGTAGTAACTATTTATGGTGTCAGATGATTTATCAGGGTGATCACTTTGTTACATAAATGTGCAATTACTATGCTATACTCTGAAACTAATATAATATTGTATGTCAGCTATAATAAAAATAAAAATATATATATTAAAAAGTAAAAGTCATTAAAAAGATTTAAAAAATTACAAGGCTGAGCTAGCAGTAAAGAAGACAAAGAGTTTTTTAGAAAACAAAATTATGAAATTGACATAATTTGGGGTACTTTCTCCTTCAAAGTCTGACATATAAGTGGGTGAAGAAGTAAATGAACGTATAGTTATAATGGTCCAGGTGTGACAACTAACAGGTAACAATAGAGTACAAAGAAGGAGCTAGAGCCAGAGCACTAGGTGGAATCTTATTGAAATGGAATTCAGTGACTGAGATTGACATTACCCTTTACCCATTTGCTTGCAGCACAATTCTCTATATACCACCTTTTAAAAGCAAAATAAAAAAAAATAAATATATAACACTAGAAAACAATAGGGGCTTATTCTGAGGACCAAAAATAATGAAGAATTTACCCAAAACGAAGGATAGATAGGATAGTAGAAGAGAAAAAACCATTGTCCAGAATGTGAGCAAGGAAGAACATTTATAAAAGGTGGGCAGAGTGTTCATGTTTCCAGCCTTGGAGATGGTGGATGTGCAGTCTGACAGGGGACCTGGGGCAAACATAAAGATAAATTACTGCTGGAGAATAGTTCTACCCCAACTTTCCTCTCATTCATGCCAAATAAGAATTTTTAAATGCTTTCATTTCTGAGGCTAGAATAATGCATGGATCTGTCCAGGTTGTTACCCTGAAAAGACTGACTACAGGTACCTCTCATCCTTCTTGAACACAGGAAAACACACAGACATGCCTTATAGGAAGGTTGGCAAAGAACCTCAGGATCAAGGATAATCACCCAACCAAGATCTTCTCAACAATCAAACAAGGCTATTACAGGAAAAAAGTAGGACAAAGAAAATACTGTCAACCTAGTGAAATTTAGGAGTGAATAAGAAAGTACAGTAAATAGAGAAAAATCAATGACTTTCCAATACTATCATCAGTAAATAATTAGAAGATACAATCCAGATTAAGCCCTGTAGCATTCTTGAATTAAAGAGATAGTTCTGGAGTATCCAATGAGTTCAAAGTAATTAAAATTATCAGGACAGAGTACCAGAAAGGGCAAAGCTTTGCATAGAAAAAGTGCTCCAGAGATCTGGAGAGGGTCTTGTTAAGTCTTCAGCTTCATACTTATCATCATATGGATTTGATAAAAATACCCCAGGAAGAGAGGAAATGCTTAGTTTTCACTTTTAGCCTTTTTCAGTAAGTCTAATATCTGAACTTCATCTGGGAAAATTTCTGTTAATGTATTTCATGAATACACCATATTTTCTTGTTTGTTTTTGTATGCCTTGTGTTTTCGTTGTTGCTGTTATAAACTGGGCATTTTTAAAATTTTAATGTAGCAACTCAGGAAATCAAATTCTCCCCCTTCCCAAGTGTCTTAGTTCAGTCTGCCATAACAAAATATTATAGACTGGGGGACTTAAAACAACAAGAACATTTTTCTCACTTTTCTCGAGGCTGGCAAGTCCAAGATTAAGGTGCCAGCAGTGTCATTGTCTAGTAAGAGCTCTCTCTCCATGGATTGCAGATGTCTGCCTTCTCATTGTGTTCTCACAGGGCATAGTGGAGTGGAGAAATCTCTCTTTCACTCTTTTTCTCTTCTTATAAGTCCATTAATCCTATTACTTATTTTGGAGAGATGCATTTAGTCCATAATACAAGGAATTGCTGGATTTTTAAAAAATTGTTGAGGTTTACAGTAGTTTATTTTGAAACTTTTCCAAACTATGCTTGTAAAAATTATTTCTTGTCATGTGTGCTCACTAAAATCTCTGTTCCTCTAGCTCATATTTAGCTAATAATTTTTACAGAGATTTCTTTGAATGAATGGAGCTTCATTTCTACAAAGTTGGTTGAGGCAGTTTGCTTTATTGTTGTTTTGTTAATTGTGATTTTGTTTTTATTTTTCTGTGAAAGAAAAAAATGGTGATTCCTACTGAAATTTTGCTCTTGTCACTGCTAAAATCTTTATTTGATTATCTAATAATTTCTGTGGGAAAATGTATATAGTGGATATATATATCACTAATTTTTTTGAAAAAAATTTAATATTCTTTTAAAAACATTTTTTGGTAACATTGGTCAATGAAATCCAGTAAGTTTCAAGTGTACAATTTATCAGTAAGGCATATATATGTTGCATTGCGTGCTCTCCTCCCATAGTTAGATTTCTTTTTGTCACCACATATTTTAACCATTTTACTCCATCTACCTGAGTAAATTGCTGCCTTCAGGAGGGTAGTGGGGAGGGAGAGGGAGATGGGGTAAAAGGGGTCAAATATGTGGCGACAGAAAGAAAGTTAACTATGAGAGGTGAACACACAATCTAAATATATATATGCCTTACTGTTAAATTGTACACCTGAAACTTACTGGATTTCATTAATCAATGCCATTATAAAAAATTAAAAAATAAAAATGAAAATAAAATTAATGTTATGATATGTTGAATTAAAGAATTTAGTAAAGTAGACTTTATACTTAAAAAAAAATTGAGAAGTGGATATGGTGGTCACTTTTAGGAAAGAGAACAAGGGCTAGATATTTATGGATAGAAAGACTTCTTCAGTTTTACTGAATTTCTTGTTATACATTTTTTTGCTATATGCATAAATTACCATAATCTTTAAAAAATTTTATTTTTTTTTCAATTTTAGTTGACATACAATATTTTATTACTTTCAAGTGTACAACGTGGTGATTATACATTTATATAAATTATGAAGTGATCACCTAATAAATTCAGTACCCATCTGACAATATATATAACTATAAAGGGGTCAATTCAAGAAGAGGAAATAACAAGTGCAAACACCTACATATCTAACAGAGAAGAACCCAAGTATATAAAGCCAATATTAAAGCACATAAAGGCAGAAATTAACATTATACAATAATAGTTGAGAATTTTAATAGTCTACTTACCTCAAGGGATAGATCATCAAGACAGAAAATTCGTAAATAAATAATGGCCAGGTGCCACATGAGGCATTGCCACATTATACCACATGAACTTAATAGACATTTATAAAACTTTTCTTTCCAAAACTGCAGATAACATATTTTTTATAAAGTGCACCTGTAACACTTTTACAGGATAGACTACATATTAGGCCAAATATGAGTTTTAATAAATTCAAGCAAATTGAAATTATATAAAGCTTATTTTCTGAGCACAATAAAATAAAACTCAAAATTGACTACAAACAGAACACTGGAGGAAAAACAAATCAAACATGTGGAGATTGAACAACATGCTATTAAACAACCAAAGGATCAAAAACAACCTTGAGACAAGTAAAAATAAAAACACAACTTTATAAAATTTATTAGATGTAGTAAAAGCAATTAGTTGTCAGAGGAAAATTTATAATTATACAGGCCCATCTCAAGACACAAGAAAAAATCTCAAATAAATAATCTAAATTTATATCTGAAGGAACTAGAAAATAAAAACAAACAAAACCTTAAGTAAACAGAAGAAAATAATAAAGATAAGAGGAGAGATGAATAAAATAGAGGCTAATTGTTTTTTAAAGAGCTGGTTCTTTGAATAGATAAATAAAATTGGCAAGCCTCAAGCAATATTCGTCAAGCAAAAGAGAGAGAAAACAAATAAATAAAATCAGGAATGAAAGAGAAAAGATTATAATTGACCCCACAAAAATACAAAGAATTATTAAAGGATACTGTGAACAATTATATGGTAACAAATTGGACAATCTACAAGAAACAAATACATTCTAGAAACATACAACCTTCAAAGAGTAAATCAGAAAAAAACAGAATCTAAAAAGAATGATTACTAGTAATAAAATCGAAGCAGAAATAGAAAAAAATATCCAACAAACAAAAGCCCAGGACTGGACAGCTACATAGATAAATTCCACCAAACATTTAAAGAAAAATTAAAATTTATTCTAACTATTCTAAACAATTAAACATAAATTAATGCTTCCAAACTCATTCTATGAGGCCAGAATTACCCTGGTATCAAAACAAGTCAACGACACTACAAAGAGAGAGAGAGAGAGACACTCACGGGCCCATATCCCTAATGAACATAAATGTAAGTAACAATTTGCAACAAAATACTAGAAAACAGAATCCAACAATACATTGAAAGAATTATACACCATGATCAAATGGGATTTATACCAAGGATGCAAGAAGAGTTTAACATCTGTAAAACAATTAATGTGATCCATCATATCAATAAAATCAAAGATAAAAATCATATAATCATATCTATAGATGCAGAAAAGCATTTGACAAAATTCAGCATTGACTTATGTTAAAACTCTAAACAATGTGTACAAAGAAGAATCTTGCCTCAAAGTGATAAAAGCTATATATGACAAGTCCACAGATAATATCATTCTCAATGATGAATAGCTGAAGGCTTTTCCTCTAAGATTAGAAACAAGACAAAGATTCCCACTCTCACCAGTATTATTTAATATAGTATTGGAAGTCCTAGCTATAGCAATCAGACAAGAAAAAGAAATAAATGGCATCTGAATTGGAAAGGAAGAAGTAAAACTATTACTATTTGCAGATGACTTGACACTATACATAGAGAACCCAAAATAATCCACCAAAAATTTAATAGAATTAATAAATGAATTTGGTAAATTAGCAAGATACAAAATTAATATATAGAAATCCATTGCATTTTAATGTACTGATATTAAACCTTCAGAAAGAAAAAATAAGAAAAAATACATTTATATTTTCAACAAAAAAGAATAAAATACCTAGGAATAAATTTAATAAAGGAGGTGAAAGACCTGTACTCTGAAAACATGATATTGAAGAAATTGAAGAAGACACAAATAAATGAAAGAATATACCATACTCATGGATTGGAAAGATTTATATCATTAAAATGACTATACCACCCAAAGCAATCTACAGATTTAATGTAATCCCTATCAAAACACCAATATTATTCTTCTCAAACAAGAATGTATATAGAATCACGGAAGACCACAAACAGCCAAAGCAATTATGAGAAAGAACAAAGTTGGAGGTATCACACTTATTACAAGCTGGTACTGGTACAAAAAAAAAAAAACAGACACATAGATAAATAAAACAGAATAGGTAGCCCAGAAATAAACTTTCATGCATGTGATCTATTAATCTACAGCAAAGGAGGCAAAACTATACAATGAAGAAATGTCGAAAAAACTGGCAAATGCATGCAAAAATGAAATTGGACCATTTTCTCATACAATATACAAAAATAAACTCAAAATTGACTACAGACTTAAATGTAAGACCTGAAACCATAAAACTCCTAGAAAAAAACATAGGTCATAAACTATCTAACATCATTCTTAGTAATATCTTTTTGAATATATCCCCTGAGTAACAGAAAGCAAACAAAAATAAACAGATTGGACTTCATCAAATTAAAAAGCTTCTGTACAGCAAATGAAAGTATCAACAAAAGAAGACAACATACTTAAAGAGAGAATATATTTGCATATGATATATATCCGATAAGAGACTGATATCCAAAATATTTAAAAATCCCATACTGATATCCAAAATATTTAAAAATCCCAACTCAATAACAAAAATAAATAAACAATAATATTGGACAGAGAACATGAAGAGATAGTTCTCCAGAGAGGACACTCAGATGGCCAATAGACATATGAAAAGACACTCAACATCACTAATTATTAGGAAAATGCAAATCAAAACTGCACACCAGTCAGAATGGAGATTATCAAAAAGTCAACTAATCGTATGTGCTGGAGAGAATGTGGAGAAAAGGGAACATTTGTGCACTGTTGGTGGGACTGCAAATTTGTGCAGTCACTATGAAAAATAGCATTGATATTATGGAAAAAACTAAAAAGTAGAAGTACCATAAGACCAAGCAATTTCACTTCTGGGTATTTGTCTAAAGAAAATAAAAATACTAATAAAAAGGATACATTCACCCTTATGTTCATTGCAGCATTATTTACAGTGGTCAAGAAATGGAAGCAGTGTAGGTGTCCATCAGTAGGTAAATCAAGAAAACATGGTATATATACAATAGAATATTACTTACAAATAAAAATAATAAAATCTTACTGTTTTGACAACATAGATGCACCTAGAGGGTATTATGCTAAATGAAGTAAGTCATACAGAGAAAAATACTGTATGATTTCACTTAGATGTAGGATATAAAAAAAAATCAAGAAAATAAAAAACTAAAACAAAAATTACACACACAAAAAATGAGAAAACAAAACAAAATCAGACTCACAGAAACAGAGATCAAACTGATGTTTGCTAGAGGAGATGTAGATGAAAAAGGCGAAGGGGAATAAGTTAATGATATTGCGATAAATTTGCACAGTGATAGATAATTAGCATATTTTGAGGGGTGATCAGACCATAAGGTATATAAATGTTATACACCTATTGTACACCTGAAAGTAATATAATATTGTATACCAACTATTCTTAAATTAAAAAATATAGAGAGAGTAGAAAGCTACAAAATATAAATTATTAATTAATGATAATCTTTCAAGGTAATGAATTTCTTGTTTCTATATCTAGAGATAAGAACAAATACTGAGCAACCATCTCATTAGAATACTGTTAAAAATTATGTATGTTCTGTGTCAATACTCAATTTTTATAAATTATGAAATGAGAGTTAAGCACACTTTGTCTTTAGAGTAATTTTGTGACTACTAGAAACTAGATTGTGAAGAACTTCTATTCTTTGTGGAATATATGGAGTTGCTTTTCCCCCCTTTATTTGCATGTGCCAAAAACCTAAAAATCTTTATTCAAAATGAGTATAAAGGAAGATAAGATAGAAAGCAAATTTAGAAGCTAAAATTAATGACAAGTTGATCTCAAACCTTCACCTAAGTTATTTTTGTAAGCAATGATTCCTATAGAAGCATACATGTATGTTTTTTACTCTCTATATTTTTTAAAACCTGTGCAGCAAGGATGTCAGAACACCAATGACGAAAAAGTTGTCAAGTTTGAAGATTCATTTCTATCTAGCCTGCCGCTATTCATGTCATTTGGAGACCACATCACTTATGACTGTTATATTATTTCTGTGCAGCTCTGCCTCCAGAAAACAGAGCAAGGAAGAATTTGGTGGAATCTAATGTAAATGTAAGAATAAAAAAATGCAGAGGGTGTCCCTAACTGCCCTTCTTTACCCCCACAAAAAGAAGAAAAAATTATTGTGGTAAAGCAAGTCAGTTATAACAGGTTTGTAAACACTCTCATAATTCTGAAACTTTTTGTAGTCAATATTCCCCAATAAATACCAAAGATGTTGGCAAAGCAGCTTATTGCTGTGTGACTAGAAGATGAAGAGAACTATAAACCCATAGACCAAAGAGAAGACCTTCTTGGCTGGCTTTAGGAAAGGGAAAAATTATCTTGTCTGTGTGTTTTGGAAAAGAATGTGTTGACTATTATAAAGAAGTTGAAATGGTGAGATTTAAGAGATCATTAGCAAAAGGATCCTCTATAATCATGTTTCCAAACAGAAATAATACGTGTTTTTGAATCAATAGTCCCCTTCATATCTAACTTCTTGATCATGAGGTGGATTGTGGGAGACATCCATGAGCTAAAAGTTTATGTACCTGAATTCTAATTTGAGTTCTAACAAGAAACCACTTTGAAATGTGGCAAGATGAGAACAAAGGAAAATGGTTCCTGTCTCTCTGATCCTGGGAAAACTAGAGACCCTCTATACCTGGGTGTTCTCAACTTCAAAGTGAGTGGTTAAAACTAGGTTAGTTACAAGCCCCATAGAGTTAAACTTATCTATGTCTATGACTCAGCCTTTGAAAGAGTCAGGTGAGGACTAAGATGGAGACAGGTATCAGGATACAGAATATTGTCTCTTGGTCCCTTCATAATTCATGATCTGCCCTTTCTACTCTTCTCCATTGGGGTGAACATACCCTTGGGTGGCCCCAAATAATTCTAATTTATGTGTCCATGTTTTTGTGTTATCTACCCTCCTTGATGGTAGCTGTAATCTGTGACTTGTTTGTAACCAAGAGAATATGGCAAAAGTGAGGAAATCTTCCTCCCATGAGTAGTCATGCTACATAAAATTCCAGCTTAGCAGATTGGAGTTAGAGAATACCCCTTTCCCAGTTCCCATGGCTGGCTATGGAGAAGTAAGGTGTCATGTGGTAGAAGGGCCTATGAGAGACCATATGGCAGGGAACTCTAGTAGCTAAGAGTGGACATTGACCAACATCCAGAAAACAAAATAAACAAATAAACAAAAACAGAGATATTAGTTTTGCAGCTGTAGGAAAGTAATTCAGCCAACAACCTGTAGGAAGTATTCCTAGTTGAGAGTTCAGCCTTGGTTGACATTTGGATTACAGCCTGATGACACCCTGAAGCAGAGAGTCCAGCTAATCTGTATCTGGTCTTGTGACCTACATAAACTCTGAGATAACAAATGCACACTGTTTTAAACTGCTGATTTTGTGTGAATTTCTCATGTAGCAAAAATTCTAATAAATCCACTTTTCTCTGTGCCTCAATTAGAATCAGCTTCCTTTTCTTGGTTTTCAGTTAGGTTCAGCCACTGGCAGGCAACAGAATGTCAGTCAGTGGGTGACAGATGAGTGAGGCTAGGATATTAATTTTCATTGACCCCAATTTTACATCTCTGTCCAAACCTCTGACTCTCCGATTCACCTGTCTGCCTCTCAGTCCTCTCTTTTATTTTAACTATGTTTCTCTTCATTCTGTTCTTTATATGCCCCTCTTCCTGTCTAAGTCTCAAAATTTTCTTTCCCCTTATTATCCGTTATTTTCTAAAGACTGTAGTGTAGATGGGTGTACACATTTTGATATCTAATGGGAATTTTTCATATAACTCTATTTTGGAAAAGAGATTTCATTCAGTCTCTGTGCTAATATCCTTGCCAGAATCTCAAGATAATTAATAGGGACCTTCTTATTGCATTCAAATTATACTTTGCAGGAGATGTTTGACCTACAACCTTGCTAAAATTATGAATGACAAGCAGATGAATAAACTGGAGTATTTCTATTATCAAACAGAGTAATTTATATCAATCATGTAAAAGCATTTATATATAAAAAAAAAGACTTTCATCTTATTAAAAGATTTTTTAGGTAAATGTTTTAAGCTCCAAGGAATAGAAACATGATTCATATTGGATTGATCAATAAGGTGTTTCATTGGTTGATAACACTAGAAATACTGTGGTATGTTGAAATTTATGTACAACTTCATCAGAGTAACTTTCTTAGTGCAGCTCTTCTCAATATGGATTCTTTCTCTTGTGATTTTAGACAGTTGAAGAAGCAACCAGAATCCTAAACTTTCTGAACAATCCAAAAAATGTTCTTTCTTAATAGTTAGAAGGATCTCATTCTGAGGTCACTGACAAATCTCTCCTTTCTTTTATTGAATTAAGTTTGCTTTGGTGTTTCCACC
Organism: Pteropus alecto; assembly: GCF_000325575.1. Classification (NCBI taxonomy): domain Eukaryota; kingdom Metazoa; phylum Chordata; class Mammalia; order Chiroptera; family Pteropodidae; genus Pteropus; species Pteropus alecto. Next base: position 350,252 of record NW_006432450.1, on the reverse strand, counting down.
ACTGTATCAAAATAGAAAGGTAGATGGGATGACCATAATTAATGTAGACTGATCAGGACCCACTTCTGGATCTGGTGGTCATGTTCCCAAACCTAGTTAATGACACACAATGGGGAAATAATAAAATTAATTTGAGGGATTCATACACAATGTCCCCTACAAATATTCTGCATCAATACTCTATATCCTACAAGATAAAGTCCAAACACTTAGCATGTCATTTATAGCCATTCATGACATGACCCACTTAGTACTGTACCTTTACTTTTCTTATCTCTCTCAACGCCTTCTCCTTATTTCTTCTACAGAGATTACTTCCATTGATTTCATACTAGTTTACTATGTAGAGAAATTGTGTTATTCTATGCTGAACAATATACATTTTCTTTGTCTAAAGTAGCTCCCATTTTTATATTTGATGCCTAAATAATATTTTTAAAAATGTTGATGGCTTTACTATAAAAAATCATAGAGAATGATTAGGTAATCATGAACAAAAAGATCATATACAAAAGGGAATTTGGTGATCATATACTTTTAAAAATAATCATTATTGTGCTTAACTTCAAATCTAGATTTTATTTTTATTTTATTAATTTTAAATATATATTTAATTTTAGAATATATTTAGTTTCATAGAAAATTGAGAAAATAGTGTAGAGAAATTTTATGTATGTTACATCCAATTTTTTTCCAATATCAGCTTGCTTTAGTGTGGTATATTTGTCACAATTAATAAACCTATATCGATATACAAATATTAACTATCATCCATATTTTATTAAGATCTTAGTTTTGACATTTTTTTGTTTTAAAATTTCTTTCAGAATGTCACATTATATTTAGTCATTATGTCAGCTTAAACGCCTCTTGAATGTAACAGGTTCTCAGACTTTCTTAGTTTTTGCTGACCTTGGTTGTTTTAAGTACTGCCAGAAGGAGAAGAGAGGGAGGAAGGAACAAAGAACATATTCAAACAGTCAATGAGAATTTTTCAAACCTATGGAAAGAACTGGATCTTTGAATTCAAGAAGCAAATAGAACACCTAATTATCTCAACCCAAAAAGGCCTTCTCCAATGCAAATTATATTAAAATTATTAAAAAAACTTAATGACAAAAAAAATACTCAAAGCAGCTAAGGAAAAGAAAATGGTAACTTATAAAGAAAATCCATTAGATTATCATCGAACTTTTCAGCACAAACTTCACAAGCCAGGAGAGGTTGGAACCAAATATTGACAGAGAAATTACTAGCCAAGAATAATATATCCAGCAAAGTTTTCCTTTAGTTATGGAGAAATAAAGACTTTTTCAGACATTCAAAAGCTAAGGAAATTTTCCCTCTCAAAGCTAGCATTACAAAAAATACTGAAAAGGGTCATTCTACCAGAAACAAAAAGACAAAAAAACAAAAACAAAAAATACATAACTATGAGTAAATGAGTAACAGAAAGAATCAGAAAAATGTGAACTTTATTAATAACTGGGTAATATAAGCTTAAATATTAAATAATGGTTAAAGGTAAAAAAACACTTTAAAAAGAGAAGATGACAGCTATTGCAATGTAAAAATGAATGTACAGCATAAATAGGGATGATTTGAGACAACAAAAGCAGAATAGGGGAGAGGGTAAGGCTCTGAATCTACAAAGGGCAATGAAGGTAAGGCACATGCAGAAGAAAAAGGACTACTATATATAAAATTATGTATATACATAATTTTTTATTACATAAACTTAATAGTAACCACATAAAAAAAATCCAGAACTGAGACACATGACATATAACAAGAGGAACATGGACAACAGTTTAGTGGTTACCAGAGGGAATGCAGGGTGGGGGGAGGTAGAAGGTAGATAAGGATAAAGGGGGTCAAATACATGATGACAGAAGAAAATTTAACTTTAGGTGATGAACACATAATGAAGTATATATGACCTATTGTTGAATTGTACACTTGAAACCTATATAACTTTTTTTAACCCATGTCACCTCAATAAGTTTAATAAAAATTTTTTTACACATACAATAAAAAAGGTTACCAAGGACACATAATAGGGAAAATATAGTCTCTTCAACAAATGGGATTGGAAAAACTGGATATTCACATACAAAATAATAAATTTGGACTCCTATGTTACATTATACACAAAAATTAACATAAAATTAACACCTAAGCCCTGAAAGTATAAAATTAGTAGGAAAAAAACAATGTAGAGAAAAGCTTTATGACACTGTCTTGGCAAAGGTTTCATGGACATAACACCAAAAGCACAGGCAACAAAAGCAAAAACACAGCAAAAACAAAATAAAACAAACAAAACAAAAACAGACATGTAGGATCATGTCAAACTGAAAAGCTTTTGCAGAACAATGAAAAAAAAATCAACCTCATGAAAATGTAGCCTACTTCTATAATTCAATAGCAAAAAAAAACAAAAAAAAATTAGAAACAAGATTAAAAAAAAAAATCTATGGACTTGAATAGACATTTTTCCAAAGAAGATATATAGATGGCCAATATGTATATGAAAAGATGCTCGGTGTCCCTAGCCACTGGGAAAATGTAAATCAAAATCGCAGAGATATCACCTTATACTGATAAAGATAGCTATTAGTAATAAAAAAAAAGGCAACAAGTGTTGGCCAGGATGTCAAGAAATTGGAAAGCTTGCATATTGTTGATGGAAATACAACATGGTTTAGCTATTGTGAAAACAGTATGGTGGCTGTGACTATAGTTAACAATATTGTATTGTACACTTAAAAATTTGTTTAGAGGTTAGATCTCATGTTGAATGTTCTTACCACAATTAAAAAATAAGACTAAGAATGATGCAGAAATGTCCTCTCTCATCGTTCCTATTCAGCATCATACTAGAGATTCCAGTAGAAATGATAACAAAAATAAATGGAGACAAGAATAAAAAAATTTAAACTATATTTTTTCACAGATTATCCAATTGTCAATGGACAAAACGTCAACAAAAAGCATCATGGATTAAAAAGCAAGGTCACAGGGCAAAATGTCAATATATGAGAGTCAATTGCTTTCCCAATACCAGCAATAAATAATTGGAATTTGAAATTAAAAACACAATATCATTTATGATAGCACCAAAATGTGAATACTTAGTTATAAATCTAACTCTCTCTCTCTATATATGTATACATATATATATAGATATATATATGTATACATATAGAGAGAGTTATATATATATGTATATATATATATACACAAAATGTGTAGACAGAAAACTATAAAACGCTATTGAAAAAAGATGAAAGAATATTGTTAGAATGTTAGAATTATGTTTCATTTAATCTATCAATTTGACACAATTTTCATAAAAATATAGGAAATATATATATTTTTGTGTATATATATATACACAAACAGACTTAAAACATATTTTAAAATACAAATAACCTATATTAGCCAACAAATTAAATTACTGGAATAGAATAAACTTTAAAGACTTACTAGCTTATTTCAAGGCTTACTATAAAGCTTGCATAACCAAATATAGTATTGGTGAAAGAAGAAACATATATTAATGAGATAGAATAAAAAAATCTAAAAATCTTACAAAAATATAGTCAACTGATTATTAATAAGGGCACAAAATCAATTAGATGAAATAAATAGTCTTTCAATAAGCAGTGGTGGAACAATTGGACATCCATATTAAAAAAAAAAAGATATACCTAGACAGAGACTTATAGTTTATATAAATATTAACTCAAAATAAATAATAGGTATAAATATAAACTGTAAGATTATAAAAATTGTAGAAGAAAACGTAGGAGAAAATTTAAGTAACCTCGAGTCTGATTTTTACATCTACAACACTAAAATTGTCATCCAAGAATAAAAAAAAAAATAGCAAATTGATTAAAGTTAAAAATATCTGCTTTGAGAAAGATCATATAAAGAGAATAAAAATACAAGTTATAGACCTGGGGGAAAAAAATTTGCAAAACATGCATCTGATAAAGATCTTGTATCCAAAAAAAATGTATATTTTTTAATCTTGGGATTCCAGTCAAGATAGCAATGTAGGAAGATCCTGAACTCATCTGATCTCACAGACATACTGAATCTATAACTAATGGAATAATTTTATTTGAAAAACCTAAAAATTCTCAGAGCTACCTCTTCATGTTGAGCAAATAAGAGGGGAACCACATGGAAGTAGGTAAAAAAGGCTAGGGCATAATTTTGCCATAAATCCCATTCCCGATGTGGAGACTTATGATCAGGAGAGAATTTAAAATCGGGAGCTCCTCTCTGAGACAAAAAGGGTTTGTAACCCACATCAAGCACCACAACTTTTAAGACCGGCACCTGAGAGACAAATCCCTAAAATATCTGGCTTAAAAGACCAATTGGGCTCACTCCCAAGAGACATGTGGTACTGTGATAATCTGATGAACAACACTTAAAAAGCTTTCATGAAGACTTATCCACCCCAGGGCCTACTGCAAAATAATCCCTTTGAAAAAAATGCCCAGATTTTATGTGAACCTCATTTGCTAACTATAAAGCATTGTTCTGAGGGATAGTGATCCGTCGGGATAGATAAGCAAGGTGAAGCAGAAAATAATTTGTTAGGTAATGGATTCAAGTTGAAGACTTTGGTATAAACTCAATTTTAGTTTAGTTTTGACAAAAAAGGATACATTTAGAAATATTTATAAATATATGTGTACATACTTGTTAGTATTCATATATATAATTCATTTCTCTGTCAGCTAAGAGAGGCTAAAACTAATGACATATCTCAACAGTAACAATGAACACATCTATTATCTAAATCTTTATTTCTCGTATATTTCCCTAGCAAAAGAAACCAATACTCCATGTAGAAATGGCTAATTATAAGACTGGGACAGGAATATACAAGATGAGCCTGGAGCATCTTATAGTGACAAAAAGTAAAGAAGTGTACCAGTACATACACACACACACACACACACACACACACACACACACACAATGGAGATATGTCAAAGGACAAAGGAACAAACTGATACTGGCCAATGACTAAAGCTGAAACATTTCAAGAAACTAAATTAATGAAATAATATTAGATTATAACTCAAAGTATTATATATATATGTATACATGAACCTTTTTTAATATAAATATCTTAGCTAGGATTGCCATAGACTGGGTGGTTTAAACAACAAAAATTTATGTCTTACAGTTCTTGTGCTAAGAAGTCCAAAATTTGTGTACCAGCATAGTAAGGTTCTAGTTAAAGCACTTTGTGGTTTGCAGCCAGCCACTTTTTTCCTAATCCTAACATGGCAGAGAAAGAGAGAGAGCGTGCTCTCTGGATTACTCGTTTTTTTAAAATTAAAATTATTGGAGTGCTATTGGTTAATAGACTCAAGTAAGTTTCAAATATACAATTCATCAATACGTCAATGTATATTGTGTTGTGTATTCACCACTCATATTAATTTCCTTCTGTCACCAAATATGTGACCCCTTTTACCCATATCTACCTCTGTACTCTCCCCTCCCTTCTGGTAGCTACTCATCTGTGGTCTATGGCCATGAGTCTCTGTTTGTCATATTTGTTGCTTTCAGTTTTACATCCCACATATGAGTGCAATCATATGGTCCTCAAATTTTTCTGTCTGACTTATTTTGCTTAGTATTATTATCTCGAGATCCATCCAGGTTGTCACAAATGGTAGTATTTCATTTTTTTCTTAGGGGTAAGTAATACTCTATTATACATATGTACTACATTTTCTTGATCCAATCACCTACCATTAGACACTTCAGTTGCTTCTAGATCTTGGTCACCATTAATAATGCTGCTATGAACATCGGGATGCATATATCTTTGCAGATAAATGTTTTCAAGGTTTTTGGGTAAATACCCAGAAGAGGGATTAGCTGGGTCATATGATACTTCTATTCTTAGTTTTTTGATGAACCTCCATACTGTTTTCCATAGTTGGCCAATTTACATTTCCACCAGCAGTATATGAGGTTTCCTTTTTTACTCATATCCTCTCCAACACTTGTTATTACTTGTCCTGTCGAAGGTAGCCATTCTAATAGGTGTGAGGTGGTATTTCATTGTAATTTTGATTTGCATTTCCTTAACAGCAAGTAAAGTTGAGCATCTTTTAATATATCTGTCGGCCATTTGTCCTTTTGCGACAAGTGTCTGTTCAGATCCTCCGCTCATTTTTTAATTAGATTATTTTTTTGTTATTGAATTGCATGAATCCTTTATATATTTCGAATATTAGGCCCTTATAGGAGGCGTTGTTTGTAAATATATTCTCCCATCAAATGGTTGCCTCTTTGCCTTGTCGATGGTTTCTTTTGTTTTGTAAAAGCTTTTTAGTTTGATGTAGTCTCATTCGTTTATTTTTGCTTTTACTGCCCTCACCTTTGAGGTCAAATTCATAAAATCCTCTCTAAATCCAAGGTCAATGAATTATTTTTTATGCAATTTATTGTTTCAGGTCTTATAGTCAGATCTTTGATCCATTTTGTGTTAATTTTGGTATGTGGTTATAGATATCAATTTAGTTTCATTCTTTCATATGTGGCTTTCCAATTTTCCTACCACCACTTATTAAAGAGGTTTTATTTTTTTCATTGTATGTGTTTAGCACCTTTGTCAAAAATTATTTGCTCATATATATGAGCATTTATGTATGGACCGTCAATTTTGCTTCATTTGAGGGAGTGTTTTTCTGCTAATATCATGTTTTAATTATTGTCGCTTTGTAGTATAATTTGAAGTCAGGCAGAGTGATCCCTCCAAACTTATTCCTTTTTCTCAGTATCGCTTTGGTGATTCAGGGTCTTTTGTGCTTGCATACAAATCTGATGGATTTTTGTTCTATTTCTTTAAAGAAAATTCTATTGGGATTTTGATGGAGATTGCATTAAATCTATATTATGCTTTAGGTAACATTTTAACTATGTTGATTCTTCCAATCCATAACCACAAAAATATTTCCATTTCTTATTTCTTTTAATAATGTTTTATAGTTTTCAGTATATAGGTCCTTCACATACTTCGCTAGGTTTATTCCTAGACATTTTATTCTTTTTGTTGCTATTACAAAGGAAATTTTTTTTCATTTCTTTTTCTGAAAATTCATTGTTAGACTATAGGAACATTATGGATTTTTGTACATTGATTTTGTATCTTGAAATTTACTATATTTTTATTGTTTCTAATAGATTTTTAGTGGAGTCCTTAGGGTTTTCTATACAGAGAATCATGTCATCTGCAAAAAGTAACAATTTGACTTCATTTTCTATTTGGATGCCTTTTATTTCTTTTTCTTGCCTGATTGCTCTAGCTAGGACTTTCAATACTATATTAAATAACAGTGGTGATGGCAGACAGCCTTGTCTTGTTCCTGCAGGAAGGTTTTGAGTTTTTAGTTTTTCACCATTAAGTATGATATTAGCTGGGTGTTTGTCATATACAGCCTTTGTTATGTTGAGATACTTTTCTTCTATAACCATTTTATTAAGTATTTTAATCATAAAGGATACTGTATCTTGTCAAATGCTTTTTCTGCATCTATTGATATGATCGTATGACTTTTATCTTTTATGTGGCATATTACATTAACCAGTTTGCATATGCTAAACCATCCCTGTGTCCCTAGGATGAAACCCACTTGATCATGGTGTATAATATTTTTAATATGTTTATTAGATTTACTAGTATTTTGTTTAGGATTGTTACATCTGTGTTCATAACTGATATTGTTCTTATAGTTTTCTTTTTGTTGTGTTATCTTTACCAGATTTTGGTATCAGGGTAATGTTGGCCTTATGAAATAATTTAGAAAGTATTGACACCTCTTCGATTTTTTTTTTGAAAAGTTTGAGAAGAACAGATATTAAATACTTTTTTGAATGTTTAGTAGAATTCAGTAATAATGCCATCTGGTCCTGGACTTTCACTTTTTGGAAGGTTTTTGATGATCGTTTCACTTTTAATACTATTGATCGGTCTATTTAGATTTTTCACTTTTTCATGATTCAGTCTAGCAAGTTTGTGTATTTCTAAGAACTTGTTCTTTCTTATAGGTTATTCTTATGGGTTATTTCTTATAGGTTATTGAATAACCTATACACAAACTTTGGTGGCATATAATCTTTCACAGCATTTCTGTATAATTCTTTGTATTTCAGTGGTATCTGTCATAACCTCTCTTCTTTCATTTCTGATTTTATTTGTGTCCTTTCTTTTTTTTCCCCAGTGAGTCTAGTCAGGGGTTTGTCAATTTGATTAATCTTCGCAAAGAACCAGCTCTTTGTTGCATTAAATTTTTCTATTGTCTTTTTGTTCTTGATTTCATTTTATTCTGCTCTAATTTTTATTATTTCTTTTTTTCTACTGACTTTGAGTTTTATATGTTTTTCTTTTTCTAGTTTTTTAAGATGTAATTATGATTTTTTTTTTCTTTCTTGTTTCTTTCTTGTTTCTTGAGTTAGGCCTGTAATGATATGAACTTTCCTCTTATTTTCCTATATTCCAAAAGTTTTGATATGTTGTACTTTCCTTCTAGCTTGTTTCTATGTATCTCTTGATTTCTCCTATAAGCCAGTCATTCTTTAGTAGCATGTTGTTTAATCTCCATGTATTTGTGGTTTTTCCTGCTTTCTTTTTACAGTTGATCTCTAGTTTCAAAGCATTACGTTTGAAGAATATGCTTGATAAGATTTCAATCTTCTTAAATTTGTGGAGTCTAGCTTTGTGTCCCAACATATGGCCTATTCTTGAGAATGTTCCATGTGCACTACAAAAAAATTTATAATCTTGTGTTTTGAAATTAAAATCTATAAATGTTGATTATGTCTAATTGGTTAATGTGTTAATTAAGGCTGATATTTCCTGATTAAATGATTTTTCTGTTTAAATGATCTATCTATAGCTGACAGTGGGGTGTTAGTTTTCCTACTATTATTGTGTTTTTGTCAATTTCTCCCTTTGATTCTGTTAGTTATTGCTTTATATATTTTGGTGCTCCCTGGTTGGGAAAATACACATCGATAAATGTTTTTTCTTCTTGATGTATCGTCTTCTTTATTATCAAGTAGTGTCCATCTTTGTTTCTCATTAGCTTTTAATCTAGAAGTCTGTTTCATCAGATATAAATACAGCTGAACCCACTTTTCTCTGGACAACATTTGCTTGGAGTATCATTTTCCACCCTTTCGCTTTCAGTATATATTTGTCTTTGTAGCTGAGATGTGTCCCTTAAAGGCAGTGTATGGTTTTGTTTTGTTTTGTTTTTGATCCAATCTACTTCTCTGTGGCTTTTTATTGGTGAATTTGGTCCATTTACATTTAGGGTGATTTTTGATATATGAGGGTTTTTTTTATAACCATTTTATCTTTTGTTCTTTGGTAGCTCAGTGTCTTCATTGTTTCTCCATCCTTGTGTTTCTGTCTGTTATTTTAATTTGGTGGTGTTCTATGATTTTTCCTTCTGTGCCTTTATTTTTTATGTTATATATTTCAGTCTCAATTTTTTGTGTATGGTCAACGCTAAATTTATGTGAAAAAAAGGTTATATATACAGTAGACCTTTTTCTTTTGCTTGTGTCTTATCTCCATTCCACTTTGCAGATTCAGATCTCTACTTTCTCTCCTTTCTGTTTTTGTTGTCTCAAATTATCCCTATTTATTCTATGAGTTCAGATCTAGGTCAGAGTAATTGTTGTCTTCTTTTTTACAAATGTTTTTTTGACCTTTAACCATTATGTCGTATTTGTTTATGATACCCTGTTCTTCATTAGGTTTGTATTTTCCTGCTTCTTTTTTTTTTTTGTTTTAATCTTCTTGGTAAAGTATTCCTTTTTGTTCATTAATCTTGTTTCCCAGTTAACTGAACTCTTAATCAAAATTCTCTTACATCTCGAGTTTTTTCAGAAGTGTAATACCGAATTCTCTGTTCTTTAAATCACATATTCCTATATCTTTAAGTTTATTTTCTAAAAATATTTTATCTTCTTTTTGAGCTGCCTTGTCACATTGGTCGTTCTTGGTGTTAGATGGATTTTTTTGTTTTTTGTTTTTTGCTTAGGCTTAATTAATAGGCATGTACTCTGCTTTTTATTTTTTTGAGAATATTTTATTTTTATTTACTGATCTCTCCTATTAGCAGATAAGAAGAGATTTTGTTTTGTTTTGTTTTGTTTTCCAGTAGATGGCTCCCAAGCCTCTTACCCTGCCCAGGCTTTCTGGATTTCTGCTTGTGGAGAAAAAAAAAAAAATGACCTTTATTTCCTGGGAAAGTGTGTGTCTTTTCTGTGACCAGGTAGCCTAAATCCCAGGCCTCTACCCCTGTGTGAAAATGTGGCGAGTAATGCAGATTTGAGCCTCTGGGTAACCCAGAAAATCCTAGTACTACGCCAACAGCCTGATACAGTGCAGCAGCCTGCTGCTATCTCTAGGAGGGTGCTGGAGGTGTCCAAGCTTCATAACTTGGCTTTCTGCCTGGAAGTGGCAATTGCAAAGGGGCTATTGCCCCTTTGCATTCAATCTCTGCATTGTATTTTGCCCTGTTCACTCAGCAGGACTGCCTGGGGGCTTCAAAGAGTGTGAAGAGTATAATGTGCCTCCTAATTTCCCTCTACCCTGTGACCTGCAGGGAACTTAAGACTGTATCCACAGCACTAGTCTCCAGCACCTGTCTTAGCTCTTCCTCTTTTCCTCTTCCCTTTCTCTCCTGATTTATCCACCTTCAGATGCTCTGATATGCAGATCTCTCAGACATGTTTGTGTGCTAGACTGAGTGTTCTCCTTAGGTTGTAGCTTTCGGTTTGTTGTAATTTCAAGGGAAGAGATCAGAGATCTCTCACACTGCCATGCTTCCGCTGTCACTTCAGGCTTTTGTTCTCCCTGTAGGGCTATCTATTCTGTTTCATTGGTCTATATGTCTCTTTTTATGTTAGTACTTCACTTCTTTAATTATTATACCTTTAACATATTTTGAAATCAGGAAGTGATTTCTTCTTTATCTTTATTCAACTCTATCTTTAATTACTAATGCACAGGTTGACTTCTAAAAGATAGTCTGTAAATATTTATTAAATAAATATTTTGTTCATAGCATTAAGGTGATAATAACAAGATCAAATCAGCCAAAACAATTTAAAAATGTCATTTTTCCCAAGTGGTTGAAGGTACTTTTTTAAAAGTACCTCAGAGTTTCCTGTACAGTGTCCCTAGCTCTTTCCTCCTGGTTACCATGTGAACACTGCAGAGAATAACTTTTTATCTCTTCTCTGCAGTTGGAAAACAAAATCAAATCAATCTCAGAAAGTCCAGCATTATTTTTACCAATTTCCTTGTACTTTGATAAATAATTTGAGGAGTTAATAATTATAAATTTTTGCAGTTGCTGACTAAAGCGAGGTCAGTGTAATCAATTAGTTTAACTACCAGAAGATTGATTACTGAATAATCAATTATACCTCTGCAATTCCTTTAGGTGGGAGTCTTACTCACAGTTGAAATAAACTCACTGTTGGAGGATATTGCACAGTTAAGAAATGGTCCACTACCAGGTAATAGTGATGACTGTGGTAACCACAAACTCAATGAATATGATTGTACTAATGGCTTCAGATAAACACAGTATAAATTACCTGCTACCTAGGTTGTCCATCTCTCTGTGCCACTACATTTTTAGTTGGAAATTTGAATGCAAAGATACTTTTTGTTAGGCTCTTCTGCTCCAGTCAGACTCATGCCTCTCTGAACAACCTGATCTCACATGCAAATCCTGTTTCCCCTCACTATCCACACATTTCATACCCACTTATACCCTTTTGTTTAAGTTATTACTATTTTATAAATGTACAAATCTTTCTGCTCATCATTATAAGCAGAACAAAATGAAATAAAACAAACAAAAACCACACCCCAGCTCCCAGTTGGTTTGGATGCTTAAAAGCATAGTTTCATCTTCCTGCAATAATTGCTGCCAAACTGCCTTATCCCTATTCTAGAGACTTTTTAATTTATATTTTGTACCATGCAATTTAACATTTATTACATTCTATTGCAGCACTTCTATATCCTAAAGTGTATGTGTATATGTGTATGTGCATGCTTGCCTTATTTGTCCATAAAGATCATACCTTTTCAGATGTACCCACAACTTATAACATGGGGTGAGGTGCCCAGCATGGAAGAAGCATTCTTGAGTGCTTGATTTTAGGGCTTTGTGGCTAGTTAGAATGCTCTTCTCCCCTCCTATAGACATTTCAAGTATTTTGAACCCAGGAAATTTCAACCAATTTTCTATTAGTGAGATAGATAAATTGATTAATTAATTAATTATATAAATAATTTTAAAAACAGACTCTAAAGTAAGAATTTGGAATGAAGTCCAGAATACTGGAGAATGGAGTCCAGAAAGTTGCTTCTACTTCACAGTTCCATATTGTAGTTTTTAGCATACAAATCTTATGCACTACTTTTACTAGATCTATTCCTAAGTATGTTAATGATATTATAAATGAAATTGTTTTCTCAATTTCTTCTTTTGATCATTTGCTGGTAGTGTACAGAAATATAGTTGATTTCTGTATATTGACATTTCTAAACTTGCTTATTTGTTTCAATTGTGTGTGTGTGTGTGTGTGTGTGCGTGTGTGTGTGTGTGTATTTCTTAGGATTTTCTATGTAAATTTGATGGTTTCTTTTCTTGCTCAATTATCCTTTCTAGATCTTCAGTACAATGTTGAATAGAAATAATGAGTATTGCTTTGTTCCCATTCTTAGCTATAGCTTTTAAATAGATGCCAATTTTCAGTTTGATAATGTTGCTTTCTATTTCTAGTTTGTTTTTTGTTTGTTAGTTTGTTAAATCTCAAGTGTTACATTTTGTCAAATGTTTTTTTTTATGTATTTACTGAGATGAACATATGAATTATGCCCTTTAATCTATTAATATTATTTCTTACATTAATTTCTTTTCAGTTGTTATACCAACCTTGCATTTTAGGGATAAATTGCACTATATTTTGATGTATAATTTTTTTTTTACATATTGCTGGATTCATTTTGCTACTTTTTTTCCAAGGATATTTGCATCTGCATTTATAAGAAACATTGGTCTGTAATTTACTTTACTTCATCTTGTTTCTATATCAGAACAACACTGGTCTCATTTCCTTCTACTCCTTCGTGTTATTATTTTTACAAATTACATCTTTATAGAGCTTAAATGTTTCAATACAGCATTCAAATAATTACTTAATACCAGATAAAAGAGTAAAAAATACATTTATAATGTTTTTTATATTTACCTGTGTAGTCTTAGTGATGCTTTTATTTCCTTTGTGTACATTTGAGTTACTACCTGTCAGTGCCAAGCTGATTGAGAAGGGAAGGTTCAGGTGATAAGATGCCCAGTTAGAAGAATACATGAGAAGTTGGCATGAGAATGAAACAGCAGGCACTAACTTTATTGCGAGGAGTGCACTTCTATTATGGGGAGTGTGCTTTTATTGCAGGAAGTGCAGCTATATTGCAGAGAGCGTGCTTCTGCTTCCGCTCTTCTTCTGCTCTCCTTCTTGTGCTCCCCTTCTGCTCTCCAGGGAACCTCATGGGCTCTGCACATATCAGAGTACTATAATGGCATTCAGCCACACATGCGTGATACAGTAAGCTGAACTATGTTTACATACTTTAGGTGCAGGAGCTCTACTACACTAATGTAATATTCTAAATCCAGGGTCCTATTCCTAGCCACAAGCCTGGATCACAGCTAGACCTGGGAGGAGTCAAGCCTAGGACTCACACTGCCTAGTGTCTTTTCATTTTAGCCTGAATGAATTTCTTCAGTATTTATGTTAGGACAGGTGAGTTTGTGACAAATTTTCTGTTTTTGTTTACCTGAGAACATCTAAATTTCTCCTTCATTTATGAAAGATAGGCTTTTAAGATTAAGAATTATTGGTTGACAGTCTTTTATTTCAGAACTTTGAATTTCCTTCCAGACTCCATTATTTTTGATAAGAGAGCTATAAATCTTACTGTGAAAGCCTTGTACATAATGAGGTTTTTTTTCTCTTTCAAGATTATCTCAACAGTTTATGGTGTGTTACACAATATGGCTGCCCTAAAATTTATCTTACTTGAAGTTCATTGAGCTTTTTGGACATGTAGATTAATGTTTATAATCAAATTCAAAAGATTATTTCTTTAAATATTCTCATTATGCATAAGGTGTTTTTGGGGAGATGGAGACTTCCCCACTTTTGCTCATCTTTATTTCTTATAGGTTGACTAATAATAAAACAATAAAATTGACAAAAAACTACTTAAGCAGAAGAAAAAATATTAATATGTGTGCATGAAAGAATAACAATATAATGTTCTGTTTATAAAATGAGGCTTAAAGAAATGATTGTATCAGGCATGTTTTTATACTATTTAGACAAAAAACACAATAAATCTATGAGAAATTGACAAGACAAAGAAATTAATGCCTATTAGAAGGAATCTAAGCAAAGTCTGAGTGTTCATTAGTGAGGAATTTAAACAAAGTAGTAAATTATAAAAGAGGCAATAAAAGTTTATTGTACAGACTTTTGGATATAAATTGTTTAAGTCTAGCAATAAGAGATGTATTCCAGGTCCAAGACAGATACATTTCACATGAGAGACTTATATTCTGCATATCCAAAGAGACAAGGGAGGGCCAAGGTTCTCTTCTCAAACTGGATGACTGCCAAGCAACCAAAATTTAGAGTAATCAGTATGTCATTGTTGGACACTTTTGGGTGGTCTGTTTTAGCACAGACACCATGTCACAGGTCTCTGAAGCAGTTTCTTTTTTTTTTCTTTTATTATTTCTGTTTCACAAATTGTATAATCTCTTTTACCTAATCTCTACATTCACAAATTCTGTTTTGTTTTGTTTTTTGACTCAAATCTGCTGTTCAGTCCCACCAATGATTATTTTATTTGTCATTGTATATTTCAATTCTAGAATTTCTACTTGATATTTTTTAAAATAATATTTATCTTTTCATTAATAGTCTATTTAGTGAGTCACTCTTGCCATATTTTCTTTTGTCCTTTATATATGGTTTCTTTCATTTCTCTGAATATAATTATAATGGCTGAATTAAAGTATTTTTCTAGAATGCTGTTTCCTCATGGAAATTTTCTATTTATCACTTTTATTTTTTCTATTAATGGCCCATACTTTTCTCTTTCTTTGTATATCATATATTTTTTGTCAAAAGTTGGAAATTTTAGATAGTGTAATGTAGTAACTTTGAAAATCAGACCTCTCTTCTCCCAATGGTTTTAATATAGGGAGGAAGCAATATGCTTATCAGCCTTGCAGCCAGGCCAGGAGTACATCTTCAGAAAAAAAGAAGATTCTACTGGGATTAATAACAACCTCTACCCCACATATGTGAAGGGAAAAGGAACCAAGAGTCATTTCTTATGGCTACGACCACGGGGAACCTATAGATTAAAGGCTGGGAACTGTCAGCCAGCTTGCTGTTAGCACTAGATACTCTTCTCCTTCCCCTTCCTCACTCTATGTCCATATCAAAGGAAATGGGAACAAAAGAATGACATATAAACTGAATTCCCTGAACACTTCGGGTCCCTCTCATTCTTTGCCTCTTAGAAGAGACTATGCTCTGTCTGTGGAATGTTAACCCTTTTCTAAAAAAAACTTTCTTGAAAACATGGCAGAGGGAGAGATGTCCCCATCTCTCTTGCCTTAAAACGACAATAAGCTGAACATCGAAAAATCAACAAAAAACACCCAAACTGCACACCAGCACATCAGAGCTTGGTATTTGTGCATAAGAGCTACCACAGGTCAGAACCTCCAGTGTTGGGCAGTGGACTGAGAGAAACAAAGAAGCTTCCTCTTGCAGCCTGAGATCCCTGTAGGAGGAAGGGAAGGGGAGAAGGTGTGGCAACATCCCTGAACAGCCCTGACTGGGAGTGCTGTGAGATTAATGCATCCAGCGGCAGTGCTCAGTCATCAGGGTAGAAGGCAGAGAAATAGGGATGACAGAAAAGCAGGAACAGCAGAGAAACAACAGTTGATTTTTACTAGCTGTGGTTGCAAAACCCAGGCTGTGCTGCAGCTTCATCCCCCAAACTAGAGGGCCCCTCCCCCCCAAATCTCTGACACCAATCCCCATGGACTCCAGGGGAATCTGACCAAACTATACCGAAATTGTCACTAACACTGATAGGAACTGAGACTGATTGAGGGTAGCAAGCATGATTAAATATCTATAAGGAAAAAAGATATTATTAAGACTTTATATACAACAGAGATTCAAGAGGCTTAGACGCCACCCACTGGAAACCAAAAAACAAAACAAAACAAAACAAAACACATCTTTTTTGCAACAGGCTAGGGACCACTATATAATACATCTTCTTTCTGGGAACTCCCACACGTACACAAAAATGAAGCACAGAAAAGAAGATAGGATGATCGATCGTACTCTTAAATAAGTCAGTCCCAAATGCCATCATCTAATTCAGTTCCCTGATGCCCAAGACAAGAATTTATGAAAACCCAGCACTTGCAGGAAATAAAAAAAAAAAAAAAACGACATGAGCAGAATGAGTTCTTTAGCAAGAAGATTGAAACCCTCAAAAAGAACTGAATAGATCATCTGGAGATAAAAGCAACATACTGCAAGAGTTGAAAAATGAAATAGCAAGCTTGGGAAAGATAGTCGACCAAATGGAGGAAAGAATCAGTGATATCAAAGACAGAAATCTAGAAATACATCAGAAGGGAAAAGAGAAACCGAAGAATGAAAAATAATGAAAGAGAAATACAAGAACTAGCTGATACCATCAGGAGAGGAAATATAAGAATAATGGGTATTCTCAAAATGGGAATAAAAGGAGCAGAGATCAGAAAGTGTTCACAGGCAAATAATTGATGAGAAATTCCCAATTTAAGGACTGAGCTGGAGCTTGGAATACAAGAAGTCAGCAGAATACCCAATTATCACAATCCAAAAAAGCCTTCACCAAGACACATTATATTAAATTTATCAAAAATCAAGGACAAGGAAAGAATTCTCAGGGCAGCCAGGGAAAAGAAGACAGTAACTCATAAAGGAAAACCCATTAGATTATTGTTGAACTTCTCAGCACAAACCTTGCAAGTCAGAAAGGAGTAGAATCATATATTTAAACTATTAAGTGAAGGAAACTACCAGCCTAGAATAATGTATCCAGCTAAGCTTTCCTTTAGATATGAAGGAGAAATAAAGACCTTTCCAGACATACAAAAATTGAGGGAATTCTCCACTACGGGGCCTGCAGTACAAGAAATACTGAAAGGGATCAGCTCACCTAAAACAAAATGACAAAAATAAAAAAATAAATAATTAGGAGTCAGGTGACTAGCAGGCTGATAAAAGCAGAGGAGTGCAAACTTTATTAGAAACAGGACATTATAAGTTTAAGAAGAGATTTGCTATAGCAAGATAGTAATGAACGTATAGCATACATAGGGACAAATTGAGACAACAATGACTGAAAAGGGGAGGATTCAAAGATCTAAATTTTCAAAAGGGAAAGGAGACGAGGCATAGGCAGAAGATAAGGGACAACTGTATATATATAACTAACCTTTATATATTTGTAATGATAACCACATGCCAAAGATTCAGAACTGAAGTATATAAACATTAAACAAGAAGGACCCGAGGGAAAACCCAAAAAAGCCAACCAAAATAAAGAAAACAGAAATACAAGGACAAGGAAGCAATAGAAACATCAAATTACCAGAAAGCAAAAGATAAAATGGCTATAAGATAACCTCATATTTTGATAATCAACCTAAATGTGAATGGACTGAACTCACCAATAAAAAGGCACAGAGTTGCAGACTGAATCAAAAAACAAAACCCAACCATATGCTGCCTCCAGGAGACACATCTCAGCTCCAAAGACAAATATAGACTCAAAGTGAAAGAGTGGAAAATGGTATTTCAAGCAAATGGCGTTCAGAGAAAAGGAATAGCGGTACTAATATCAGACAAAATACTTCAAAATAAAAAAAGTAAAGAAAGATACTGAGAGACATTGCATAATGATAAAGGGAATTATGCATCAAGAAGACCTAACAATTACTAATATTTATGCTCCCAATCAAGGAGCCCAAAATATATAAAGCAATTACTAACAGAACTAAAGAGAGAAACAGATGAAAATACTATCATAGTAGGCGACCTAAATACCTCACTGTTGAATATGGACAGATCATACAAATAGAAAATCAATAAGAAAATAACATCCTTAAATGATATGTTAGATCAACTGGACATAATTGACATTTACAGAACCTTTCATCCCAAATCAGCTGCTTATACATTCTTCTCTAGTGCACATGGAACATTCTCAAGAATTGACCACATACTGGGACATAGAGATAGCCTCAACAAATATAAGAGGGTTGAAATCATACCAACCATATTTTCTAATCACAGTATTTTG
Organism: Pteropus alecto; assembly: GCF_000325575.1. NCBI lineage: Eukaryota > Metazoa > Chordata > Mammalia > Chiroptera > Pteropodidae > Pteropus > Pteropus alecto. The sequence continues at coordinate 331,720 of NW_006432450.1, read as the reverse complement.
AAGCTAGAGATCAACTCTAAAAAAGAAAGCAGAAAGAAGCACAAATATATGGAGATTACACAACATACTACTGAAGAATAACTGGGTCAGAAAAGAAATAAAAATGAGATCAAGAGGTACATAGAAAGGAATGGCAATGATAGTACAACATATCATAACGTTTGGGACATGGCAAAAGTGGCATAAGAAGAAAATTCGTATCATTACAGGCCTATCTCTAAAAACAAGAACGAGCTCAAATAAAGAACTTAATGCTTTATCTTAAAAAAACTAGAAAAGGAAGAACAAATGAGGCCTAGAGTCAGCAGGAGGAAAGAAATAATCAAAATTAGAGCAGAAATAAATGAAATTGAAAACAAACAAACAAACAATAGAAAAAATAAATGCAACAAAGAGCTGGTTCATTGAGAAGGTTAATAAAATTGACAAACCTTTGGCTAGGCTCATTAAAGAAAAAAGAGAAAGAACACAAATAAACAAAATCAGGGATGAAAGAGGGGAAATTATAACAGATACTGCAGAAATACAAAGGATAATATAAGAACCCTATGAAAAATCATATAACACCAAATTTAATAACCTAGAAGAAATGGACCAGTACTTAGAAAAATATGACTTTCCTAGACTGAATCAAGAAGGACTGGAAAATCTAAACAGACCGATCAGAGGTATGGAAATGGAAACAATCATCAAAAATCTACAAAAAGGAAAAGTCCAGGACCAAATGCCTTCACCAGTGAATTCTACCAAACATGCAAAGATGATTTTATACCTGTTCTCCTCAAACTCTTCCAAAAAATCGGAAAGGAAGCAATACTTACCAACACATTTTATGAGGCCAATATCACCCTGATACCAAAACCTGGTAAAGATAACACAAAAAAGAAAACTATAGACCAATATCTTTCATGAACACAGATGCAAAAATCCTAAATAAGATACTAGAAAACTAAATACAGCAACATATTAAAAAGATTATACAGCATGATTAAATGGGCTTCATCCCAGAGGCACAGGGATGATTCAGCATATGCAAATCAATTAATATGATACAGCACATAAACAAATTAAAAAATAAGAATCATATGATCATATCAATAGATGCAGAAAAAGCCTTTGACAAGATACAGCATCTATTTATGATCAAAACACTTAACAAAATCTGTATAGAAGAAAAGTAACTTAGCATAATACAGGCCATATATGACAAGCCCTCAGCCAACATTTTACTTAATGGTGAAAAACTAAAAACCTTCTCTCTAACATCAACAACAAGGCAAGGCTCTCCAGTATTGCCACTGTTATACAATATAACATTGGAGGACCTAGTAAGTGCAATCAGGCAAGAGGAAGATAAAAGGTATCCAAATAGGACATGAAGAAGTCAAACTGTCACTATTTGCGGATGACATGATTCTCTAGATAGAAAACCCTAAAGACTCCACAAGAACACTACTGAAACAATAAGCAAATACAGTAAAATTTCTGGATACAAAATCAACGTTAAAAAATTCATAGTGTTCCTATACTCTAATAATGAACTGTCAAAATAAGAAGTAGAAAAAATAATTTCTTTTGCTATTACAATAAAAAGAATAAAATAACTAGGAATAAATCTAACGAAACATGTGAAGGACCTATGTAATGAAAACTATAAGACCCTATTTAAAGAAATCAAAGAAGATACAAAGAAATGGAAAGATATGCCATGTTCTTGGATTAGAAGAATTAACATAGTTAAAATGACCTTATTAACCTAAAACATTATACAGATTTAATGTAATCCCCATCAAAATTCTATGGGCATTTTTAAAGAAATAGAACAAAAAAATCATCAGATGTGTATGGAAGGACAAAAGACTCTGAACTGTCAAAGCCATTCTGAGAAAACAGAATGAAACTGGAGGCATCTCTCTGCCCAACTTCAAATTATACTACAAAGCGACAGTAAATCAAAACGGCATGGTATTGGCAGCAAAACAGACACACAGACCAGTGGAATAGAATCGAGAGTCCAGAAGTAAATCTATATTTATATGGGCAAATAATTTTTGAAAAGGAAGCCAAAAACATGCAGGAAGAAAGGAAAGTCTCTTCAATAAATGGTTCTGGGAAAACTGAAAAGCCACCTGCAAAAGAATGAAATTAGACTGCTATCTATCACCACACACCAAAACTAACTCAAAATGAATTAAGGACCTAAATATAAGACCTGAAACAATAAAATGCATAGAAGAAAACATAGGATCTAAACTCAAAGACCTTGGACTTAAATAGGATTTTATGAATTTGACCTCAAAGGCAAGGGAAGTAAAAACAAAAATAAATGAATGGGACTACATCAAACTAAAAAGTTTCTGCTTAGCAAAATAAATCGTCAACAAGGTTAAGAGACAACCATCCAAATGGGAAAATATATTTGCAAGCAATGCTTCTGGTAAGGGCCTAATATCCAAAATATGCAAAGAACCCATAGGACTCAATAACAACAACAACAACAACAACAACAAACTATCCAGTCAAAAAATGGGCAGAGGACCTGAACAGATACTTCTCCCCAGAGGACATACAAATGACCAACAAATATATGAAAAGATGCTCAACATTGCTAGCTATTAGGGAAATGCAAATCAAAACCACAATGAGATAGCATCTCACATCTGTTAGAATGGCTATAATCAACAGGACACATAATAACAAATGTTGGAGAGGATGTGGAGAAATAGGACTCTCATATACTGCTGGTGGGACTGCAAATTAGTACAGCCACTATGCAAAACAGTATGGAGTTTCCTCAAAAAACTAAGAATTGATCTACCATATGATCCAGCA
>NW_006432450.1:325992-328727 GCF_000325575.1 Pteropus alecto | reverse complement strand
ATTACTCAGCCATAAGAAAAGATGAAATACTGCCATTTGCAACAACATGGATGGACCTTCAAATAATCATACTAAGAGAAATAAGCCAGACAGAAATAGTTGAAAAATCACATGATATCACTTATATATGGGATATAAACCTAAAAGCAACAAATGAACAGGATATACAAACAGAGACTCATGGAAATGGACGATGTACTAGTGATTACCAGAGGGGAGGTGGGAGGTGGGAGGGGTCAAATAAATAAATAAATAAAATATTAAAAAATAAATAAATAAAATGTTAAATAGATAAATGAATGAATGAATGAATAAATAAAACTTTCCTTTTGATTCTTACTTTGGCATGAGTGTTGAATTCTTTCTACACTCTCTGCCAAAAGACCCTCTTCCTCTCTGGTGCAGGGCTTCGTCTCTCTAGCACTTAGGGAATTTGCCCCATCCTGAATCATAAAGAGCCAGGTATATACATTTAGTCTCTTTGGAAAACCATTGATGATGGGAAGTAAAGAATGAGAAAGAAAGGTTAAGTTTATCTTTAAGTTAGATAAGGTACAACTTGAAGTCTTGTTTTTCTTTTATGGTATGGGTAAATGTTAATGGTATGGCGTGTTGGTGCAGGTTTGTGGTTCCGATATAAGGGGTACAAGGCTTGGGCAGTTGAAAGAAAATGAGGGGAGCTGTGGGCAACTGAAACATAACTTTTTTTCCAGCAAGGGCACAGCCAGCCTCGTAGGGCAGCAGCACCTTTTTATACACAGGTTACAATAGTGTCACACTGCCAGATTACAGAAGCGTGCGCATGTGTACTGGGCACATAATTACATAAGGGAAGGAGTGCTGAGTCATTTCTGCCCAGAAGCTGCTAAGGGTGTTCGGAGGGAGCCTGGCTACACCTATCTCTTCTGCTCACATATGAGCAAATAGTGGTTACTAATCTTTACAGGAGTTTTCCCTCATTCTATAAGCTTGTGGCCCGGCCGCATGGCTGGTCAGCCAGGTTCCATGTCTAGCAGCATGTAGCAGGCTCTGAATTCTACTTGATTTAATATTTAGTTAATCTATGTAGTTCTCATGCCTCTTTCATTAATTCTGGATATTAAATCTATAATTTTAATTACTGCTATATTAGGATATTGTGATTTATAAGGAATATATATTTGTTTATTCAGATGACCAAAATACATTTCTCATTTGTATCTGGTCTTTGTTAATAGTTCCTGGCTCACAGCTCCCCAAGCCCTTGGAATTTCTTGAGTGAAAATAGTAATAGGCTTAGCTTTCGTTATAATATTTGGTCTCTTGTTCTCTGTTCCTGAAAACATTTCAGAGCCATAAAGATGAAATGAGCACCTTGTCACTTATAATAAGTCCCTTTACAACACAATTGGGTTTTATTAATGAGGTGGTTTTTCAAAGCACATAGGATGGGGGCTGGTTGTGAAGGGAACCAACCTGGGTTTAATAGAGGGTTGGAACTTTTAATCTCTCCCCCTGTTATCCAAGTAGGAAGGAGGGGCTGGAGGTTGATTCCACCAATGGCCAATGGCTTAATCAATTATGTCTATGTAATAAAGCCTCCATAAAAACTTAAAAGAAGGGGGTTCAAAGAGCTTTTGGAATGCTGAACACATGTTGATTTGGGGAGAGTGGTACACTCAGAGAAGACATGGAAGCTCCACAGTCGTTTTTCATACCTTGCTCTATGCATCTCTCCCTTCTGTCTCTTCCTGAGTTATATCGCTTTATAATAAACCAATAATCTAGTAAGTAAAATGCTTCCCTGAAGTTCTGTGAGCCACTCTAGCAAATTAATAAAACCCAAGGAGGAAGTTATAGAAACCTCTATAGTCAGTCAGTCATAAGTAGAGGTGATAACCTGGGCTTTCAATGGCATCTGAAGTGTGCATGTACTGTGAAAAGATTTCAAACTAAAATGGAACTAATAACGGGCCGTTATTTACAAAAAGTGCTTGCAGAACTTTTATTTCCTTGCTCTGGGAAAAAAGCCCTTCTCCCTCAAACTCAGATAATTACCCTGAAACTTGTAACTCAGGTCCTCTGGTTATTGATTAAGGATCACTGAAGCTTCTCAGTCCATTGTAGGCAGAATTTGACCAGGCAGGGCTATTGCATGCATAGGGAGAAGGGGACCCTTAACCCAGGGCTTTCTTTCTTTAAGTTATGTATTAATCAAGTTTGTCTTCCTTTACTAAGCTTATTCTTTTCAGTAGTAAGAAAATTAATAGATATGTGATTTTAAATAACAACTTTGCATCTTCCTTCCTTCCTTCCTTGTCTAGGGACAGGGATGGTATTTTGACAGGATATATCCTTTGGCAGGAGAACTTGAGACCCCGTTCTGACTGAGACAGAGAGAGAAGGCACTCCATGAAACCCCAATAGGCAGGGACTATGACCCTCCTCATCAGTAAGCAGATACAGAAGCAATCTACTAATTACTAAAACAGGTGCTCTCCCTACAATGACCTCCTGAAACCTCAAGGTGCCTCACCTTATCCCTAGCTCAGAATGTCATATATACGCATTTTTCCTTTCTGTCTCTGAAACTCTCATGCATATGGTGTCTCTGACTTTCTTATGTATGTGGAGTTCTAACACATGTGCATGTATTAAATTTTGTTATTTTCTCTTGCTAATCTGTCATATCTATTTAATTGTTAGACTAGCTGAAAGAACCTTGAGGATAGAGAGAAATTTCTTTCTTCCCTACA
>NW_006432450.1:300992-325976 GCF_000325575.1 Pteropus alecto | reverse complement strand
GGCAAGCTCAAATTGCCAATATTGAGTTTATTTGGGAATAGCAGGTTGCCAGTGTAAAAAAAAATGTTTCAATCTGTAGAGAAACTTTATAAGTTTATTTCAGCTAAACTGACAATAGTGCTGGAAAGTGAGATCTTAAATGCTCTGAGAATAACGTTTTGGCAGTTTCTTTCATGAATTTGGAATTTAAAAAGAGAATATAAGGAAGATGAAATGAAGGTGAGAGAAAGAAAGGTGGGGATGGGATTACAGGATAGTTAACAATATTGTGTTCTCCCTTGAGGGTGGTTGCCTCTAAGGGGTCTGAAAAAGAGGATTACTCTGACACTTCAAAATTGTGTTACCTAGATGCACAACAGTGGACAGGGCTTGCTTAAGGCAAAGATAAACCTTTTAATAAAGAAGTTATATGCCTAGGGTGTGACTATCCATCATGACTTGCTCAGTTAGGAATGTATAATCACTTTGTGAGGTTGGTTTTTATCACTGGATTTGCAAGTTTTGTTACAGAACCCCTTTTTTCATTTACAAGAAGAATTTGAATTTTTTTAAAAATGTATACTTTAGCAAGTGATAGGCAAATCTATTGAAACTCTCTGAAACTCTCATGCATATGGGGTCTCTGACTTTCTCATACATGTGGGGTTCCTACACATATGTATTAAATTTGGTTATTTTCTCTTGCTAATCTGTCAAGTCTATTTAATTGTTCCTTTGAGGGTTGGAATAGGCCATTTTTATGGGCAAGGAGTGCAAAAAGTGTTGGAGGAATATAGCCAGAGTTCAAAATTAATTTCATTAGCTTGATGATGGGGAGAGATTCTTGGCAGGTGTTTATTGGCCACAAGATAAGTCTCAGACTTCTGTAAATCAGAAATTTACAGGAAATCAGTCTCTCAGTTCTTAAATTCCTTCTGAGAATGCATGCATGAGATTCTCCATTTCATATCCTCTGGTTTTGTTATCAGAGAGCGGGGTTCCATGCATGAGATTCTCCATTTCATATCCTCTGGTTTTGTTATCAGAGAGCGGGGTGTTACCTTTTCAACACATTGCCCAGGCTCCTGATGTCTCGAACAAAGAATTAAGCAAAACACTGAAGTACAGCAGCAGCAAAAGAATAACTTTATTGGAAGGGAGAGTAGAGAAATAGTGCACTTCCAGACATGGAAGCAGGCCAGAGCAAGAGAAGGGTGGCTCAAGAGCCTGGTAACAAAGGCTTTGGTTTTTTTTTTCATCCCTACTTGCTGTGGGTAGTTACTTATCTTAGAGGAGTAGGCTTCTTTAATGGATAACAAAGATGGACAGGACTCAGTGACCCATCATTTACTTTCTGTGCATGTTTGTTCCCAGAATTCAGTCTGTTAGAATGACATTAATGAACTTCTGGGCATATGCATTATATTATAATGATGACATAATAAAGCTCAGGTGAATTAAGAGTCATTATGATCTTTATTGTGCAGGTGCAAGTGACTGGCTTAAACTGGTACCTAATTCTCTGCCTACCTCTTTCTTTGTGGAAGTTACTTTTTAACCTAAAAATGCCTTTTGGCTTACTTAATTGTGGGCAGACAGGGGTGGGCCTTTTCTAGAACAGGATGGCCTCAACGTTTTGCAGGGGACCTGAAAACCCCTATCTATCTTTCCCACTTAACTTGTTTTCTAAGAGCTATGAACCCTTTCTTATTAGTATGGATGTTGAGGGATAGGAGGTTTCTTCTTCTGTATCATAGGTCAAAGTTTGGTATCTCTGATAATCTATTATTATGGACAAAGGCCCTAGTTCTAATTCTTACAGATAGTTAAGGGAGGGGCAGAAGTTTCTCTTGACCCTACTGCCAAAGTTGCCTTTAGCTCAAAACAATACAAATATCACAGAGGCATATCTTGAAGTGACTCATTCTTAAACCCCACAGCAGTATGTGTGGAGGCAGTCTTGTAGAATTGAGCCCCTAAACTGTGGAATCTGATGCTATCTCTGGGTAGATAGTGTCAGAAATGAATTGAATTATAGGACACCTTAGTAATATGGAAAAACTGAGCTCTGTCCCCTGCCCCACCACACACACACACACACACACACATTTGAATTGGATGCAGAATTATTTATTGATGTCAGAACATTTATCTCTCTTGCCTTAGGCTCTCTTGGACTTCTTTTCTATCAGTTTTTATGTTTCAGCTTATCAATGAGTTCTTGAAGGCTATACCTCTTGAAACTTCATGTTAATTACTCTCCCTTATAGAAACTCAAAATATTTGTTGAATTATTATGTTAACAGCTAATAGCTTAAAGGTGTTTTTTGATGACACAGTGGTACAAGAGGCAGAAATCTCCAGGTCACTTAGCTGCTATTCTGGGGTATATACACATTTATTTGCCTCTCAAAAACACTAATGGAGATCATATTGTACTGAAGCTCTGTTCCTGAGACAATGCCATAATCCTCAAGGGCCTTACAGATTGGTGGAAAAATACAAGTGCAATTGGACACAAGGATAGACTTTCATGTTGATAAAGAGACCATTTAAAAGGAAGGCTATTACTGCTGCCTCAGACAGACCTAGGCCTGACAACGCTTGTCCTTTGATGGCTATTTGACAATGGACTGGGTTCTTAACTTTTTGCTGATGTCATCTTCCAAAAAAAAAAACAAAAAACAAACAAAAAAAATACATAAAACCTATTGATTAGGCAAAGCAAGTTTATTAAACCTAATACATTAAGAAAGAGCACCACCTTAATTGAATCTTAATATTGTCTCAGAAAGGGGAAAATTGGGGGAGGGTCTGAGCTGGGGCTTTGCAAGGCACAGAACTGATTATTAATCCAGCAGAATTAATAACATAGTAGCTTTGAATTGGTGGTCAGATGAGGGGTTGCAAGTGGTCCTAGATGCCAAATCTGATAAACAAGTTTTTAGCTAACTCGCAGTTCTATCTTCTAGGGGTCAATATTTCCTGAAACGCGTAGCTGAGTGACTTTTGTTTGTGTTTTGTATTGTTTAACAGAGGAACAAAGGAACAAGATATTAGGAAGAAAGGAAGGAAGATAGCCCAGTTTAGTTTAAAACAGGGATTGGAAGTTCAGTGGCTTTAAGTTCTCACTTTCTAAAATGTAATCAGTTAGCAAAAATTTCTGCACATAGCAATCATGTGGTCAAAAGTGCTTATCATAGGCCATTATAATGTAACACATCACATGTAATAGGCAGGCAATGAATTGATGGGGCAGATGGTAGAATTTAGGGGTGCGATCTGAACACACATCGCAGGTTGTATGTGTGGTAAGGGGCATACTCCACAGTCTGGGAGATATAATCTGTAGAAAATGAGCAGAGTCTTCGAAAAGCAATTATCTTGAGCAAGGTTTTGAAAGTTTTTTTTTTTTTTTCCCCAGGTGGAAAAGAAAAAGAAAGGCATATAAGACAGAATAAATTATTTGCTCAAAACACATGACGATAACTAGACTACTATATATTGAAAATGATATTTTGAAATGTTGGGCAGATATGTTGGGCTTCTCAGCACAGATGTCAGTTTTTACCTGATGTCACTGTTGTGGCCTAGGCTTCTGAGTCCAGAAGGATTTTGTTGACATGAAGAGGTGCAACCTAAGAGGGGTGAGAAGCATGTTTCTCTATTAGCATTCATTGCAATGACAGTCTGGATGATTTTGTCCTTAAGTGTGCTCGCCATTAGGAGCCCCTGAAAGAACAGGGTTCTAGAAGAGTAGGGTTAAGACTGGCAGAGAGGCCCAATGTTCCACCTGGAGCCTCAGGATATACTTATAATCACACATAGGAAGAAGTAGAAAGTGGCAACGACAAAATCTTCAGGCAAAAGCATCTTCCAGGACTATATCATTTTGGTATGACCTAGCATTGCTGTCTCCACAGACAGACCCCTCACTGAGTAGTTTCTCCCTTAGACATGCCCTTTAACCCAGTACAGAGGGATTTGGCATAAACCTTGGAATATCAGTTTTTCTATCAAGTTCATAATTATAAAAAAAATAAATCATTATGGGGAATAAATATGGAAGGTAAGATACATGTTCTCAATCGCTCCTGAAAGGGACAGAAATTCTCACATGGTACCAGGGATTTAATTCTAGCAACCCTTAGACTGTACCAGGATGGCTCCTAACTTGATTGAAAAATAAGAATATATATATACTATATAATATACATTTTTCTTTGCAAAAAAAAAAAAAGGCTCTGTAATGCTTTTAAGGAATAATTTCCATGAGATTATTAGAAGCATTCTTGCATAATAAAGATCTGGAAGGAATATCCTTAAAATTCTGAGATGACCTTTTGCTTGTGTTACTGTTGGGGAGATCTGAACTCCAGCACTTTCCCAGTAATACTGGAGATTCTTGGTTCTTTTCTCTGTCGCAGGGACCATTTCAGCACAGTGACTGTTATAAAAGGTAATATTTATCGAAGTTTGTTTTGAGGTAGAAACAGGTCACACACTTCCTGTAAAGAGAAAGTTACAGCAAGGAAAGAGAGCTGTAACAATGTGAAAGTGGAAAGGTCTGTATTATATTAGGGCTGCAATGGGTGGTTACAAAGGCATTCTTAAGTGATTGGCACATGAGGTAATTTTGCTTGACACTTGGCTGCCATATAACTCCCTGCCAATTATGCACGTGCTTACACAGAATTCAATCTGTTGTAATTAAATTCATGAACTTCTGGGCACACACATGGTATTATAATGATGGTATAATGAGGCTGTGGTTGTGGGCAGGTTAGCGTAGTACCTTCTGCACAAGTGTTTGTGACCAGATTAAACCAGCTATAGGTTTATGGCCCTCCAGTTCTTTGTCTTTCAGGATGTAGGAGTGATTCTTTAACTACAAATGGGGTGTTGGTTGGATTATCTCTGGGCTGTTTCTGGACTAGTCTTCTGTTCCTTTGTTCCTCTGTCACTCATGTGTGACTAACTACCTAACACTTGTCTGAAAGGCTTTATTGAACACTACTTTAGATTTCTGTGAGATTTTTAAAAGAGCATTGCCTACTTCCAACTTGAAATTAATCTTTGGTCTGAGATCCTTTGTAATTCGAAAAAAATTTTGTCTTCTGGAAAGCCTGAGGTTAAAACTAATTTATTTATTTTCAAACCTAGCAAGTCCTACCTCCTTTGATTTAACAGCTTCATATTTAGCTCATCTGTATACTAGGTATTTTGTCATAAGTAATAATAAGAGACTGGGTAGCATTTTCAATTTTCTGTATAGAAATCTCTGTAGTTAGATGATTGGGATTATGTAAATACACTTCTTATTTTCTATATTTTCAGAAACAACTATGTTGTCAAAATTTCTGCTACCACATAACAATAATTCCCTTTCTTTCAACTTTCAATTATACTGACTTTATGTTGCTTTAAGTCCTTATCACTGACCTCTTTGGTTTACCTGAGTAAACCAAAGTTGGGTTTACATTAATAGTCTACTCAATGTCCTTTCAGCTTGCACTCACCATCCAGTTCCTAAATCAATGTAACATGTTTTAGATTTATTTTAATTTTAGTCTCTATTTTGGGGTAACTGAATCTATATCAGTTACATGTTGCTTTGTAACAAAACACCTGAAAACTTGGTGGCTCCAGAAAGCAATTGTTTATTGTGTTTATGAATTCATAATTTGGGAAAGCTTACTGGGGACACCTTATGTCTGCTCTATGTTGTGTCATCTGAGGTGGCTCAACTGGGACTGGAGGATTCACTCTCAAGGTAGCTCACTCACATGGCTGGCAGGTGGGTGCTGGGTGTCAGTTCCTGTCTGCATGGGCCTTAATCTGGAGTGGCATGAGCATCATCATGACATGGTGCCTGGGTTTCAAGAGGGAACATCTCATGATAAAAGAAAATGGAAACTGCCAATTTCTATTTTCCTTCCTTCCTTCCTTCCTTCCTTCCTTCCTTCCTTCCTTCCTTCCTTCCTTCCTTCCTTTCTTCATTCATTTTTTAAAAAAATTATTGAAGAGACTCTTGCTTTCTTAGTAGCTGCCTTGAAGTGATAAACTAAGTGTGGAGAATGGGAAGTGGTGTGGGGAAGCAAGAAGATGCATCATTCAAAGATAGAAAAGTTTCATGGGCCTTTCTGGAGGTTGATCACAGACCAAGCAATAAACTGTTTCTTTGCAAAGCTGTGATCTGCTTAGAATGTACCTCCTTATCAACCAGTTGGTCAGGATGGGGAGGAGTAGACAAATTTATAATGTGATTTGAAAATAAAATATACAATGTTTGGCAATGGAATGAATAAGTAGAAGAATAAAGAGGGGGGGGGAAATTAATGATTCCTAGGTATGTGACATGAGGAAATAAATGGGTGATTTTCTGAAATGAGGAAGATGGCAGAGGAAGAAGGTCATAGGGTAAGTAGGAAACTTTCAAACTTTCATGGACTTTAAGAAACATCACTAATTCACCTCTTAAAAATTTCCTTCTCATTTAATCAATTCTATACTTAATAATACATGCTCACTTTTTAAATGTCCGTATTAATTCACAGTTTATTGTATAAAGACAGTCATTGAAAAAAATCCCTTTTTTAATCTTTTGACTCTGCCAAATTTCTTTCTTATCCATCAAAGAATTCTGCTCTCAATAGTTTATCTTTGGTTTATTCAATTTTTGTTTTACTGAGATTAATTGACATATTAGTTTCAGGTATAAAACATAATAATTCAATATTTGTACATGTTGCAAAATAATCACCACACGATGTCTAGTTAACATTATTACTACATACAGTTACAATTTTTTTTCTTGTGATAAAAACTTTTAAGATTTGCACTCTTAGTAACTTTCAAATATGCAATACTATATTAACAACTATAGACCCCATGCTGTACATTATACCTCCAGGACTTATTTATTTTACAACTGGAAATTTGCACTTCTAATCACTGTCACCCATTTTGCCCATTCTCCCACCCCCACCTCTGGCAACTACCATTCTGTTCTGTTTTTGTTTTTTGTTTTAGTTTTTTTGTTTGCTTTTGAGATCTACACATAAGTAAAATCATATGTATTTGTCTTTCAGTCTGACTTTTTTCATTTAGCATAATGCCCTCAAGTCCATCTACTTTGTTGCAAATGGCAGAATTTTATTCTTTTTATAGCTGAATGCTATCCCATTGTATACATTTTCTTTATCCATTCACCCATTGATGGACAATTAGGCTATTGTATATAATGCTACAATAATATGAAGATGCAAATATCTTTTTGCTCAATGTTTCTTTTCCTTCAGATAAATAACCAAAAATGGAATTGCTGGATCATATGACAGTTCTATTTATAATTTTTTTAAAAAACTTCCATGTTGTTTTCCATAATTGAACCAATTCACAGTTCTACCTACAGTGTACAGGATTCCCTTTTCTTCACATTATTATCAAAACTTATTATTTTTTGTCTTTTTTTTTATAATTGCCATTCTAATAGGTATAAAACAATATCTCATTGTGGTTTTGATTTGCATTTCCTTGATGATTAATGAGATTGACCATCTTTTTATGTATTTGTAAGCCATTTGCATGTCTTTTTTGGGAAATGTCTATTCAGATCTTCTGCTCATTTTTAAATAGATTGTTTTTTGGCTATTGAGTTGTATGAGTTCTTTATACATTTTGGACATCAAACCTTTATTAGATATATGATTTACAAATATTTTTTTTCATTCAATAGGTCACTTTTTAATTTTGTTGATTATTTCCTTTGCGTTGAAGAAGGTCTTTAGTTTGATGTAGTCCCACTTGTTTATTTTGGATTTTGTTGCTCATGTTCTGAGTGTCAATTTCCTCCCTCTCAAAAAAATATTATCGCCAAGATTAATGTTAAAAAGTTAACCATCTAAGTTTTGTTTTAGGAGTTTTAAGTCTTTAATCAATTTTGAATTAACTTTGTGTATGGTGTAAGATAGCGTTTCAAATTCATTATTTTACATTTGGCTCTCTAGTTTCTTAACATCATTTATTAAAAAGACTGTTCTTTCCTCATTGTATATTCTTTATTCCTTTGTCATAAATTAATCAAACATATACATGTGGTTTATTTCTTGGCTCTCTATTCTGTTTCTTTGCTATATGTATCTGTTTTTATGCCAATAATATACTGTTTTGATTACTATAATCAAATATAGTTTGTAATATAGTTTGTAATCAGGAAGTGTGATGCCTCCAGCTTTGCTCTTTTTTCTCAAGAGTGTTGTATCAATTTGGGGACTTCTGTGGTTTCATATAAATTTTAGAATTATTTTTTCTATTTCTATTAAAGATGCCTTTGGAATTTTGATAGAAATTACATCGAATCTGTAGTTTGCTTCTGATATGGCCATTTTGACAATTTATGAGCATAAAATATCTCTTCATTTATTTGAGTTTTTTTTTCAATTTCTGTCATCAGTATCTTCTAACTTCCAATATACAGATTGCTCATCTTCCTAATTAAATCTATTCCTAAGTAATTTATTCCACTTGATGCATTTGTAGACAGAATTGTTTTCCTAATTTCTCTTTTTTTATATTTTGGTAATGCATAGAAAAACAATATATTTTTGTACATTAATGTTTTTTATCCTGCAACATTATGAATTTTGTTAATTAGCTCTAAGAGTTTTTGATGGAGTCTTTAGGGCTTTTTGCATGTAATATTATGTCATGTACAAATCATGACAGAATTACTTCTTCCTTTTTAATTTGGATGCCTTTTATTTATTTTTTCTTGCTTAATTGCTCTGTCTAGAACTCCCAAGACTATGTGGAATAAAAGTGTTGGTGAGAGTGGGCATCTTTGTTTTGTTTCTAATCTTAAATGAAAACTTTTTAGCTTTTCACCTTTTAGTATTATGTTATCTGTGACCTTGTCATATGTGACCTTTATTAGTTTAAGATATATTCTATCTAAACCCACTTTGTTCAGAGTTTTTATTATAAATAAATGTTAAATTTTGTCAAATGCTTTGTCTACACTTACTGAGATCATCATATGATTTTTATCCTTCATTTTGTTAATATGGTGCATCTCATTGATTGATGTGTGGATGTTGAACCATCTGTGAATTCCAGGAATTAATAACATTTGATCTTGATTATAGTATGTGATGCTTTTAATGTATTGTTGAATTAGGTTTGCTGATTTTTTTGAGGATTTTTAAATCTATGTTCATCAGGGATATTGGCATGTAATTTTGTTGTTTGTTTGTTTTCATTTGTTTTATTTGTTTAGTTTTTTTGTTTTTATTTTTATTTTGTTTTTGGTGTCCTTGTATATTTTTGGTAGCAGGGTAATATTGGCCTTGTAGAATGAATTTAAAGTGTCCTGTACTCTCCTATATTTTGAAAGAGTTTAAGGATTGGTATTAAATCTTCTTTTAATCTTTGGTAAATTTCACTAGTAAAGCCATCTTGTACTGAACTTTTCTATTGGGAGGTTTTTAATAACTAATTCAGTCTCATTAGTAGTTATAAGTCTGTTCAGATTTTCTATTTCTTTATGTCTCAGGCTTCGTAGATTGCATTTTTCTAGATGTATTCATTTCTTCTAGGTTGTTCAAGTTTTTGGTGTATAATTGTTTATAGTTCTTTCTTATAATCTTTTGTATTTATGTGGTATCAATTATAATATCACTTCTTTCATTTCTGATTTTATTTATTTGAGACACCTCTTCCTCCACCCCCAACTCTCCTTGGTGAATCTGGCTAAAAGTTTGTCAAAGAAGCTGTCATTCTCTTAAAGCCTGGCCCTGGATCCTGGCCCAACTCATTTCTCCTGCATTATATTAGTAAAGCAGTCACCAAGCCTGAATTCAAGTAAAGAAGAAGACTATCAAAGTATTTTGGCATCATGTTTTAAAACACCACCATGTTAATAATATAAGAAGAAAGTCACTTACAAATAAAATGAATAATTATGAAGAAGAACCATGTTTGGTCAAACTATCTTTTTCTTGTCAAAGGTCCAGGAGGATTTGGAAAAAACTTAGGGTGGGCAAAGGGAAAGGATCACAAGATGGTGACTATGAGCCATAAATCAAAGGAGAGCTCAATGACTTTCTAGTGACTGACAATTTATTGTGTCTCAACTATTCAGTCATGGTCAGTGTCAATAGTCTAAGTGCTCATGAACCCATAATCCATACTGTTCTATCTGATGAGCAGCATACATGGAAGGAAACCTCAGCACTGGCCATGACACATTTACTCACCTAAGATAGAGATAAATACTTTGAAGTGCAAGGCTTTGATTTACAAGAGCTGAAAATTTTGAGTTCCAGATTCTAAGAACCAGAACATTGTCTATCACAAAAACATTTGGTAAATATTTTCTGAGAAAGTTTTCTCACTTGAGAAGATATAAATATTTCTAGCCTGAAACAGGTTGATACAGAGAAAATAAGAAGTGTGAAGTGAGTTTCTGAAATGGGTGTCTTGTGCACATCAAAGGTTGAGAATTCAAGGCAGAGAGGTGAAATAAGAAATCCCCAGGAATTAAGATCTGTGATTATGAGGCAGGACAGGCAATGCAGGAAAATCCCCTCCCCCTCCAGGATATGAATTTTTTCCTTTTTTCAGACCTTTCCCTGTTTTAGCCCCAGCACTGGGGATAATTCAAAACTGGTCTTTTCCAGGCCAGATGCCATCTTTGGCTAAGGCATCATCATTATGCTCTCATCTGCATTGCAAATATTGCAGCTCCCATTATGTACCTGATGCCATGACAGCTCTGGAAATACCATATGAGGAAAAGAAAGTAGGAACCCAAGCTCCCCACCTACTGAGAGGAGACAAAAAGGCTACATATGTCGAGACCATGTTCTCCTGGGCTCTGCCTCCAGGGAAAACAAAAATTTCATAACCCAGCCATTTTGTATGATTGCTCTTATTTTTTTTTTTCTCTTGAGAAAGCTGGCGCTTCATATCCCCCCTTGAGTGTGTACTTTCACTTCAATAAATTTTGTGCTTTTCTTCTTGCTGTTTGCCTTGCCTTTGAATTCTTTCTTGTAGAATAGGACAAGAATCAGGTAACTGGACTTCCATGCTCTCCAGCCATTCATCTTACCCTTGAATTCTTTCTCATAGAGTGAGACAAGAACTTTTCTGGCAACAATTAGAGACCTGGACCTTCCTTCCTGGGTGGAGCCCAGCATTTTGACCACATCTACAGAGAAGCCCACAAACTAAAGAAACACTGACGTGTTAGAAAGGACAGTCCTCAAATAACCTAAGGTACAAAGTGTTCATATGTCCTAGGGCCAAGGCCAGCACCTAAATGTGTATGGCATTTTGGTAGTAACGCATGTCTTTTTAGCAAAATTGATAACTCTCCTCATGTAAAAGTGGGGGCTAGCTGAGATTGTTTCCTTTGCTTTTTGCAAACTTATAAAAAAGGGAAAGCATTTTCTGTCAAGGTCTGGAGGCTAAGAGAAAGACTGATTATGACTACAGAGATCTCTTTATCTATCACAGTACTCAAGGAAGGTATGAAGGTTTGTTATTGCATGGAGACCACTTGGGGGAGATACTGGGAATACTTGTAACGAATGTGTGTTTGGCTGATAGACCAGCAGAAGGAGTGAGAACATTAAGATTGCCATGAATTTTTCCCTACTGTTTTCTTTAAATAGGATCCTCTATCTCCAGAACTATTAGCTGTGTAGGAGGGCCCCTTGGGCCCCTCATCCTTGCTGCTGTTCTCTGAGATTTCCTTCAATGAAGATACCGAGAAACCCAGACAAAAACCCCCTGGAGCACTGGTCTTTCCTCTTTTTTTTATTTTCCCCCTAGGAGACAGAGACTGGCCCAGGATTGAGGAACCCTGAGGATCAGAAGAGTAAAATCCATTTCACTGACCAGTAGCCCTGCATACCACCATGAGAAATGCATCCAATTGTCCCTGAGGACCCATGCCTGGACACTGTTCCATAACGTTGATAAGTAATAAACATCAGACTCACTCTGTACTTCTTATTTTCACTGAAGTCTCCACAACAAATCTGCAGCACAGCATGTGGGGACTTATTTACATGCTGTCATAGCTATTAATAGAAATGGCACAGCTAAGTCTTTAGGCACCACTTTGAAAACAGCTCCCCTGGTGTTATAACATTCTTTCCCATTACTATTTAAAGAATGCAAAAGAGATGTAACACATCAGAATGAAAGCTTTCTGCCTCTTCAAAACCAAATAATGTATTCACTTTGCATTGCCACAAACTGTTGTATCTGATTTATTAAATTTAAATTGATTATTTATAGGTATAGGGCAGAAAAAGAGCAGAAAAGTGCATATGATTATTCTAGATAACATTACTCATGACAGTATATCTTCTTTCCTTATCCCCTGTGTTTATTTCTAAACTGAGAAGAGGAGGATGTCTCTTTTTTGGAAGGCAGCTTTGTGTTTTAATGATGCTCCTGAGGGACAGTAGTAACAGAAAGTTTGGTTAAAAGATACTTCAGGTGCTTCATCCTTCCTAATAAGTCTCGGAAGCAGAGAGTTTCAAATGAGGTAGAAAAGCGTGTGGCAATAAAGAGGAAGAGTTTCAAAAATGGCCCAGTTGTGAATTTGGGCAAATTCTTAAATTTTTATTTTCTTCAAGAAAAAGCTAATGGCATCATTTCTGAGGCTACAGAATAGAAATTATTGCTCAGAATGATGACATGGCATATGTCAATCTCCTGATATACGGTCTTCTTTAGCAATAACTCTGCTATCCTGTCAGGCCCAATGAGACGAGAGACTTTTCATATGGCCAGACTGTAGCTTGATGGGGTCTCCTCTCCCTTGGAATCTCATATGGCTTACTCCTGTAGCATTGTATTTAGAAATGAGATACTGTACAAATTTCTCTGCTACAGGATCAGAGATGCTAAAAAGACCATATGCATTGAAGAAGAAGATCTGATGCAAAACTGTTTGTACCTTATAGTGCTATCTAACAACCTGTAGGTCATGATTAATGAACTCTCACCCCTTGGCATCAGGCTCAAGCTCATGAAAGGCAGGACGACTTCCCCCATGCTGCCTTTACAGTCGGTAACCAGTCTCTGAGGACCTGGTGTGAAAATGTAAAGTAAACAAATCAGTCTACAAGACACTGAAGGATAAAACTAACGTTCTGATTGAGAGTATGCTATAACAGAGGTACAAATAAAGGGAGGAGGAAGAAGAAACAGATTGTGTTGGGAATGGCTGAGGCAGAGTTAAAGCTATTTCTCGGGTTTAACAAATTTTACCAGAACCGGAAACTATTGTATTTCTCTTAAAATTTTGATGATGAAACCTTTTTGTTTAGAAACCCCCTCTTATTGTTTTCACATTATTAAAGAAAAATTTACTTTATACAACAACAACAACAAAATATATACATATATAATGGAATTTTATATTTATTCCAGTTTTACTTGTGGGTCTCAGAATTACATTTAAAAAAGCCTTGAAATTCCAGCTGCTTTCGCAGGAGCTGCATCTGTATTCCTACCTTTGGAGAATGTCACAAAATTAAACAGTAAAATCAGGACAAAATCCATTCTTCACTTCTATCTAAGTAGTAGAAATTTCACACAAACTCCTTTGGAGTTGATCAGACCCAGGACACCCACAGATGCTGTGGAATCAGTCATTGTTGCCAGCACATCCTCAGGAAATCTAACTCCAGCACACCTGTGTTATTAGTATACCATGTCTTAACTATAATCAAAATTATTCAATGTGAGTACCAGGCCTGGCTGGTCCCAGGTCTGGCTATGATCCAAACTCCTGGCTAGGAATAGGACCCTGGATTTAGAATGTTGCATTAGAGTGCCTGCGTCCAGTTCACGTAAGCATGATTCAGCTTATTGTATCACACATGTGTGGCTGAATGCCACTATTGTACTCTGATATATGTGGAGCCCATGAGGTTTCCTAGGGCAGAAGTGTGCTCCCTGCAATAGAAGTGTGTTCCTCACAGTAGAAGCATGCTCCCCACAATAAAGTTGATGCCTGCCATTTCATTCTCATGTCGGCCCCTCCTTCATTCTTCCAACGGGGCATCTCACCACAGAAACCTTTTCTTTTTTTCAATCAGCTCAGCACTGACACCTGAGATGCTCTGAGATTATGTATTCAAAATTAAAGTCATGTATGTCAGTGGTATCAGACCAAATAAAAGAAGATTATCAATCTACTTGCCCATATATGGCATGAAATAGTGAGCATCAGACAGGTGGTGATAATGACAGAAACACTTCAAAGGGAAAAGAAGAGAGGCCAAAATATTGGGAAATTCTATGCATTCCTGAATTCTTATATTTGCTGCTAGTTTTTATTTGGCTCTATCTTTAGAATATTTTGTGAATGTAACCAAATTGCATGCAAATGCATTTATTTAAATAAACTTTTAACTTTGGAATAATTCTAGATTTACAGAAGGTTTCCATATATCCTGCATCCAGCTTCCCTTATTATTAACATCCCACATTAGTATGATACATTTTCCACAATTATATACCAAAATTGACATATTATTCACTAAAGTACATACTTTATTCATATTCCCTTAGTGTTTACGTAATGGCTTTTTTTCTGTTTCAGAACCTCAACCAGGACTTAACATTAGTTGGTATCTCCTTGGCTCCTCCTGGCTGTGAATACTTATCATATTTTCCTTGTTTTTGATAATCTTGACAGTTTTGAGGAATGCTGGTTTTGTACAGTGACCTTCAAATGGGAGTTTTCTGATTTTTCTTTTCATGACTAGACCGACTGATGGATTTTGGAAAAGAAAATCACAGAAGTAAATCACAATTCTCATCACATTATATCAAGAGTAAATACTATCAGCATGACATTGATGCAAGACAGGACAAATTTCCAGAGTCAGGAGGAGACCAAGCCCTGCACTGAGAAAAGAAGGTTCTTTGACAAAGAGTGTAGAAAGAATTCAACACACACACCAAAGTTAGAGTTAAAAAGAAAGTTTATTAGAAAAGGGGCACACTCAATAGACAGAGTGTGGTCTTCTCTCAGAGGCAGAGAGTAAGAGGGTCTTAGATGAAGACAGTGAGAGACAGAGTAAAGAGTAGCCAGAGAAAGACATTGAGAGGGACCCAGAGTGTTCAGGGAATTCAGTTTATATATCATTCTTTAATTCCTGTGAGTTACAGTTTAAAGACTTTGTTTACCCTTTTCCTTTGATATGGACATACAGTGAGGAAAGAAATGGGGAAGAGTATGTAACGTGAAAAGGTAAGAATATGTAGCATGAAAGGCCTGCTGGCAGTTCCCCACCTTTAATTCATAGGTTTCCCATGGTTTCAGCCATAGGAAATGAATAATTTTATTTTGTGTAGGGCAGCACTTAAAGAAAGACTCAGTTTTTGCTGTTTCCCCTTCACAGGTATAGGAAATGGGTTGTTAGTAATCTCAGCAGAAACCTTTCTTTGTTCTGTGGAGCTGATCTCTTAATGTAGTCTCTGAATGTAGCTTGATTTAACATTTTACTTCTGCCTCCTCCCTACATTAATAAAAAAACCTGAAATCGACTTTCATTGCAAAATTTTAGTATATAATATAGTATTACTATGTTATTTATGCTATACATTACCTAGACTTATTCGTTCTACATAACTATAACTTTGTACCTTTTGACCAATATCTCACCCTAACCTCTGACAACCACTGTTCTACTTTCTGTTTCCAAAACAATGTGCTTAAAGAAACAATAGGTAAAAGGAAACTAGAAAATACCTAGGGTCAAATAAAAATCAAAACTTATATGATATAGTGTAAGCAATGATAATAAAGTTTATAGCTGTAAATAAATACTATTTAAAAAATAAAGCTCTTAAATCAATTAACTTTATACCTTAAAGAACTAGAAAAAGAAGAGCAAACTGAATAGAAAACTAGTAGATAGAAGGAAAAATAGAGATTAGAGCAGAGTTATCACTCAAGCTTTTTTTCTTATAAAAGATGGAAACAAGTACTTTGGTTTGAGTCCTGGATTTCCTGTTTATGAACTGAAGGTACATTGACAAGTTATTTGATGTTTCTCAGCATTCATAATCTTATATACAAAGTGGGGAGAATAATTGCTACCTACTTTGAAAGATCACTATTGTTCTTGGCACATGATAGAAACCAAGACAATTAAAGTCGGTGCTATTATTAGTTGCTGTTGTTTGATGACCCCAAGAAGAAAGGTTCAGTCTGAGACTCTGTTCTCACTTGTCAAAAACAAAAAAATCACATTAATTTCATTTTTACCTCTTTCAATTCCTCCTCCTGCTCCTTTGTCTCCTCCTCTTCCTTCCTCCTGCTCACTCATATTTCCTTTTAGTAAACATCTATAGGCAAATTTCTCAGCAGGTTTTCCAAAGTGTGCTTGTATAATTCTGCATTTTCCCTTCCTCAGACCCCAGTAGAAGATATAGCATTCTAAAGAGTTCTTCTAATTTCATGTGAACATATACGAAATCAGTTAAGACAAATAGCAGCTTATACAGACTTATTGGTATAACACTTCCCCAAAGATTTGTAGGCATCGTAAATGACATGAATTATGTATGCTGGGCTCACTATAACATTTAACATGCCCGAAGCACCATGCATTTTGAGGAAAAGTCATTTTGATTCTGCAATATATTAAACATTCATACAATTTTTAAAATCAGGGCCCCCATGATGGTGTCTGAAAGCTTACTGAGGTGAGCCACAGGGTGTGGCTATAGCCCTCTGCCCCAGGACCTGTGGCCACTGCACTCAAAATTCTCGGTCCTAAATGGGAGATTGCTCTCTCATTTATTTTCCCGTCTTAGATCTTTAGGTTTCAATTAGTGTTTTTTCCCCCTCTAGAAGGTGCTGACTTGTCAAGCTTTAAGTTGAAATTCAGTTAAACCCAACCTTTCCCTCTAAAACTCCTGGTAAACATGATCTGCAAACATCACTTTGTTCTGTGCAACACAAGGCTGTAGCTTTCTCCAGCCTTTCAGCAATGTTGCCATGACTCACTAACGTGAAATCCTCTCTTCTGCTCATGGGGTCATGCTGCTCTGCACAGGTGGGAACTTAAATAGAGGACTTTATCTGCAAAAATGAACCAGGTCACTCCTGGATTACAAGTAGTACTGTGCACACATCAACACACCCTACCTCTAAATACATTAATCCCTTTGATGCTTGACAGGGCAAATTTCCTCAAGTGACAGGAAAACACCCTGTACCTAGAGAAGAAGAGGGTCCTTTTGGCGGAGAGTGAAGAAAGAATTTAACACATGCGCTAAAGTTAGAGTCAAAGGAACGTTTATTAGAGAAGGGATAACACTCCATAAACAGAGTGTGTTCTCCTCTCAGAGACAGAGAGTGAGAGGGACCAAGAAAGACTTGGAAAGATAGTGAGTAGAGGAGGACTGAGTGTTCAGAGAATTCAGTTTATATATCATTCTTTAGTTCCTGTGAGTTATTGTTTAACAGACTTTGTCAATCCATTTCCTTTGATATGGAAATACAGTGAGGAAGGGGAAGAGTATATAGCCTGAAAAAGTAAGAATATGTAGAGTGAAAGGTCTGCTGGCAGTTCCTAGCCTTTAACACATAGTTTTAGCCATAGGGAGTGATTCTTGGTTCTTGTTTCCCTTTCACAGGTATAGGGAATGGGTTGTTAGTAATCCCAGCAGAAATCTTCCCTTGTTCTGAAGGTGTCCTCCTAGCCTGGCTTCAGGGCTGATCAGCATATTGTAGTCTCTGAGTGTGGCTTCATTAACATTTTTAACTCTCTTGCCTCCTCCCTACATTACCTTAGCCAAGAATGTCATCTCTTCATTACCTAGAAAATCTCAGGCATTCTTTTTAGAATCAGTTCCAGCTGAATCCTCTTTTAAGCTTTTTGTAATCTTCCTGTCTGCCTGCTTCCACAACTACTGCACCCCCCTCCAAAAAAAAATACACAAAACAAAAATAATATCTCAGTCTTTTTACATTTTATTGCTAGCTTCTAGCATTGTGATTGGTGCTGGGAAATTGCTCAGTAAGCTATCATTTCGATTTTGCGAAAATGTGATTTATTCAAGAGATAATGTTGCGCAGACTGGTGTGTGGTATTGTTAGGTAGCTAGTCAGACATGAGCGACAGGGGGAACAATGGAATAGGGGCCCAGCCTAGAGACCACCCAAAGAACACCCCTGTTGGGGCCAAGCAGATCATGTTGGCTATGCCAAATGCCAGCGGTATTGCTGACCGAGAAGGGAAGGTTCAATGGCAAGATGCCCAGTTGGAAGAATGCACAAAAGGCAGACATGAGGACAAAATGGCAGGCACCAACTTTATTGTGTGGAGTGCACTTC
Organism: Pteropus alecto; assembly: GCF_000325575.1. Taxonomy (NCBI): domain Eukaryota; kingdom Metazoa; phylum Chordata; class Mammalia; order Chiroptera; family Pteropodidae; genus Pteropus; species Pteropus alecto. The sequence goes on along the minus strand of NW_006432450.1, from coordinate 307,621 downwards.
TGTTGGGAAGTGCAGTCTTTTGGGGAGTGCAGTATTGCACGGGAAGTGCAGTCCAGCATGAACTTCTGCTCCCCTTTCTTGTACTCCCCTTTTGCTCTCCCCTTCTATTCTCTCTGGGACTGCATGGCTCCTCATATAGCAGAGTACAAAAGTGGCATTCAGCAACACATGTGTGATACAATAAGCTGAAGTATGTTTACATATTTTCTAAATCTGGGGTCCTATTCCTAGCCATGGGCCTGGATCACAGCCAGACCTTGGATCACAGCCTCCTTGGGCCAGCCAGGACTGGCGTCCACAACCCCAATGGTAGTAGAATTCTGGGTTTGCACATGCGCACTAGGCAAAAAGTTATATAGCAGCCAGGTGTTAATTGAAATAACCTCATTTGCCAATCACCTAGGAATGCCTTTGCAACCACTCATCATGGCCCAGATATAACGCAGACATTCCCATTTCTGGGTCTTTTTTGCCTTTCTGAGTTCTCTCTCTTTTTAGTGCCCTTTTGTGGCCCTTTTGGCTCCTTTGTGTTGGTTATGGTGCTGGGACCAAGTGCCTCCTTGGGGCATACTTTGTCTTTCTAAAATATATTTTTAATAAAACTATTAAATCTTGATGACCTGTGATTCTTCACTGAGGAAGAACTGAGGGAAAATGCTAACTACATGTCTGTGCTGTCCTTATCTCTCTCCCTCCTTGTTGTGGTTGGGGCAACACCGAACTCTAATCAACCCCAATGGTGACAGCTTTTCTTGCTGTGAACTTGGATCCTTTATCTTAGTAGGCATTGGCTGGGAGCTGTCTCATCTCTCTCCTTATCTCTTCTACTATCTCAACTGAGGTTAAGTTTTGCAGGCATTATTCTTTCCCAGACATTTTAGAGAGAACTTTTCAAACCAAAAGTTCCCGCCTAAGTTAGGACCTATAGGTATGTGTGTTACCAGAGCTCCAAATGCTCCAACAGTAACAGTGGAAAGCCATAGAAAAAAAGGCGTGGGGGTGGGTGGGGCTTAAAATTTGAATACCTTGCCTTCAGGGTTGACTTTACTAATGACTTTACCAGATGAATTAATTTTGAAAGCTGAACCCAAATGAACAAATGAACCTGGCTTCCTTGACCACTGAAAGGAACAAGTGAACATGCAAGCATGCACAGAAAATGCTGTTTTGGTCAACGAAGGACCACATATATGACAGTGGTCCCATAAGATTATAATGGTCTAGTGACATCGTAGCCATTATAACATCTAATGCAGCACATTATTCACATGTTTGTGGTAATGCTGGTGCAAACAAACCTACTGTCATATAAAAGTATAGCACATATAATTATGTATAGTACATAATACTTGATAATTATAATAAATGGCTATGTTACTGGTTTATGTATTTAACTATACTTTTTTATTATTATTTTAGAGTATACTATTTCAATTTATTTAAACAGTTTGTTGTAAAACAGTATGCTGTGTTATACCAGCAGCATCCTCATCTTATGTTTACCATCTCTCTTGATTGTATAATTTTCTCTTGTGCTTGATTTAATCTTGTGTTGTTTTATTCATCATGGCCCCCGACCATATAAAATCTACTGCTAATGTTTCCAGTAGGAAACCACATTAATATAGAAATAAAATTAAAAATGATTAAGGACTATGAAGGTGGAAAACTAGTGAGTTATTGCTCTCCATTATAGCTATGATCTTGAAGAATAAGAACAAAGTGATGGGGACTGCTAAGGAATCTGTTTCATTGATGACAAGGAAACTAATAAAAATTTGGGAAGGGCCTATATCAGACATGGAGAAACTTTTAATGACCTTTATTGAAGAAGCATATCTATCTCAACACCACGGTGATCATGGCCAAAGGAAAAAGTTTGTTTGCAAAGGTGAAAAAAAAGCTGGATCCAACTCCAACGTTAAATTACTGCTGGCTCTGAGTTGTTTAAAGGATTCAGGAATTGATACTCATTACATAATATGAAAGTAAGTAGTGAGTTTGCAAGTGCTGATATAAAGGCAGCTGAAAAACTTTGGAAACTCTAGATAAGCTGATTGCAGAGGAAAATTACTTGTCAGAACAAATATTCAATATGTAAAAAACTTCGCTATTCTGAAAATGGAGGCTTAAAAGGACTTTCACCCATAAGCAGGCCATGTCAATACCAGGCTCCAGGCTTCAAAATTTTTAAGGACAGGATAACAGTCTTGCTTGGGGACAATGTTTCAGGCTACAAATTAAAACACTTTAGTGAGAACCCTAGGACCTTTAAGCATATCAATAAGCAAACACTGCTAGTGTACTATTGGAACAATAAGGAGTCATGGAGGACTCAAATCCTATTTTGAAATGCCCTCTTGAATTGCTATGCCAGTGAAATAAAGAAGTACTTTTGGGGGAATATCATTTCTTTCAACCTTTTATTTACTGTTGAAAATGATTCTGAATATCTTCCTTTTATTGGTGATCTCCATTCTCATATCAAATTGGCACTTCTCCTTCCAAATACCACCTCCTTGATCCAACCAATGGATCAGAAAATTATAACAGCTTTTAAGGTCTACTGCAAGAGGAGAACCTTTGTCCAGGATATTGTTATAACTGAAGACACTGAGAAGACACTGATGCAATTCTAGAAAGATTGTGACATCTACAACTGCATTGAGAACCTTGGTAGAGGGTATTATGTTAAGTAAAATAAGTTAGACAGAGAAAGATAAATGCCACATGATTTCACTTATATGTAGAATCTAAGAAACAAAATAAACAAAATAAGAACAGATTCACAGATACAGAGAAAAACTGGTGATTGCCAGAGGAGAGTGGAGTGGGAGGGGCTGGGTGAAAAATGTGAAGGGATGCATAAGTACTAATTAATAGTTACAAAACAGTTACAGGGATATAGAATATAGCATAGAGAATATAATTGATATTATTTTAATGGTTATGTGTAATGCCAGATAAGTGCTAGAGTAATTGGGGAGATCACTTTACAAATTTTATATATATGTATATATAACCATTGTACAGTATATCTAAAACTAATATAAAATAATAACAAAACAGAAAAAAAGAATCTTTCTTGGGCTTGTGGTGATGTCACCAAGGAGTGTATAAATGACACTAGGAAGAAGACAAAAGATTTGCTCATGACTTAAGAGGATTTTCCAAGAATGAGGAGGTTGCAAGAAACAAGGCTGTGGTCAAGATTGCAAACAACTTAAAGTGGATGAAAATATTGAGGAGCTTCTACAGGTGGTTCTTGAAGAATTGACTAAGGAAAAGTTGTTGGAACTGGAATGGGAAGATGTAGCTGAAGAAAAGGCATGAACAAAGAAAACTTCAAGAAAAAAATAAAAATAATCCCTGCCTCCAAATTCACAATGGTTTGGCAGAAACTTGTAGACCATAACAAGCTCCTTAAAAAGTTTAAAAACGTGGACCCCAAAACCAAAAGGTTTTCGTCAATAGAGAGGAATGTTCGTGATGAATTATCTGCTTATAAGGAAATCTATGATGAAGTAAAGAAATGAACCAAGAAAACAATCATCAACATATATCTGAACAGAATGACACCTCTTCAAGAAGAGCCTCAGGCAGGGCCTTCAGGAGGTATTTCAGAAAAAGACATTTTTATCACAGGAGATGACAGCTTCTTTTGTGTTATTTCCCTTGAAGACCTTCCAGAGGATGAAATGTGGAGGTGGAAGACAGTGATATTGACGATCCTGACTCTGTGTAGGCCTAGGCTAACGTGTGTCTGTGTCTTACTTTTTAAACAAAAAAATTTTTAAAAGTAAATATATATATATATATTATATATAATTTTTGTATATAAAATTACAGAAAGAAATTATTTTGTACAGCTGTACAATGTGTTTTTGTTTTATGCTAAGTGATTTTTATAAAAGAGTTAAAAAGTTGAAAAAAGTTTGTAAAGTAAAAGAGTTACAGTAAGATAAGGTGAATTTATTATTGAAGAAAAAATATTTTATAAATTTAGTGTAGCCTAAGTGTACAGTATTTATAAAATCTACAATAGTGTATAGTAATGTTCAAGGCCTTACCATTCACTCACCACTCACTCACTGACTCACCCAGAGCAACTGCCAGTCCTGTAAGCTCCATTTATAGTAAGTGCTCTATACGGATGTTTAATTTTTAAATCATTTATACTTGTATTTTTATTGTACCTTTTCTATGTTTAGATGTGTTTGGATGCACAAATATTTACTGTTGTATTATAATCGCCAACAGTATTCAGTACAGTAACATGCTATTCAGGTTTGTAGTCCAGGAGAAATAGGCTATATGATATAGTCTAGGTGTGTAGGAGGCTATACCATCAAGGTTTGTGTAAGTATACTCTATGATGTTTGCACAGCAACAGAATCCCCTAATGACACATTTCTCAGAATGTATCCCTGTCGTTAAGTGACCTATGACTGTAGTATAGAATATGACTCTTATCTAACCCACAGGTTAAATGTGAAGGGCTCTCAATGGTACAGGTGTATTACTTGAAAGAATGCATTCACTTTCCAAAGCATTCATACTTACTATTTAATTTTAATTGTCCCAAAAGTCAGATATGGTATCTGAGAACTGTTAGTCAAAGCCTTCTCATTTCCTGTGCTAAACTTCTGACTAAGCAAATATAACTTAGCTGCTTAGCTTTGAAAAGTACTTGCTCCTGGAAGATAAGACTGAAAACCTTGTAAAATAGCCTACTTATCAAAACTAACTGCTTAATGCATTAATACTCACTTCAAGACCCTCACCTATTTATGATCGCTGATCCAAATCTGTTATGCAAAAATTCATTTCAGGCCTTACTAGTTTCTTTTCTTTCAAGGCTTGCTTTAAAGTGATCTCTCTTGTGCCCTAAAACTCTCTAATTATCATTCCCAGGGTCTCTCTTTAGAGATGCTACTAGAATTATGTCAAGGTAATTGATGATTATGTCTGTACTACAGTAGTTTAATATACTTAGCCTTACTCAATCAGAAGTTTTTCTAATGGTCTTTTGGAGAGTTGTCAGGCTGTGGCCCAAATGGGAAACAATGTCATACTTATTCGAATGCCACATGATTTGCTCAGCTCTCTAGGAAACATCGAAAATAAGAATGGTAGCAAATAAAGAAATAAATAAATAATAAATAAATAATTCTTTAAGTAGAAACAACATTATAAAATCTATAAGCTGTATTTCATGTATTTTATCCACCAGTCAAAAAATATATCTTTATTCCTCCTCAAGAAAACGCGTTCTTGTTTTCAATGTAATTTCATCTTGGTTGCCTTATTTCCTAGCCTACATCAAATTAAATAGTTCTGAGCTTTTAAAGATGTGTGGAAATAGGGTCTCTGCTCAGATTCAGAGAGCAAGGGGCTGCACACTGATGTCTAGCCTTAAGGACCATCTGCATATTTCTGGGTGCATCTGAGAGAGGGTTCTGCAAGAAATCAGCATTTAAATTAGTAGACTGAATAAAGAAGTTCATCTTCATTAATGGGGCAGATAACATCCAATCTGTTGAGGGCCTGGAAAGAAAAAAAAAGTAAAGGCTAATTCCTCTCTGTCTTGTTGAGCTAGGCTGTTCATTTTTTTCCTGCTCTTGGACATTGGAGCTCCTTTTCCCAGTCCTTCATGGTCAGACTGAATTATACAACTGGCAGCTAAAATTACAAACTCTATACTAGAGGATGAAGCCTAGCCCTTATGGCCACCCCAACCCACCAGCCCCTAAGCATCGTTGCTCTTGCTGGGCCATGCTGTGTATAAAACTTCAAACACTGAGTGGTGTGCCTTTATCTCAGTGTTCTTTTTAATATAGGAAAGAGATATGACAACTACACAGATTAACTAAATATTAAACAAGTAGAAGTCAGAGCCTACTATGTGCTATTATACATGAAACCTGGTTGATCAGCCATAAGGCCAGACCACAAAGAGCCTATGAAACAAAGACTCCTGCTGATATTACTAACAACAGCTTATCCATACTTTTAATTCTTACCCATACTGTGAAATGAAAACAGGAAAACAGGAAAACAGTTAAGCTGTAGAGAGTTGCAAGTGCAGGAGATACAGGTGAGTGCTATTACTCAAAGATCTGGCCTCCCAGTTGCCTCTAGGAAATAGGTTATTTGGGGAAAACTCATGCTTTTCTATATCACTAGGGCCTACAGAAAAAATGCAATCTTACTGAAACCTTGATATTAGCCCAGTGAGACCCATTTTAGACTTTTGACTTCCAGAACTGTAGGATAATAAATGTTGTGCTGCTTTAAGCCATTATGTCTATAGTAATTAGGTATAGTAGCAATAGAAAACTAACATACTTAAAAAATTGTTTGTGACAGAAAAATATCTGAGATATCTACTAAATTAAATTACGATGGTTGGAGAGTGAAAGAGACCCAACAGTTAGCTTGTTAATAGCTGTGGGCCAGCTGGCAAAAGACCCCTCACATTACTTCTAAGTCTGTCGAAATTTCAGATTAACTTTCAGGGGGGTATTTCCTTGATTATTCAAAAGAGAGAATAGCCAGGAGCCATCAAATCCAGAAGCCTTCACTTCTTATTTACACAGAAATTTTCCACAACTAGCCCACAAGAGGAG
>NW_006432450.1:296942-300957 GCF_000325575.1 Pteropus alecto | reverse complement strand
CTGTCTCAGAGCTGGCCCTGCTGCATCTTCTCCCATCCCGTTTATCTATAGCTAATATAAATTCTTTTGGAATGTCTTATGTCTTTCTCCTCTCTTACTGGATGTATAAAAATGTTTGCAAACTCTATGAGGGCACATATGTTTGCCTTTTCCATCTCACTGATACTGGTGATTTAGACTTTATGACTCAGAGCCTGTTTTGGGGTTTTTTTTTCTTTTTCTTTTTGGCTAGCAATGACTTAATAAACATTTTCTATAATAATAATAATAATAATAATAAGAAGAAGAAGAAGAAGAAGAAGAAGAAGAAGAAGAAGAAGAAGAAGCAACAGCAGCAGCAGCAGAAGAAGAAGACTTTCAGCTATTGATGAAAGACAGGGCAAATTCCCTGTGGTGGCTCTGCACCAAAAGAGAGAGTTCTTGACTGAGCACAGGAAAGAATTTAAGCATATGCAGAGTTAGAGTCCAAAAGAAAGTTTATTAAGGAAGGAGTAATGCTCTGTAGACACAATATGGTCTCCTCTCAGAGACAAGGAGAGAGTCCAGAGAGACAGAGAGAAATGACAATGAGAATAATCAATAAAAAGATCAAGACATTAAAAACAAAGACATGAAAGCAAAGACAAAAAAGCCCTGTGTGTCCAGGCAATTCAGTTTATACATCACTCTTAGTTTCTATGAATTGCGATTTAAAGACTTTGTTTACCCATTTTCCTTTGTTGGTATGGGTGTAAAAGGTAAGAGTGTGTAGCATGAAAGGCCTGCTGGTAATTGCCAGACTTTGATCCATAGGTTCGCCATGAATAAATGATTGTGTTTATTTTGTGTAGGGTACAACTTAAAGACTCTGTTTTCCGATTTTCTCTTCACTGTATAGGTAAATGGTTTGTTAGTAATCCCAGCAGAAATCTTCCTCGGTTCTGAAGATTTCCCATGGTCTGGCAGCAACACATTGCAGACTCTGGATATAGACCAATTTAACATTTAGTTCTCTTGCCTCCTCCTGACATTACGATGTAGTTCAAATCTTTGTTTCACATTTGAAATTTAAATTTAATTGGAAGACTTGTATTTTATCTGGATATTCTAGTCAAAGTCCTAGTAAATAAGAAAATTAATTAGGAACAGAAATCAGACCAGAACTTCTGTCAGAGTCATTAAGTCCTTGAAGTGAGGATCAGGCAGGAATTCCAATGTTCTTATCTATTAAAGCAAGACTATCTTATCTATTAAATAGAAAAATGGTTAATAATAAAAGGTTTTATATGCTGCACCACAGATGTGCTGTGAGTATTCATTATGATAAATATTAGAGCATCAGCGCAGTGTCTAGTATTTAATAAGTAGTTGAAATTGTTTGGTTTCTTTTCCCTCTCCCCATTGCTGGTGGGAAGGGCCCTGCTACATTCCCATAGCTTAGTTCTCCTTCATTTTCAGATAGTGTGGTGCCAGACACACAGGTGCAGTCTGGTGGAGTGCTGGCAGAAAGGGGGGTTATAGCACTTCTTCTAACACATCAGCTAGGGGTAGGCCCTGCTTCCAGACTTCTACTGCCAGGAGAAAACTACAGGCCTTTCAGAACAACCTCATAGACCTTGAAGTATAAGACCCAGAGCCCTATGCATAGGCATAGGTAGTTACTTCCCTTCTACTGAGGCATGTCTACTTCTATGGTGTGGCCCCATGGCCCTCCAAGCTCCTCTGACTCTCTCTGAACCACATTAGAAGGCTGGGGACTTTCCACTGGCTGAGAACACATCTTCTAAAACAAAAATGAGCTCTACAGAGAAGCAAAATTCCTTTGCCACAGATCCTATTGGTAGAAGATATCTGAATGCTAGAATTCAAAACAGCTTCAGACAAATACTGCTCCCAACCAATTCTTATTAATAAGCCTTGTTAATAAAATACAGGAGAATAACAAGAGCTTTGGGGAGCCTACTGGCGTTCTGCTTTCTGCCATGGTATAAGCCTTGACTACTATGCAGAGCTCTTCTCCCCTCCACCGTCACTTTCTTCCTTTAGGTCTCTGCAGTGATAGGAGAGTAAAATTTGAAGCTATTAAAGCAAGAACCAAACGCGGGGAATACAACTGTGGTTTTAGAATGTTGCTTTGACATACTTGGGAAGAAAACTTCATCTACAGAATTAAACCAAGGAGATCCTCACAAACCTGCTTAGGAAACCCCTAGAAGCTCTCCTCAGGTTTCATCAGTAAACCCAGGTCTCCTTCATTAATTTAGGGCTTTTCCTAACAAAATAAAACATATGGCTGAGGCAGAACAAAGTTTTGCTACTCCAAACTGACTTTTGGAATATTGATTTTAAGTTGGTTGTTTTTAAGAAACAAAAGACTCAGAATGAATCTTTAACCTCCCTATTTACCTTCCTAAAGGAATTCAGATAGAAAAACCTGCTTAAAAATAGGGAATATAAAGAAGATTGGATAAAACATGGCAGAGTGAGAGATTTCCTCAGATCTCTCCCCTTGAAACAACAATAAGCTGAACATCTAAAACTCAATAAAAAACACCTAAACTACACACCAGCACATCTGGGCGTGGGATCTGTGCATAAGAGCTACCACAGGTTAGAACCACGGGTGTTGGGCGGTAGACTGGGAGAAACAAAGAAGCTACCTTTCACAGCCGGAACTCCCTGTAGGAGGAGGGGGGAAGGGAGAAGGGGTGGCGATTTCCCTGAACAGCCCTGCCTGAGAGTGCTGTGAGTTCCACGTGGCCGGCCAGTGGCAGTACCCAGTCATCAGGGCAGAAGGCAGAGAAACGGAGACAGCAGAAAAGCGGGAACAGCGGAGAAACAACAGTTGATTTTTACCAGCCGTGGTTGCAAAACCTAGACTGAGCCATAGCTCCCATCCCCTAACCCGAAGAGGAGGCAATACTTACCAACTCATTTTATGAGGCCAATATCACCCTGCTACCAAAACCTGGTAAAGATAACACAAGAAAATAAACTACAGACCAATATCAATCCTGAACACAGAAGCAAAAATCCTCAATAAGATACTAGCGAACGGAATACAGCAACATATTAAAAAGATTGTACACCACAATCAAGTGGGCTTCATCCCAGAAGCACAGGGATGGTTCAACATATGCAAATTGATTAATGTGATACACTACATAAATAAATAAAAAATAAGAACCATATGATCATATCAATAGATACAGAAAAAGACTTTGACAAGATATAACATCCATTTATGATCAAAACACCTGACGAAATCAGTATAGAAGGAAAATGCCTTAATATAGTAAAGGCCATATATGACAAACCCTCAGCCAACATTATACTTAATGGTGAAAAACTAAAAACCTTCCCTCTAAGATCAAGAACAAGGCAAGGCTCTCCAGTATTGTCACTGTTATCCATATAACATTGGAGGTCCTAGTGAGTGCAATCAGGCAAGAGAAAGATATAAAAGGCATCCTAATAGGAAACGAAGAAGTCAGACTGTCACTATTTGTGGATGACATGATTCTCTATATAGAAAACCGTAAAGGCTCCACAAGAACACTACTAGAAACAATAAGCAAATACAGTAAAGTCTCTGGATACAGAGTCAATGTTCAAAAACCCATAGCATTCCTATACTCTAATAATGAAGTGTCATTATGTCCATGAATTGGAAAAAATAATTACTTTTGCAATTGCACCAAAAGGAATAAAATACCTAGGAATAAATCTAACAAAATATGTGAAGTACCTATATAATGAAAACTACAAGGCCCTATTAAAAGAAATCAGAGAAGATACAAAGAAATGAAAAGATATTCCATGTTCTTGGATTGGAAGAATCAGCATAGTTAAAATGACCTTATTATCTAAAGCATCATACAGATTTAATGCAATCCCCATCAAAATCCCATTTGCTTTTTAAAAAGAAATAGAACAAAAAATCATCATATTTGTATGGAAGCACAAAAGACCCCAAATTGACAAAGCCATCCTGAGAAAAAAGAATGAGGCTAGAGGCATCACTCTGCCTGACTTT
>NW_006432450.1:274914-296315 GCF_000325575.1 Pteropus alecto | reverse complement strand
AGATGCCACCTCGCTCCTATTGGAATGGCTGTTATCAACAACAAAAGTAATAACCAGTGTTGAAGAGTTTGTGGGGGAAAAGTAACCTTCATACACAGCTGGTAGGATATAAATTGGTACAGCCACTATGGAAGACAGTATGGAGCATCCTCAAAAAATTAAGAATAGAGTTACTATATGACCCAGCAATATGTCATCTGGGTATCTACCCCCAAAATTTGAAAACATTTATTCGTAAAGATAGATATACCCTTATGTTCATTGCAGCAGTATTCATGGTGGCCAAGACATGGAAACAACCAAAGTGTCCTTCAGTAGGTAATTGGATAAAGAATATGTGGTACATATATATAATGGAATATTACTTAACCATAAGAAAAGATGAAATACCGCCATTTGCAACAACATGGATAGACCTTAAAATAATCATACTAAGTAAAATAAGCCAGACAGTAAAGGTTGAAAATCACATGATGTCACTTATATGTGGGATATAAACTTATAAGCAACAAATGAACAGGACAAACAAACAGAGACTTATGGATATGCACAATGGACTAGTGGTTACCAAGAGGGAGGGGGAGGGGGAACATATAAAATGTTAAATAAATAAATAAATAAATAAATAAATAAATAAATAAATAGTTTAAAATAAATAGGTATCATCACCTTAGGATCAAAATATAAATTAAGTATTCCAGACAGAGAAATCTAGCAAAGCCTATTTGTTGAACTTCTTCAATTTCCCTTCTTTTTAGGTGGCCCAGCAAGAATTTAATTATCATTGGTTTGCTCTTTCTCATCTACTTTTAAATTGCTTGCTTTCCCTTTGAAATCATAGACCCCCTGCCTCCCTTCTCCTTAGTCTAGAGTGGCATATAAGCCTCAAACGCTCAGTGTGTCCTCAAATCTCACATTCTTATGGCACCCCCACATGTATATCATAAGATATTTTAGATATTTTCTGCGAATTTGTCTTATGTTAATTTAATCATTAGCTCAGCCAGTAGAATTTAGAGTAGTGGGAGGAAAATCGTTTTTTTGTGTGACCCCACTCAGCTAAGACAACTAAAAAAAGAATGTGTTAATCTAATCGTGTTACTTTCAAGCTTTAAAGTTTTTCAAGGTTTCCATTGCCTTAATAAACTGCCAGGATTCCTAACATGCCATCTTCAGTCTTCCATCGATTTTCTAGTTACATATCCTCACTCCTAGCACACCAATCTGCTCTAGCTTCACAAGCATACTATACCCATTCTACCTGAGTTAGTAGGTAGAGCCTGTTTCCTCTGCTATGTACCTGGAATTCAGGCATTCATCCATTCCCAGCCTCTTCCCGGCCCAGCACTTGTTCTCTGCCAAGCTTATTTCTGTTGGTCATTTGGATCTTAACTGAGCTATTAGTGCCTCTAGAAAGCAATGTGCTACTCCTTTGGGTTTGGCTTCCCTCCCTGGTACTTCTAAAGCGCTCACCGGCTACAGCCCTAGTGTTGATTACTCCTCACTGCTTTGGCGTATATCCTTGTGTGCCTTCCTTTTCTCCCCTGACAATAAGCATGTTGAGGGAATAGCTGTTTGCTATTGTGTCTCAGTTAAATTCATACAGAACATTCGATAGATTGCTCCTTTGGATGGGAGAAATTTCCTAGATGCCCAGAAAAGAAAGAGTAATGATTTAGATCAAATGGAATACCTGGCAAATAAGGAAGTAGATGTCCATCTGCAAAAAGCTTGTGAGTAAATGGTACCTACATTTTTCTGACTGTGTTCTCCATTTATTGTACAGTCCTACAGCTAGGATGTTCCTACTACGGGCAATCTGTATTTCTTTTCTCTTCTTCTCCTGGGTTTCAGCACTGGGTTGGGAAATACTCTGGCTTTCCTCCCATTTGCTCTTTAGCCTTTACTCAGCAATGCCGAGACAGGGCCCCATCATTTACATTCGCTGTGTTTGCAATAGGTTTGTGGTGGTCCCTGCTCCTTAATAACCATAAGTGCTCTGCAATCACCAAGGTCAGAGGATGGAGGCCCCTACCCATGCTGGAAACACCTTCCTTAGTGGCATCAACACCCTCTGAAGTTGTGCTCACTCCGCTTCTTTCCAAACCCTACAGGACATTGCTGTATGACCTGCCCTGTCTGGACAGATGTGGAGGTGCTGTCACTGCAGCACCCATGCCTGGCCTGTGACTACTTGCTGCTGCCACTCTGAGCTTGGGGCCATTCACCAGGTTTTCAAAGAGGAGAACACAGTGGGGCCATATTGGGACTCTTCCCTGAAGAGTCACCAGGGGAAAGTCCAGATGGCTCAGGGACTGTCCCAGTAGTAGAACTCCTAGTGCTTGTTGATGTTTGCCCCTTTTTCATGGAACTCCATGGCCTGTATCAAGAGAAACAATGACAGAAAAATATGCAAGAAGGGCAAGAGAGAATATAAGACCAGAGGATCCTCCCTTCATGTAGTTGAGCAGCTCGAAAGCTTATAATTATAATAATCTCAGGACCATCACATCCAATCTGCTGGCTGATGCAGGAATCTCCATAGCACTCTTGTTAAATGGTCACTTGAATATTGTTTGAACAGCCCCAGTGCTAGGGAAAGCATTATTACAATTACTCGGTGAACATCTTAAAATGCTTTTGTTTTATGATCGAGGTAGACTGTCCCAAAATATCCTACAATGACATATTTATTACTTTGAATTAAGTCACTTGACAAGCAGTTCTTGTAAGAAGGGTGCATTGTCTGTTTGCTGTCTCTCTGAATACAAGAAATAAACTTCCTCTGTGAAAGCTTCCTTACTTGCTCCAGGGGATTGAAAGAGATACCCTTATTGCTAAAGTTAAGGAATACAGGACCAAAAAGCTTACTTGGTACTCCTTTACTAATTTACTACCCAAGTCTAAATTTTGTTTAGATTCTTCACCAATGAACACCCAAATCTAAGTGTCTTTGTCCTGTCATTTCTTCAAAAATATATTGTTTCTTTGTCTAAAAGTATAAAAAGTTGGCTGGTTCATCATTTCTGAGAACATTATTTATGATCTCCATGCACACATAATAAATTGTTTTTTCTCCTGTTAATCTGGTCATGTCAATTTTATTACTAGTCCAGCCATATAAACTCAAGAAGGAGGAATTCTCCCCTACCCTGATAATATACTTTTATAGGTATTTCTAAAGGACAGAGTTCTAAAAGTGAAGTTGTTGTTCAAAAGGCATGAACATTTCATATTTTGATACCTATTAACTGTACATCCAAACACACACACACAAAACATACAAACACTGTACACACAAACACATAAATGCATGGTAGTTATCGGCTCAAATGAACAAAGACTTTTATGATAAAGTTGTCTCTCAGCGATTAGACTTCTTTTATTGCAGTAATGAGTGTTCAAGCACTCAGACGATTGGGATTCTGTGAAAGATATTTCATCATAGGGCATGCAAACAGAACAGCTGGCATCCAGGAGATCTCTGAAACTTATCTTGTGGAAAACTCTGAAGAATTCCCAGCAGTGGCTCATTTTGCCTTGGGCTCTTATGAAGGCAATTAATTTTCCAGGCCAGTCTCAGCACCAGGAGTTTTATAGGGCAGCTTTAGCAGTTCCTCCAAAGCACATAGCCCCTTTCCCACAAGTCTTTGCACTCAGGCTTATCCACTATGAACTCAGCCAAGAGGGCTAGGGCACTGTTGTAAGTTTCCAGTGGTATCAAAAAATAAATAAGATTTTCCCCTAATAGACAGAGCTCATACTGTGCATCTGAAGGGAATACACCTGAAGGTAAAAAGAATAGCCATCAGCAAGCTTTAAGTCTTGGATGGAGTCCTATACAAACTTCAGGGTCAGAAGCCTACTGAATCTGAGGTCTGTGAAGGTTTGCAGCCTCTCTGTTAGCAGCCAGGCCATGTCTGGAATTCTCCTGACAGTCAATGGCTGACCGGACTGGCATTTTGACATTACTGAAGGATGAGGATGGTGGACTTGATGCTGTGACACCATTTGAAATGACTGTGCAAGGCAGTCACCTCTCTTTTTGCTTTTGTCTGTAAAAACTTATTAACATATAATAGTGCACATTGAGTACATCACACTCTTCTCCCTTGTACAGTTGTCCTTGCAGGTTCCCACTGAAGGTATTGGGTGTGCCCAGAGTATGGCTGCTGGCAGCCAAGTAATATGGCAATACAGTTCTAGCTTACTGTCATTTTTTTATCAAGCCAATCTTACTTCTGGTTGTTGATCTTTTAAAAGAGGGTTCCCAAGTACAGGTCCAGGGAAAGGAGTGGCAGCAAATGTGTTCCCGCTCCTGGACCTCTACCTTGGCTGCAGTTATCCCTCCTTCCCTTTTTGACCTGCCCTTTCCAAGCCTCCCTCTCAGTACAGAGCCACAGTCCCCTCCCCAACACACGCAGCAAATAACATGGGCTAAAATTGGAATTAAAGCCATGAAGTAGAGTAATTCACTGAAGGAATAAATATACAGAGTGAGCCCTAGCACTCCAACTTTAGAGCTTAGACAGAGGAGTGGGGGTAGACACGGGAGCAGAATAGGAGAGAGGACAGGGGGTGTAATGTGAAAAAGTATGTTCCCCACCTCAAATTCATATGCTGAATTTTTAATCCCCAGTACCTCAGAATGTAACTATATTTACAGATAAGACCCTTAAAGAGGTAATGAAGGTAAAATGGGTTCATGTGGGTGGGCTTAAATCCAAGAGGCGATAAGAGATTAGGACACAGACATGCAGAGGAAAAAAAAAAAAAAACATGAGGACACAGGAAAAAGACTATAAGCCAGGGAGAGAGGCCTCAGAAGAAACCATCCCTGCCTGTTGACAACCTGATTTGAACTTCTTCTTCCCAGAACTGCAAGGACCTCCAGTGTGTGGTATATATTGTAGAAGCCCTAGCTGACTAGAATGAGGTGGGGAAATGAGGAGGTACAGTCTGGAGCTCTGGTTCCTGATGGTGTAAGTTGGATTCCCTACCAAGGTAAAAGGTGAGAGGGAGTGAAGAGTATAATACTCTCAGGAGAACTGAAGTGACCAAAAGCAATTTATTGCCCACAAAGTGTTGGTCTAATGGCTGGTAGAGAAAGCTCCCTTAATTTCCACCTCTAAAGAGCTTTCAGCTATTTGTGTGTGACTCTCCAATGCTTAAAACAATTACTGTGTCTGCACATGTGTGTTTATGTTGTTTCAGGAGTGGGGGAAACTATAAGGAGAGTATAAAAACCTGATATTTAGGTTATTCTAGAGGTAATCCAGCAGCACAGAAGCAGAAACACTAATTCTACAAACTCCTCTGTTCAAGGCATCTCCTCTTTATGTATCCCACTTCCCACAATCCAATAACACTGACACGTCTTTACTACACTGTTCCGACCTAGACCTCAGCCTAGGCATGGCCATGTTGTATGTCTGCTTCCCTATCTTTCTTTCTCTAGGACCAAACTTTATTCAGAAGACCTGCTTTTCATTTGTTGGTTTAAATGCTGCCTTGGTTTATCAGTCATTTCACAAACTTTTATAAAATGCCCTCTCTCACCTGAGCACATCTTCCTCCAATCTTGAGTTATCACCAGGACTTGTTTTCTTATTCAGTTCCCTGCTTGGACCATTTGGCAGCTTTATAGAATAGCTCTACCTCTCACCTCTCCTGGAACCCAAGCAAAGGGCTGGGGTGTGGGGGTGGGGAAGTATTAGCAAAAAGAAAGGGATTCTTGTTCTATGTGAGTGTACATAGTGGGGGGGATTCTGTAACTTTCTGTCAGAACCCTTTCTAGGTGAGGACAGAATTTTACGAGTCCCTTGAACCAGGGGTGAGACCTTGGTCAAGCCTTCTAGTTGAGTGGATGAGGAGCTTGTGTGTGTGTGCGGTGGGAGGCGACCACCTAGGCACAGCATAGACGTGCTATTTGGGAAGAATTTTTTAATGATTCAAACTTATTTCCTTTGAAAGATGGCAATTCAAACATCTTATTCAAAAAGAAAAAGTGCTCAAAAATAAAAAAAGAACTTGAACCAGTAGCATGGAGAATTTTTGGGGTCTTTTTTTCTTCCAGAATTACCAGTATAAATGATTCCTTTTTATATTACAAGCCAATGTTGTCTATGGCCATGCTACCCTGAGCAAGCCTGATCCCGTCTGATCTTGCAGGCTAAGCAGGGTCGGGCCTGGTTAGTACTTGGATGGGAGACCACTTAAGAAGACCAGGTGCTGTAGGTGTAAAAAATAAAAAAAATAAAGGATTGTAAGATGACAAGGTTCTTGCAATCTGTGAGGTCAACCAAGGGTTGCCTTGCCTAAAAAAAAAAAATTCTATTGCTATGTGTTGACACATAGCAACTTAATTGTATGTTTGTTATGACAAAGTGATATCCATGACTAAGAGAACTTCAAAGTTTAATTGGGGAAAGAGACTCAAATAGCACCTGTGTCAAATTGAATAAACATCTGCTACAGATGCCTACTTCTTCCTGAAGGGAAGCTGTACTTTCAGCATTTAGCCTCAGGCTGGGTCATTCAGCCAACAGAGCTCACTCCTTCCAATCTTCCATCTGTGCCTGCTACATGCACGCGCGCGCGCACACACACACAGACACACACACACACACACACACACACACACACACACACACTGTGAATGGTGGTCCTCTTCTCAGGCTCTAGCTTTGAATCTCATCTGCAGTGCTCCTGTGTACTCTTCAAGGCCTCCAGACTCTTTTCTAGACTTTTAAAGATTTTTTTTCAGCCCCACCTACCTCTTGGGAAGAAGAGGGGGGAGTGCAGGCTCTTGTACCAGAGTTCTCAACTAGTCACCTTGGACACCATCAATTAACCTCATTTGCCCATTTCTAAGATGAGAAGAATAGTGCTAATTCTAAGAGGTGTTTTGAGGATTATATGAGTTATAGTAACAAAGTCTCTAGTCTATAGACACCCATTTCTTTTTATATAGCATTTTAAATAGCATTCAAGGACATATGTCACATTATAGCACTCATTTATGCATTTATTTAACACATTTATTTCATGTCTACTATTTAAAGGGCATTTTACTAGAGGCTAAATTGACAACAAAATTACAGTTTTTTCTCTCCTTGTGCGTTCTCGCAATACCAGAGGTCTTACTATGCAGTTTATTATAGTTGGTCTGAGCCAGCCATCACACATAATTTCTTCAATCTTCTTTCCCGCTCCTTAGACACAGCCTAACTGATCACTTAGCTTTGAGAAGCATCAGTTATCTCTTAAATATTGACATTGATATAATGGATTTACATGACTAATCCTAAAGCATGCTTAGTGTTTTAAAAGAGTAAATGTATATTATTGACCCTATGGATTTCACAACACAATTACTCCCAGGATGATACTGGCTGGGTTTCTAGTGAATAAGAAAGAAGTGACATACTCCACTGAAAGTGTTTTCATTCATTCATTTGGCATACAAAAAATATTTATAGACTTTTTTTTAAAATATCAATCTTGAAAGGTAAAGCAGTGGACTGGTTACAAGGAGCACTGGGTTCTTTCAGAGTTATCAGCTCCCCTTCAAAGAGGATGTGCTTGTATAGCACCCATTAGTAAAACCCACCATCACAATTCTTCTCAACACCATAAAATGTTTCCTGTGAAAAGAGGGTGTAACCACATTCTTTAAGTAATCTTCTGTGCAAAACTTGCCCTGCTTCAGTTTACCTAAATGAAGCAAATAATCTATGCGTTCCTGTAGTCAAATATGTAAATTTTTTAATTTATGTATTTTGTTTTTGGTGACTCATTTACCACAAAAATAATATCCCATATTTTTCTTTAAATTTTAAAGTTTCACTTTTCTCATGAAAGTTTGACTTTTCCCAATTATCCTAGAATTATCTACTGGGACCCACCAATTTCCCACAGATTTTAAATGACACCAACTGGCATATTTCAAGTTTTTGTGTATGTGCAAATTTATTTTTAGCATCTCTATTTTATTTCATTGTTCTTTTTTCTTACTATTATAATAATAATTTGTTTTAATTATTATTGTTTTATAATTAATTTTTAACCTTATATGGTATATAATCCCTTCTTACTCTTTTGTAAAAATTACATTTGATATTTTGGGTTTTTAAAATTCTACATAAATATTAAGATTATCTATCAAGTTTTAAGAAAACTTTTGAGATTCAGATTAGATTTGCATTGAATTTTTAGATTAGTTTAGGGAGAACTGACATATTTAAACTACTGAATATTGACAGAAATTAGCATAATATATCTCTACATTTATTCAGCTCTTTCTTATAACTTTCAATTAAGTTATACTATTTATACACAGAAATCTTGCCTATATTTATTTTAAATTATTTTAATATATATATTTTACTATTGTGGCTATCTTATTGTTTATATTTAATCAGTTATTACAAATGTTATTAATTTCTATATTTATTTTATATCCAACCATTTGCTCTAGTTAGGTCTAGTAGTTTATAAAGTTTCTTGAATTTTCTAGGTAAATAATCAAAATGTCTGGCTTTTTTGTTTTATTTCACTTGACTTCATGGAGACCATGATTTCTATGTTAAAGAAAAAATTTTAATAATTAATCATTATGTTTTGGATAGGTATTCTTTATAAAATTAGGATATTCCATTCTGTTTCTTACTCATTTAAACTGTTTATTTATAAACAATTTATTTATGTATAATAGGTGTAATCTTAATTGAATACTTTTTTAGTATCCACTGGTATGATCCAAATATTTTCCTCTGTTAAAATGCAAGTAATATATATTAATAGATTTTTCTGTTTATTTTTATTACTACTTAATATCTTTCTAAGATACATGTTTTTCACATTTAACATTTCTCAAATCAGTCTGTCAGACTATTAAAGTACAAAAGTTTTTTTCTCTTAAGAGTATATTAAATATGATGTGTGTTATAATCAATTACATTTCATATTAAATGAGATACATTAATAAGTTTCCTAATGTTAAAGCATTTAACAGTTCTATAAACCCACATGATATTTTTTATTTAGGAACTTTGTATTTAGTTTATGAACGACCTATAATTTTTGCCTCTTCTATCATCTTTTTATTTTATTATTTATATTGAAGTGCAAATGACATATGTTGTATTAGATATACAACATAATGATTAGACATTTGTATAGATTGATGATCACCACAGTAAGTGTAGTTAATATTTATCATCATACATAGTTACAAAAATTTATTTTTTGTGCATAATGAGAACTTTAAAGACCTGCTGTGAGCAATTTTCAAGCATGCAATATGGTATTATGAACTATAGTCACTGTGCTATACATTACATTCCCATGTACATAAATAACTGGACATTTTGTACCTTTTGACCCTTTTTTTTTTTTCATTTTACCCATTTCACCCACTCCCCCAACACCTGCCTTTGTTCTCCTTATGTTTGAGTTTTTGAGGCTCTTGTTTTTGTTTGTTTGGGTTCCAAATATAAGTGAGATTATATACATGTATTTGTCTTTCTCTGTCTGACTTATTTCACTTAGCATAATGTCTTCAAGTTTCATGTTGTTACAATGGCAAGATTTTTTTATATAACTGAATAATATTTCATTGTATAGGTTTATACAACTTCTTTGACCACTTATTCATCAATGGACACAGGTTGTTTTCATGTCTTGGCTAGTGTAAATAATGCAGTAATGAACATAAGTGTGCACATATATTTTTGAGTTAGTATTTTTGTTTTCTTCAGATAAATACTCAGAAGTGGAATTGTTGTATCATATGGCAGTTTTATTTGTAGTTTTTTAAAAAACCTTTAACAGTTTTCCATAGTGGCTGTACCAATTTACATTCCCACCAACAGTGCACAAAGGTATACTTTTCTGCACGTCCTCCTCACTAACACTTATTTCTTGTTATGTTTATTCAAATTTTCTGCCCATTAAAAAATTTCTATTGAGTTTTATGAGTTATATATATTTTCTGGATATTAACCCCTTATCAAATACATGATTTTTCAAACAAATTCCCCATTTGGTAGATTTGTTGTTGGTTTTTTTTTTGGTTTTTTTTTCATTTTGTTGATGGTTTTCTTGGCTGTGCAATTTTTTTAAGTTTTTTTTTTTAGGTTTAATGTTTCTCCACTTGTTTATTTTTGATTTTATTATTGATGCTTTTGAATTCAAATCTAATAAATTGTTATTAAGACTGAGGTCAAGGAGCTTATCTTTTTTTTTTTTCCCTAGTTTAATGAATTCAGATCTTACATTCAAGTCTTTAACCCATTCACATTTACCCTGAGAATACTCACCAGCAGCGCGTGTGGCTGTAGTGCTTACACCAAGATAACTCCCAGATTACAGTCCTAACCTTATCTCCAAAGTTTGCCATAATTATATCTTGCTTTTATTATTATTTTCACATCACTCTGGTTTTTGAAAACAAATGACATCATTCTATTTATAGCATTCTGTTTTTAATAGTTTGCTAAAAATGTCAAATCTTAGAAAATGTAGAATTCTACACTTGATGTTAAATGAACACTGGCAGCGCTGCACACACTTTTTTTCTAAACAAGAAAAAGTTTAATTTAATGTATATGATGTATGATAATGGTCCATTTTCTTTCTTTGTTTAATGTGGCTGTTCAGTTTTTCCAAAACCATTTATTGAAGAGAATGTCCATTGTCTATTGTATATTTTTGACTCCTTTGTCAAAAATAAGAACACACTGTTTTGCTTAATACAACCTTGTAATATATTTTGAAAATAGGTTGTGTGATCCTTCCAGCTTTGTTCTTCTTCTTAAGAGTGATTTAGCTGCTTGGGGTCTTTTGTTCCATACATAGTTTAAGATTGTTTCTTCTTTTTTTGTTAAAAATGCCATCGGAATTTTGATGAAGATTACATTAAATCTGTAGATAGCTTTGGGGAATATTGACATTTTAACAATTTAATTCTTTCAATCTAAAAGCATAGAATATCTTCCTTTTACTTGTGTCTTCATCAATTTACTTTATCAATGTCATAGTTTCCTGTGTACAAATCTTTCACCCTCTTGGTTAAATTTATTTCTAGGTACTTTATTCTTTTGATATAATTGTAATTTTTTAAATTTCTATTTCTGACAATTTATTATTAGTGTATAGAAAAACAATAGATTTGTGCATTTTGATTTGTATTTAGCAACTTTACTCGATTTTTTAATTAGCTTTAACAGTTTTTAATGGAGTCTTTATGGTTTTCTGTATATAAATAGCATGTCATCTGCAAATAGTAAATTTTACTTCTTCCTTTTAGATTTGGATGACTCATTTATTTTTCTTTCCTGTTGCTCTAGATAGGTCTTCCAATACTATGTTAAATAAAAGTGGTCAAAATGGGCATACTCGTCTGTTCCTGATCTTAGAAGAAAGTTTTAGCTTTTCACCATTGAATATGATGTTACCTGTGGGTTTTTCATATATGGCTTTATCATGTTGAGGTACATTCCACTTATACTCAGTTCAGAGTATTTTTTTTTATCATAAATGGGTACTGAATTTTGTCAAATGTTTTTTTCTACATCTATTGAGATGATTATGATTTTTATTCTTTATTAACATAGTGTATTACATTGATTGATTGCTGACGGTGAATCATCCTTACATGTCTGGAATAAATCATACATTACGATACTTTTGACCCTTTTAATTTATTGTTAAATTCCTTTTGCTAGCATATTTTTAAAGGATTTTTTTATCTTGTCATGAGATTTCCTTACTATTATTCTATTACCATTTATATCAGGGATATTGGCCTGTAAATTCTTTTTTTGATGATGTCCTTTACTTGTCTTGGTATCAGGGTAATGCTGGCCTCATAAAATGAGTTTGGAAGTGGTTTCTTCTCTTATTTTTTGAACATATTTGACAAAGATTTGTATTAATTTTTTGAATTTTTGATAGAATTTACTAGTGAAACTATTTGGTCCTAGACTTTTATTTGTTGGCAGGTTTTTGATTACTATTTAAATATCCTTATTAGTGATAGATATGTTCAGATTTTCTATTTCTTCATGATTTAATTTTGGTAGGTTGTATATTTGTAGGAGTTTTTTAATTTCTTTCAGGTTGTCACATTTGTTGGCATATAATTATTCATAGTAGTCTCTTATCATCCTTCATCTTTCTGTGGTATCAGTTGTAATGTCTCTATTTTCATTTCTGAGTTCATTTATTTGAGTCATCTCTCATTTTCTGTTTATGAGTCTAGCTAAAGGTTTGTCAATTTCGTTTATCTTTTCAAGGAACTAACTCTTAGTTTCCTTGATCTTTTCCATGGTTTTATTAGTCTCTATTTAATTTATTTCTGCTTTGATCTTTGTTATTTCCTTTCTTCTATAACTTTGGGCTTATTTTCTTTTTCTTTTTCTAGTTTCCTTAGGTGTAAAAGTTGGAGTTTATTTGAAATTTTTCTTTTCTTTTTTAAATTTTGGCTTCTATTTTACTTTCAATATCTCTCTTAGAACTGCTTCTGACTGATGCATACCATAAGTTTTGATAAGTTTTATTTTCATTTGTCTTAAGTTTTTAAAGTTTTTTTTTCTTTTTATTTCTTCTTTGATTCATCGATTGTTCAGTAGCATGCTGACCTCTACGTATTTGTGAGTTTTCCAGTTTTCTTTTTATAATTCATTTCTAGTTTTGTACTATTTTGTCAGAAAAGATGCTCAATACAGTTTCAATTCTCTTAAATTTATTAAAACTTTTTTTGTGCCTTAACATAGGATCTCTCCTGGTAAAGGTTTCATGTGCATTTGAGAAGAATGTTTACTATGTTAATTTTGGATATAATGTTCTATCATATCTAAGTCCAGTTAAGGCCAATGTTTTCTTATTACTTTTTGTCTATATGATCCATCCGTTGATGAAAAATGCATATTAAATTTCCCTACTATTATTGTATTATTGTTTATTTCTCCTGTTCTATCTGATAATATCAGCTTTATATAGTAGGTGCTCCTATGTTTGGTGGATAAATATTTACGAATTTTATATTTGCTTATTGAATTGCCCCCTTTATCATTAATGTGATGCCCTTCTTTGCCTCTTATTATTTTTTTAAAGTTTATTTTGTCTAATATAAGTACAGCTACTCAAGCTTTCTTTTAGTTTCTACTTATATGAAATATACATCTAATTCCTTCATTTTCAGTCTGCATATGGCCTTACTTCTGAAGTAATTTTCTTGTAGGCAGCATATAGAAGAGTCTTTTTTTTAAATCCGTTTATTTAAATTTAGCCCATTTTAAATTGAAAGTAATTACTGATCAGAATATGTTTATTGTCATTTTGTTAATTGTTTTGGGGCTGTTTTGCAGTTCCTCTGCTACTTTCTCTTTCTTTTGATTCACGATTTGATGACTTTCTTTAGCTGTATGCTTAGATTCTTTTCTTATTTTCTTTTGTGTATTTACTATAGGGTTTTCCTTTGTGGTTGCCACAAGGTTTACATATAACAATTTATATATATATAACAGTCTATTTTAAGGTGATAACAATTTAAATTTAAATGCATTGTAAAGCTCTAGATTTCTATTCCTCTCATTATGTGTTTTTGATATCACATTATACATCTTTTTATCTTGTGAATCATCTAGTTTCAGTTATTGCATTCTTCAATTATGTGACTTCTATTGGAAACTTTTTTATATTTTCTGTTTCTTTGTTGAAGTTCTTACTGGGTTGATCTATTCTTCTTAGTTTAGTAATCATTTTTGTGACTATTATTTTGAACTTCATATCAGTTAAATCACTTATCTCTATTTCACTAAGAAATTTTTTTAAGTCTGAGGTTATCTCTGTTCTTTTGTTTGGGACATATTTCTTTATTTCTTCATTATGCCTGACACTCTGATTTCTGTATATTAGATGAAACAGCCATCTTAAGCAATCTTAAAGAACAGGCTTCATGTAGAAAATTTATCATTCAACCTGCCCTAGTTTTTTTGTCTCTAAAAACTCTGTGATGATCCAAGCATCTTATTTGTTTTTAATAAATCAGTATTTATTTTCATACATGTAAGCAAAAAATAAACCAACCGTTTTTCAGCAACTTGGTCTTTAAGACCAGTTTAATGGAAAAAAATTTTTTTTAATTAATTCTAATGCAACTCTTACCAGTGGTGTCAAAAAAATCAATTAGAATGGAGTCCTACTTCCTGAAATAACAAGCCTTTAATTAACAATGTAAAAGTGATTTCATTCCCTTTCACATTTTTTTTTTGTCTCTTCACAAAGCTATGTAACCCTTTTACTGGGACATCACCCAAAGAAAAAAAGTAAAGGATTTTTTTAATTTATATTTTTCAATTACGTTTTTTTTCATTTAGCATGCATATATATATTAATTTCAAGTATACAGCATAGTTGTTACCCTTTTGTATAATTTATATAAGTGTAACCCCAGTAAGTCTAGTTCCCACCTGGCATCATACATAGTTATTACAATATAATTGACTATATTCCCTATGCTGTACTTTACATCAATAAATCAACAATCAACAAGTGTTGGCAGGGATGTGGAGAAAAGGGAACCCTCATGCACCGTTGTGAAATTACAAATTGGTGTAGTCACTACGAAAACAGTATGGAGGGTCCCCAAAATATTATAAATAGAACTACCTATGACCCAGCAATTCCACTTCTGGGCATTTATCCAAAGAAATCCAAACACTAATTTAAAAAGATATATGCACCTTATATATATTCCAGCATTATTTATAATAGCCAAAATACAGAAGTGACCTAAGTGCTCATCAATAGGCAATTGGATAAAAAAGAAGTGATGTGTGTGTGTGTGTGTGTGTGTGTGTGTGTGTACACACACACACAATAGGATATTAGCCATATAAAAGAATGCAGTCTTACTATTTGTGACAACATGGATCTACCTAGAGGGTATTACGCTAAGTGAAAGAAGTCAGACGGAGAAAGACAAATACCATATGGCATCCTATTTTATTTTTAATGGTACCCAGAGGCTGTGCCAAGATCTTTCAGTGTCCTAAAGCAAAATATTTCATTCAGCATCAAGTTTAAGTCTGATCAAAAGCCAAACCTTCAAGCAGAAGCTTTAAAGAATGTAAATATATACAGCCTTGTGGGGCCACAAGTCTAATCCCCACTGAATACCAGAAGCAGGTGATCTATAAGTGTCCCCTGGGCAGCAGGCACCAAAATCAGGGCACCAAACATGTATATTTTTTTTCTAAGAATATGTTATATGGAGTTAGCCAAGAAAGAGAGCACAAATTTGATATTCATTAACTTCTGTTTCTAGATGTGCCTCATAGATCTCTAGCTGTATGCTAAACCTGCCCGTCAGGCCAAAGCTCCAGGACAAGCAAGAAGACCTCTTTTACAGAAAGCCTAGAGGTGTATTTCAATCTGCTATTTCTGCAGTGCCTTGGGTGTGGTAGACATCCAAGAACTTTTTCTCTGATTGTTACAATTCCAAGGGACCCGGAAATGCAAGTCTCGCTGGCCACCAGAACCACGTGATTAAGGGGTATCCCCTGGGTGGCCATGACAAATCTCAAGTACTAGATATAAGAAACAAGCACGAGATGTGTGTGTAAAAGCTCCCCTCTGAGAGAAATTAACATGGCAAGGGGAAAGATAGTGCCCACCCTCCAAGATCTCTGAAAAGATTTAGTCAGCACTTAGATTGTGTTTAATTAGAAGCCTGCCCCTCAGGTAACAGTTATGATAATAAGCGAATAAGCCTCTTTCACAGAAAGAATGAGTGCTTTGGCCTATTTCATTTTGGTATGCCATGGTGGGTGGTAGCTGTTTAAGAACTCTTTCTCCACTGGTTATAGTTCTGTATGATATGCAAACATAAGCCTCACTAGCCGCCAGAGCCAGGTGATATAGGCTTGTCCCCTGTATGGAAGTCACAAAAATTGTGGTGGCAGATGTATATAAGCTCCTCTTCAGAAATACTGGTGAGCTGAAGTGAGGCAGAGGGAGAGCCAGCCTTTGTTCCTGGAGAGTATCCTAGTCCTGAGATGTGTGTTAAATTAGATGCCTGACCTTAAGGCTGACACTTTAAGATAAGCAAATAAACCTCTTTCTCATAAGGTCTGGGCACCTTTCAACCAGCATCTCTGTTATGGGCCCTGGGGTGAATTAATCTGAGCTCTGAGCCCTTTAAGAGTTATTTTTCAGTTTACTATACTCTTGTGGGTCTTGTGGACATGAGCCCTATTGATTTTCAAAGTCAGATATTTTAGGGAGCTCATCTCTCAGATGCAGATCTTAAAAGTTGGGACACCTATTGTGGGGTTCAAATTCTTTGCTCAGGAAGAGGCTCTGGGTTTTGAGTTTCCTTCCAATATAGATTGTTGTTGCAGGGCTGGGGTTTATGATAATACGGTTACCACTGGGGTGACGTGAAATCTGGTGTTTACTCAGCAGCAGGAGGCAGGAGATGGTGGTGTTGTGTGTTGTCCCTTTGTTCTTCCCTGCCAATGGAACGAAGAATTACAGGTTGGCGAGATTTAGAAAAAGTAAGATTTATTGAAAGTACGTTTTAGAAGGAGACGGGCCATGCTAGGGAAAACTGCCGCCCCGTGGAATTTGGGAGGTGAAGAGATAAGACAGTACACCCCAAAGGGAAGGACGGGTTTCCAGCAAAGAGAGCTATAACAATGCAGAAGTGGGAAGGTCTGTTTATAGCTGGGCCATGATGTGAGGTCCTAAATGATCTGTATGTGAGGTCACCTTGACTGACTGGGGCTGACATGTGCCTGTTGCACATGTGCTTATCCAGAATTTGTCTGTTATAATTAGATTCATTAACTTCCAGACATAAGCATAGTGTTATAATGACAGTACAGTGAGAATTAGATTGTGGGCAAATTAGGGTAGTACCTTATGTGCATGCATTTGTAGCTGGTTTAACCAGCAGCCTGTTTGGCCTTTGTGCTCTAGGATTTGGAATGATTTATAACCCTAATAGGTAGCTGTTTCTGAAATGTCTGTAAGGAAGGTCTTCAAGGGAAGTTTCTATGATTACAGAGCTGGGCCTTCGCTCCTGTCACTCTTGCTTAACTACTTAACAGCCTGCTTCTATCTTTCTTTTTTTCCTCTTATTTGCCTGATGTGTAGGAGTTGCTTAACTAGTTTTTAGCATTTTTTTCTAAAGAAAATTGTTCCATGTAAGCTGTAGATTCAATGTGTCCATGGTATGTAGGGAGGAGGCAAGGGAATTAAAATGTTAATCAAGCAACATTCAGAGACGGAAACATGCTGATCAGCCCTGCAGCCAGGCCAGGAGGACACCTGCAGAACAAGGGAAGATTTCTGCTGGGATTACTAATAACCCATTCCCCACACCTGTGAAGGGGAAACAGGAACCAACAGAGTCATTTCTTATGGCTAAAAGCATGGAAAAACTAAAGATTAAAGGCTGGGAAGTGCCAGCCAGCAGGCTTTTAGCCCTACATACTCTTCCTCTTCCTCACTGTGTGTCTATATCAAAGGAAATGAGTTAACAAAGTCTTTTAAACTATGACTCACAGGAACTAAAGAAGGATATATAAACTGAATTCCCCTAACACTCATGGTCCCTCTCTCTGTCCCTCTCACTGTTTTTCTCTTGGTATTCTTTACTGTGTCCCTCTCATTGTCTTCTCACTCTCTGCCTTGGAGAGGAGATCACATTCTGTCTGTGTATTGGTATCCCTTTTCTAATAAACTTTCCTTTGACTCTAACTTTGGTATGTGTGTTGAATTCTTTTACACTTTTAGCCAAAAGACCTTCTTTTTTCTCTCAGTGCAGGGCTTGGTTTCTCCCCAACCAACTCAGGGAAATTTGCGCTGTCCTATATCAATGCGAGGAGCTGAGTTCAGGCTCTTTCTACATTTCCATCTTGAACTGGAACCTACCATGTTATGTGTGCATCTGAAACTAATATAGTATTGTATGTCAACTGTAATCAAAAAAATTTAAAAATATATTACATTTTATTTTAATATTGAAAGTATACTACTCTCATGAGGGTAGCTGTGGGATGTGGATTTAAAATTTATAACTTTATAACTTCATGGCCAGATATTTGGATTTTTTTCTAATTTGTCTCTGATTCTGCTTGTGTGACTGAGCAGCTTTGCAGTTTAAATTCTGATGTTGCCTATATGATAAATTGCATTGCCTGTGTCATTTGTTGAACCACAAGGCTTGACTTACAATTTTG
Source organism: Pteropus alecto (assembly GCF_000325575.1). Classification (NCBI taxonomy): domain Eukaryota; kingdom Metazoa; phylum Chordata; class Mammalia; order Chiroptera; family Pteropodidae; genus Pteropus; species Pteropus alecto. The sequence goes on along the minus strand of NW_006432450.1, from coordinate 278,061 downwards.
TTTTGCAAGCTCTAAAGAAAACTAAGGTAGTGGTCCATGTCCCATGACACCCCCTATTGACCAAGTCTCATGTTATCAACTATTAACCATAGCTAGTGACTCAAACAGCTCATTCAAAATTAGCTAAGACTGGAAAGACCATTGTTCTAACCAATCAGAAATATATAATGTACACTAATGGGTTAATTTTTCTTACTAACCAGTCCCCGGAAACGTCAGCTTCTTGTGGTTTTTGCCTTTAAAACTCTGCCCTAACTCCCCTGTGACAAAGCATATTTTCAATCTGCATGCACTAAAGCTGTCTCCCTGGTTTGCAAACCATATACTCTCTCAGAAAGGTCTCCTGGAATTTTTGTTGATGGTGATTTTCTTTTTATTTCACCCAATATCCAGGAAAGTTTCATTTTCTCTAACAGTTTTATTAAAATATAATTGCCAGTTAAAAACTACACATATTTAAGATGTACTATTTGATAAATTTTAACATGTGTGCACACTTAGGAAACCATTACCACATGCAACATAATAAACATATCATTGACCACCAAAATTTATTCCTGCCACTCTGTAATTGCTTCACCTTTACTTCCCTTTCACGAAACTTCCTTGTCCATGATCCCAAGAAACAACTGTTCTGCTTTCTATCACTAATGCTTAATTTATTTTCTACAATTTTATATAAATAAATTATAGTGTATGTACTTATTTTTGCCTGGCTTCTTTTACTCAGCATAATTATTATGAGATTCACCTATGTTTTTGAGCTGATCCCTAGTTCATTCTGTTTAAAAAAAAACAAACAATCTTTTTATTTTGAAATATAGATTCTTAAGAAGTTGCAAAGCTTGTGCTGGGAGATCCCATTTGCTTTCACCTTGTTCCTCTCAGTTGTGACATCTTGTATAATTATAGGACATTATCAAACCAGGCTATTGCCATTGGTAAAATCTATGGAGCTTATTCAGATTGCATAAGTTTTACATCACTGTATGTACATGTATGAAACTTTTTGACATGCGTAGATTGATGCGATCACCACAATATTCAGGAAATCTGACTGTTACATCACCATGTAGATTCTTCTTTTACTCCGTTATGGACACACTCACCCAAATACTTCCCATCTCAAAGCTGTGGCAGCCTGTACTCTGTTTGCTATCTCTACAATTTTGTTATTTTGGTATTGAAGAGGGACCTGATATAAGGACGTCTGTATTATAGGCCTCACAGTATCCCCAACCTCCCTTCTTCTTAACTCACAGCTAATAACCTCACAAAAACTTAATTTCTTTAAAATAGTTTTTTTCCCTCTTATTCAAGCTTGTTTTGCTCAGATAATGGCATTGTGACTCACTTGCCTTTACTCTCCACCCTTCTCCACATTATGCCTGCTCCTTTAATCATTAAGTCTTAGGACATAAAATTAATGAGTCTCAGGTCTGCAATCATGAGGACAAATAGGTTTCAATTGGACTTTAGACTAAGGATAACACCTTGGCTGTAGATGTGTTTCAGCCCCAGCCCCATCAAGAGAGAAGGTCACAAGATCAGACAGGATGAAGCCATGGTTGAATCCAGAACCAGACATAATGATCAACTACCTCAACTCTCTATAGTCATCCAATCAGTAGTACCCATGACACTAACTCCCTTAGATTCCATGATGACTAATTTTTTCCCATATAATCTGTGCTTCCAAATATTTGGGGATCCAGGCCTTTGAGCGATAGCTTGCCTATGTCTCCAACTCTCTCATAAATGCTTATTCTATTTAGCCCAACTTCTGTGTTTGTCTTTTGGCTGAGCAGTACAGGCAACACAAGCCACTGGACTCATTTGTCCTCTGGTTTTAGTATTGAGGCATGTGACCTTTTGAGATGGGTTGTTCTCCCTCAGCAGAACTCCCTTGAGGTTCATCCAAAGTAATTGTGTGTATAAATATATTATTCTTTTATTGATAAGTAGTTTTTTCTTTATTATTAGTAGTCTACCTGATATAAGTATATTACAATTTGTTTAACCAGGCATTCCTTGAAAAACATTTGAATTGTTAATTATTTTTGGCTATTATGAATAACAATTTTCTAAATATTTTTGTACAAGTTTGTGTGTGAACATCCATTTCCATTTATCTAGGATAAATGTCAAAGGATGCAGTTATATGATACGTACAAGTTTAGTTAAACAAATAAAATAAACTGACAAACACTTTCCCGGGGCATCTGTACTATTGGCATTTTTTCTAACAATGTATGAGTGGTCCAGTTTTTCTGCATTCTCACCAGAATTTGGTGATCTCATTTTTTTAAGCCATTGTGATTAATATGAAAAGATATCTCATTGTTTTAATTTTATTTCACTAGTGGATAATGATATTGAACAACTTTTCATAAGCTTATTACTATCTGTATATTCTCTTTGGTAAAATGTTTCCTCCTGTATTTTGCTCATATTCTAATTGGATAGTTTGCTTTTTTAAAAAAAATGATGTGTTTTGGGAGATCTTTATATGTTCTAGATACAAGTTCTTTTCTGGTATATATGGTTTAAAAATATTTTCTCTCAGTTTGTAGTTTATCTTCTCAACTTTATAAGTTTATTTACAGATCAAAGGTTTTAATTTTTGATGGACTCTAATTTAAATTTTTTCTTTTGTTATTAGGATTAATAACTCTTAATTTATCTGTAGTTCCTAAAGATTTCCCCCTATGTTTGTCTAATACAGTTATAATTTTATTATAGTTTCATTGTTGCGGGATTCTCGAATGGAGAGATGGAACACCGAGACTATAAGCTGGAAGCAGCGTTTATTGATGCTAGCACCGGCTCAACAGATTCTTATCCAAAGACTGAGCCCCAATTGTAACATGGTGGGCAGTTTTATACCATCTTGTACTTCTGCAATCCTACACAGCTATAGATATTCCATATAAGGAAGGAGAACATTGATTGGCTGCCAAACTATAAGAAAACCAGCTTAATCATTTAAGTGGGTTTTCGGACTGCCATGTCAGTCAGAGTCCTAGGAAGCGGGGTACAGTCAAGAACTAACTCATTCGAGCAGGAAATGGCCAGGCAGGGTACGCCTGCCACAGGAAAAGAGGGAACATACTTCGACATATTAAAGGCCACATATGAAAAAACCAG
>NW_006432450.1:154544-272247 GCF_000325575.1 Pteropus alecto | reverse complement strand
AGCCCCATCAAGAGAGAAGGTCACAAGATCAGACGGGATGAAGCCATGGTTGAATCCAGAACCAGACATAATGATCAACTACCTCAACTCTCTATAGTCATCCAATCAGTAGTACCCATGACACTAACTCCCTTAGATTCCATGATGACTAATTTTTTCCCATATAATCTGTGCTTCCAAATATTTGGGGATCCAGGCCTTTGAGCGATAGCTTGCCTATGTCTCCAACTCTCTCATAAATGCTTATTCTATTTAGCCCAACTTCTGTGTTTGTCTTTTGGCTGAGCAGTACAGGCAACACAAGCCACTGGACTCATTTGTCCTCTGGTTTTAGTATTGAGGCATGTGACCTTTTGAGATGGGTTGTTCTCCCTCAGCAGAACTCCCTTGAGGTTCATCCAAAGTAATTGTGTGTATAAATATATTATTCTTTTATTGATAAGTAGTTTTTTCTTTATTATTAGTAGTCTACCTGATATAAGTATATTACAATTTGTTTAACCAGGCATTCCTTGAAAAACATTTGAGTTGTTAATTATTTTTGGCTATTATGAATAACAATTTTCTAAATATTTTTGTACAAGTTTGTGTGTGAACATCCATTTCCATTTATCTAGGATAAATGTCAAAGGATGCAGTTATATGATACGTACAAGTTTAGTTAAACAAATAAAATAAACTGACAAACACTTTCCCGGGGCATCTGTACTATTGGCATTTTTTCTAACAATGTATGAGTGGTCCAGTTTTTCTGCATTCTCACCAGAATTTGGTGATCTCATTTTTTTAAGCCATTGTGATTAATATGAAAAGATATCTCATTGTTTTAATTTTATTTCACTAGTGGATAATGATATTGAACAACTTTTCATAAGCTTATTACTATCTGTATATTCTCTTTGGTAAAATGTTTCCTCCTGTATTTTGCTCATATTCTAATTGGATAGTTTGCTTTTTTAAAAAAAATGATGTGTTTTGGGAGATCTTTATATGTTCTAGATACAAGTTCTTTTCTGGTATATATGGTTTAAAAATATTTTCTCTCAGTTTGTAGTTTATCTTCTCAACTTTATAAGTTTATTTACAGATCAAAGGTTTTAATTTTTGATGGACTCTAATTTAAATTTTTTCTTTTGTTATTAGGATTAATAACTCTTAATTTATCTGTAGTTCCTAAAGATTTCCCCCTATGTTTGTCTAATACAGTTATAATTTTATTATAGTTTCATTGTTGCGGGATTCTCGAATGGAGAGATGGAACACCGAGACTATAAGCTGGAAGCAGCGTTTATTGATGCTAGCACCGGCTCAACAGATTCTTATCCAAAGACTGAGCCCCAATTGTAACATGGTGGGCAGTTTTATACCATCTTGTACTTCTGCAATCCTACACAGCTATAGATATTCCATATAAGGAAGGAGAACATTGATTGGCTGCCAAACTATAAGAAAACCAGCTTAATCATTTAAGTGGGTTTTCGGACTGCCGCATCAACTGGAGAGTCCTGGGATGGGGGGTGAAGTCAGGAACTAACTCATTTGAGCAGGAAATGCTCAGGCAGGGTCAGCCTGCCACATTCCCCATTTTGATGCTTGGACACAGGACTGGGTCAGAGAGCATCATCTTTTTCTTCTAATTCTTGGTTCAGGGGCTGGTACTTCCATAGCATAAGGACTTTTGCTGCAGTTTTTCTTTCTACTGCAGCCTCAACGAAGGAGGTAGTTGACCAGATAACAAGAGGCAATAGGCAAGAGAGGAGGAGGCAGATCCTGAGGAGGAGTAGTACTATCCCAACTATGGTCTTAAAGCCACCGAAAGTGGAGAACCAGCCTCCAAAGAGGCTACTAGGATCCCATCCTGACGAGACATCATCCTCAGACTTCTGCCACGCTAGTCAGCTTCTGGTGTGACCAAAGCAGAGCCGACATCTTACTCTCGGTCTGTCAGTGCAGTCAGTGTTTTCTTCTGGAGGGTTTCCTTGAGGGGCTCAGAAGAGTCTGAAACATATTCCCACTCTGCAGCTGTGGGTTTAAGTCTGCTGTGATGTATCCAGGGTGTTATTTCAGCAACCTTAATTATAGTAAAGGTAGACAAAATGACAGTAAAGGGGCCCCTCTACAGGGGTTTAGGTGCTGAATGTTCCACTCTTTTACCCAGACAGTGTCTAGGCTTAAAGGGATGAACTTTAGTGGTTAAACTGACAGAGAGCCTTTCCCTAACCCATTGGTTGAGTTAAAGGTGGTCCCTAGGGCTTGAAGTTGTCTCAGAGTCAATTCACCTATTTCCTTGATCTCTCCTCGTAGTCCTTTGATGAGTGGTGGTGGCTGCCTATACAGGATCTCGTAGTGGGAGAACTCAGTCTTCTTGGTTGGGGCCAACCTGATTCTTAATAGTGCCATGGGGAGGATTCGTTCCGATGTAGATGTGTCTCCTGACATAGTTTTCCCAATTGAGTCTTAAGGGTCCTGTTTATGCACTCTACCTGCCCGAATTCTGTGGTCCATAGGTGGTATGTAATTTCCATTTAATATTTAAATTTTTGTCCAATAGGTGCACTATTTCAGCTACAAAGGCTGGCCTGTTATCTGAGCCAATGGTAATTGATAGACCAAATCATGGAACAATTTCTCGAAGGAGCAGTCTGGTTATTTCTTGGGCCTTCTTAGTCTGAGTGGGTAATCCTCTATCCAACCAGAATAGATACATACAAAGACCAAGAGATACTTGAGGCCTTGTGATCAAGACAGTTCAGTTAAGTCTACTTCCAGTTCCTCAAAGGGGGTGCCACCAACACTTTGGACTCCCAGTGGGGCACACGGTCCTTGCCTAGGGTTGTTGTGGGCACACACTTTGCATTATTCACACACTGGTCGGGAGATGCTAGAGAGCCAGGGGACATAGAATGGTTTCTAGGGCAATGTGACCAAGGTGTGTCCTTTGGTGAAACTGCTTGACTAAAGCTGGGGCTAGGGTCCCAGGGACTGCAATTCGCCTGTCCTTGAACTTCCACTATCCATCAGGGAAGAGGCTCCCCTCTTCAGTCTTAAACCAGGCTTCTTGAGGCGAGTACTTGGGGTACCATTCAGCTAAGGGACTGGGAAACAGGGAAGTAGTTAGAGCTGCAGGACTGGCTATCCTCTCAGCCACTGCCAGTCTGGCAACATGGTCTGCCCTGCAGTTGCTCCAGGCTGTTACGCTGTCCCCTTTTCGATGTCCTCTGCAGAACATTACTGCTACTTTCTTGGGGGCCCACACAGAATCTAAGAGTTCTAGAATTTCCTTCCTGTATTTTACATCTTTTCCCCCAGAATTGATTAGACCCTTCTCTTTGTACAAGGCTCCAAGTACATAGAGGGTGATGAAGGCATACTTAGAGTCAGTGTATATGTTAGCACATACTTCTGCTGCCAGCAGAAGAGCACGGATTAAGGCAATGAGCTCTGCTTTCTGTGCTGAGGTTTTGCCTCATGGAGGAACATAGGGTCACCACAGCATATCCTGCAAGATGTTCTCCTCTCCTCACAAAGCTGCTACCATTAGCATAATATTCTACATCAGGATCCTCCAGGGGCTGGTCTGTCAAGTCAGGTCAGTTGGAAAACACTTCATCCATGACTTCAATGCAATCGTGGTCTGGCTGGCTGGGCCCAGTGAGTAGCAAGATGGCTGGGTTCAAGGTTTGTACTACCTCTAGGTAGATGCATGGATTCTCACACAGTATTCCTTGGTATCTGACTCTCCAGGCATTGGTTAGCCAATATTGTCCCTTGTACTCCAGTAATGTTATTACTCAATGAGGTACTTGAACTATCAGTTCTTCTCCCATAGTCAGTTTGTCAGCCTCAGACACAAGGAGGGCTGTGGCCATGAGTGCTCGCAAGCAGGGTAGCCAGTCCTGGGTGACAGAGTCAATCTTCTTGGAGAGATAAGCCATGGGATGGTGCCAAGATCCTAGCAGTTGGATTAAGACCCCTTCTGCAACACTCATGTGCTTGTGTACGTACAGAAAGAAAAATTTGGTAAATCTGGGAGTCCTAGTCTGGGGGCATTAGTGATTGCTCATTTGATTTCTTCAAAGGCCTTTTGTTGTGTAGATTCCCAGAGCAGGGATTCTTGTACACCCCACTTTGTGGCTTCATATAGGGGTTTGGCCAGGATGGAAAAATTAGGTATCCAGATTCTGCAGAAGCCAGCTGCTCTAAGGAATTCACCGACTTGTTACCGGGTGGTAAGGATGAGAATTGAGCATACCGTTTGTGTTCTTTTTGGGCCAGGTTGGCATTGTCCCTGCAACAGGTGGAAGCTGAGGTATCTGACTCTTTCTTGGCAGATTTGAGCCTTCCTTTTAGAGACCTTGTAACCGCTTCCCAGAGGAGATTGAGGAGTAGATGTGTTCCTTCTATGCATTCCTCATAGGTCTTTCCTGCTAAGAGGAGGTCATCTACATACTGGAGTAACATACAGCTGTGTTGATCTGCTGAAAAGGCCTTTAAATCCAAGGCTAGAGCCATCTCAAAGATGGTCAGAGAGTTCTTGAAGCCCTGAGGCAGCCACGTCCACATCAACTGGCCCTTGTTTCCGCTTTTGGGACTTTCCCATTGGAAGGCAAAGATTGGCTGACTTCTGGATCTGCTGGCAATGCAGGCTTCTTTTCTTCAACTGACCTCAGGAGGACACCAAGACTTGGGTAAGGAGAACCCAACAGTTCTCCTCTACACAGACTCTCAACCAAGGGAGTAGGGTGTGAACTACTGCCTCCCAAGAATCGATATAAGGGAATTGATCTGGGTGGCCAAGTTGACCATTAATGACTTGAGAGACCTTTGCAATGACTTCCCTATTGAGAGCCCCCTCTGCTGGCCACCCAACACCAAAAGAGGACCAGTCAATCTAACAAAAGGTGCAGAATTTCTGTGGGGTGAGTTTAACTTCATAATCTCCTGAATAACCCTCTTTGAAATTCTTAAGCATGCAACCTAAAGGTGTCTGTTTACTCTGTTGTCCACTCATCTCTTCCAGCTATGGTCGGTGACACATATGCACTCAGAGATTCGCTTCACCTGTCTCCAACTGTTCCCCTCATGGAGATCTTTCGGGTACCTCTTAGCAATTGGTGGGTCAGTATAAACCCCCAACTCAGATCACTGGAGTAATCTCCTAATGGAGATCCAGTGACACCACCCTAAACTGTATGAGGTTCACCACGAACCCATGGATAGAGGCTCAATTCTTGCTTAGTGGCAAGGCCACGTTTCAGTCACATGCAAGTATACACTAAACACACTCCATTCTCTGGCCTATGTACCCGAGAGGTCATGGTTTCCTCTAACAAATATAATCGGGTGACCTCAGAAGTTGATCAAACTTCCCCTTCTGTCCTCTAAGGGACAGGCTGTTCCTGGAACCCATTCAGTTGAGTGGTGCTCCTGGGTTGGTTCCTGTGCCGCTCCAGGTTCCATTGTGCTTCTGGGGCGGCCACCCAAGATCACTGGAAGAGACATTTTTCCCCTTATGCACAAGGGGCCCACTGGCACTCCAAGTGAAATCTGTGTCTCCCCGCACCCTGGGGCCCAGACCTCGAAAACAAGGGAGGCAAAAAACTGTGTCTCCGCATCCTAGACGAGCCCCCAGAAATGTTGTGGGATTCTTGAATAGAGAGATGAGACACAGAGGCTATAAGCAAGAAGCAGCATGTATTGATGCCAGCACCAGTTCAGTGGATTCTTATCCAAAAGCCGAGCCCCAATTGTAACATGGTGGACAGTTTTATACCATCTTGTACTTCTGCATTCCCACATAGTTATAGATATTCCATATAAGAAAGGAGAACATAAGGAGAACATTGATTGGCTGCCAAACTATAAGGAAACTGGCTTAATCATTTAGGTGTGTTTTTGGACTGCTGCGTCAGCCAGAGAGTCCTGGGGAAGGGTGAGGGGTGCAGTCAGGAACTAACTCATCCGAGCAGGAAATGGTCAGGTAGGATTAGGCTGCCACATCATGTGTTACATTTAAGCACTTTTCTTTTTCTTTTTGCTTATGGCTTTCCAATTGCTCCAACATCATTTGCTAAAAAAAGCTACTCTTTCTCCATTGAATTGATTTAAAAATTAGTTGAGAACATTTGTTTTGGCCTACTTTTGGTGTTCTATTAATCTATATGTATATTTCTCTGCCAACACCACACTATCTTCATTACTGTAGCTAAATATTAAGCCTTAACATTAGGTTGAGTAATCCTGCAACATTATTTTTCTTTTAAAAAGTTTTAGATAGCACGTGTCCTTTAATTTTCAATTATACATTTAACAATAAATTTCTGTATGTCTACAAAAAACTTGTCTTGGAATTGCATAGGGTTTTGTTAAACCTATAAATTATTTAGGAAGAATAAACGTCTGTATTACGTTGAATTTTCCAAATCATAAACATGCTATGTCTCTCCACTTATGTAGATTATATAGGTTTTATGTTATTTCCTCTTTAAGCATTTAAAATAAAAAATTTAGTGAGACCAGGAGTGACATCAAAAGTATGGTGGATTGAAAGGTATCCCCAGATCTCTCTCCTTGAAATAACAATAAGCTGAACATTTAAAACTCAACAAATAAGACTCAACCTGCACACAAGCACATTTGAACAAGACCTATACATAGACTTTCAAGAGATCAGAACTGTGGGATTCTGGGGGATAGATTGGGAGAAACAAAGAAGCTGCCTCTCACAGGCAGAGCTCGCTGCAGAAAGGGGGCAGGGAGGGGAAGAATTGCGGACAGTTCCCTGAATTAGCCCTGCCTGTGAGCTCCAAGCAGTGTAGCCCAGGGATCAGGGCAGAAAGCGAAGAGGGAACTACAAGTGGAGTGGCAACAGCTGGCTCTTAGCAGCCACAATTGTGAACCATAAGGCTGAGGCACAGAGACTGGCAGCAACCCCCAACCACCAACCCACAATATACATTCTCTCCACCTCATACCCTCCAAGATTGAACACCCCGGAGTGGCCAGAGGAATTTGAGGAAATGCTACCAAAACTGTCACTAACATTGATGGACTGAGACTGAGGGTAGAGAACATAATTGAATATTTAAAGAAAGAAAAAGCATTATTAAGTCTCAAAGCAGGGATCCAAGAGGCTTGGATACCACTACTGGAAATCAAAGACTCCTTCTTAGCAACGGGCTAAAGAAAGACCTCTATGTAATAAATCTTTCTGAAGAAAAAAAAAGAAAAGAATACATAATCATAGTGATATCAGAAACATGGAGGAGTAAGAGACATCCACAGATCTCTTCTCTTGAAACAATAAGATGAACATCTAAAACTCAACAATAAACACTCAACCTGCACACCAGAACATCTGAGCATGGGATCTGAGCATGAGATACAACAGGTCAGAACCCCGGGTGTCGAGCAGTGAACTGGGAGAAACAAAGACGCTGACATTCATAGCCAGAGCCCCCTGAGGAGGAAATAGAGGGGAGAAGGTGTGGCGAGTTCCATGAACAACCCTGCCTGGGAGAGCTGTGAGCTCCACATGGCCGGCGGCAGAGCCAAGGCATCAGGGCAGAAAGCAGAGAAGCAGGAAAGGCAGAGAAACAACAGTTGATTTTTACCAACCATGGTTGCAAAACCAAGGCTGAGATGCAGCCACCATTCCCCAACATAAAGGGTCCCTTCCCCTATACCCTCCAGGACTGAACACCACAGAGCCCCAGGGGAATCTGAGCAAACACTACCAAAACTGTTGCTAACACTGACTGAGACTGAGGGTAGTGACTATGATTGAATATCTATAAGGAAAAAAAAAAGGCATTATTAAAACTTTATACAAAGCAGAGATCCAAGAGGCTTAGACGCCACCTACTGGAAACCAAAAGAAAAATGCCTTCTTTGCAAAAGGCTAAAGAGAGATCTTTATATAATAAATCTTTCTGGAAAAAAATAAAAAGCATAAAACACTTCCATTAATGCCCAGGTGGAGAAATAGTCCATTAAACACCATGAACAACCAAGACAACAAGGCATCTCAGAAAGAAAGAGAAAAATCTCCAGAAAATAAGCTTACAGACAGAGAATTCAGGATGGTACTTCTAAAAAATTCAATGAGATCCGAAACAATTCGGATCAAAGAAATTGAAACCCTCAAAATGACCAAATAGAACTACTGGAGAAGAAGAAAAAACTGCAAGAGTTGAAAATTGAAATAGCAAGCTTGGGAAATAGGATCAACCAAATGGAAGAAAGGATCAATGATATCAAAGACAGAAATCTAGAAATAAATCAGAAGGAAGAAGAGAGAAACTGAAGAATAAAAATTAATGAAAGAGAAATATAAGAACTAGCTGATACCATCAGGAGAGGAAACACAAGAGTAATGGGCATTATCGAAGGTGAGAAAAAAGAGCAGGGATTAGAAACCATTTTCAGACAAATAGTTAATGAGAAATTACCAAATCTAAGAAATGAGCTGGAGTTTGGAGTTCAATAAGTCTACAGAACACACAATTATCTCAACCTAAAAAGGCTTTCTCCAAGACACATTGTATTAAATTATCAAATGTCAACTACAAGAAAAATTCTCAGGGCAGCCAGGAAAAAGAAGACAGTAACCTTTAAAGGAAAACTGATTAGATTATCATTGAACTTCTCAGCACAAACCTTACAAGCTAGAGAGGAGTAGAATCCAATATTCAAACTATTGAATGAAAGAAACTACCAGCCAACAATAATGTATCCAGCTAAACTCTCCTTTAGATATGAAGGGGAAATAAAGACCTTTCCAGACATACAAAAATTGAAGAAATTCTTCACTATAAGGCTTGAATCACAGAAAATGATGAAAGGGTCAGTTCACTTAAAACAAAATGACAAAAAAAAAAAAAAAATACGTAACTATGAATAAGGTGACTAGCAGGCAGATAGAAGCAGAGGAGTGCAACCCTTACTAAGAACAGGGCATTATAAGCTTAAACGATAAGAGATTTGCTATAGCAGGATAGTAATGAACACTCAGCATACATAGGGACAAATTGAGACAACAATGACTGAAAAGGGGAGGAATCAAAGATCCAAATCACAATGGTGAATGGAGATAAGGCAGGCTCAGAACAAAATGGACGACTGAATATATATATATATAACTATCCTTTACATATTTGTAATGGTAATCACATGCCAAAGATTCAGAACTGAAGTGTAACACATAAAACAAGAAGGACCAGAGGGAAAACCCACAAAAGCCAACAAAAATAAAAAATAAAAAATAATTTTAAAAAATCAGATACACAAGGACAAGGAAGCAATAGAAACACCGAGCTACCAGAAAACAAAAGATAAAATGGCTATAGGAAAGCCTCTTATTTCAATAATCCCCCTAAATGTAAATGGACTGAACTCATAAATAAAAAGACAGAGTTGTAAATTGGACCAAAAAATAAAACCCAAACATATGCTGCCTCCATGGGACACTTCTCAGTTCCAAAGACAAATATAGACTCAAAGCGAAAGAGTGAAAAATATTTCAAGCAAATGACATTCAGAGAAATGTGGGAGTAGTGGTACTAATAATGGACTCAATAACCTCAAAACAAAAAAAGGTAAAGAAAGATACCAAGAGACACTTTCGTAATAATAAAGGGAATCATGCACCAAAAAGACCCAACACTTACTAATATCTAAGATCCCAATCAGGGAGCCCCAAAATATATAAAGCAATTGCTATCAGAACTAAAGGGAGAAACAGACCAAAACACTATCGTAATAGGCGACCTAAGTACCCCACTGTCAGGTATGAACAGATCATCCAAACAGAAAATCAATAAAGAAATAACATCCTTAAACGATACATTAGACCAACTGGACATAATTGACATTTAAAGAGCCGTTCATTCCAAAACAGCTGCTTATACATTCTTCTCTAGTGCACATGGAACATTCTCAAGGATTGACAACATACTGGAACACAGAGATAGTCTCAATAAACATAAGAAGAGTGAATTCATACCAACCATATTTTCTAATCATAACAATTTGAAGTTAGAGATCAACTCAAAAAGAAAGCAGAAAGAACCACAAATATCTGGAGAATAGACAACATACTATTGAAGAATAACTGGGTCAGAGCAGAAATAGAGGAGAGATCAAGAAATACATAGAAATAAATGGTAATGATAGTACAATATATCAAAACTTTGGAACACAGCAAAAACATTCATGAGAGGAAAGTTCATATTATTACAGACCTATCTCCAAAAACAAGAACAAGCCCAAATAAACAATCTAATGCTTCATCTTAAAAAACTAGAAAAGGAAGAGCAAATACAATCTACAATCAGCAGAAGGAAAGAAGTAATCAAAATTAGAGCAGAATTAAATGAAATTGAAAACAAGATAACAACAACAAAAAAACAATAGAAAAAATAAATGCAACAAAGAGCTGGTTCATTCAGAAGGTTAATAAAATTGATGAACTCCTAGCTATACTCACTAAAGAAATAAAGAAAGGACACAAATAAACAAAATCAGGGGCAAAAGAGAAGATGTTATGACAGGTACTACAGAAATACAAAAGATTTTATACAAAAATACTATGAAAAATTATAAAGCACCAAATATAATAACCTGGAAAAATGGACAAGTTATTAAATACAGCCTTCCTAGACTGAATCAAGAAGAAGTTGAAAATCTAAATAGACTGCTCAGCAATATGGAAATTAAAACAACCATCAAAAACCTACCAAAAAGTAGAAGTCCAGGTCCAGATAGCTTCACCAGTGAATTCAACCAAACATTCATAGAAGATTTAATATCTATTCTTCTCAAACTTTTCCAAAAATTCAAAGAGTAGGTAACACTTCCTAAAATATTTTATGAGACTAATATTGCCCTGATACCAAAACCTGGTACAGATAAAACAAAAAAAAAAGAAAACTATAAACCAATATCTCTCATGAACACAGATGCAAACATCCTAAATAATATATAAGTGAACTGAATACAACAACATATTAGAAAGATTATACACTATGATTAAGTGGGCTTATCTCAGGGGCACAGGAATGGTTTAACTTATGCAAACTGATTAATATGATACACCACATAAACAAAATAAAGAATAAGAATTATATGATCATATCAATAGATGCAGAACATCCTTTGACAAGATACAGCATCCGTTTATGATCAAAACACTTAATAAAATGGGTATAGATAAAAAGTAGCTCAACAAAATAATGGCCATATATGACAAACCGTCAACTGATATTATACTTAGTGGTGAAAAACTAAAAACCTTTCCTCTAAGATCAGAAACAAGACAACACTGTTCACTATCACCACTGTTATTAAATATAACATCAGAAGTTCTAGCAAGTGAAATCAGGCAAGAGAATGAAATCGAAGTCATTCAAATAGGAAATGAAGAAGTCAAACTGTCACTTTTTGCAGATGACATAATTCTCTATGTAAAAAACTGTAAAGATTCCACACAAGAACACTGCTAAAAATCATACTAAAGAACACTACTAAAAATAATAAACAAATACAGTAAAGCTTCTGGATACAAAATCAATGTTAAAAAGTTTATAGCATACTCTAATAATGACATGTCAGAAAAAGAAATTTAAAAAAATTCTTTACAAATGCAACAAAAAGAACAAAATACCTAGGAATAAATCTAAGAAAACATGTGAAGGAGCTATATAATGAAAACTATAAGACTCTATTAAAAGAAATCGAAGAAGATACAAAGGAATGGAAAGATATGCTGTGTTCTTAGATTGGAAGAATCACATAATTTAACTGACTTTATTACCTAAAGTATTATACAGCTTTCCTACAATACTCATCAAAACCCCATTGGCACCTTTTAAAGAAATAGAACAAAAAAATCATCAGATTTGTATGGAAGCATGAAAGACCAGAATCACCAAAGCTGTCCTAAAAATAAAGAATGAGGCTGGAGGCATCACTTTGCCCGACTTCAAATTATACTATAAAGTGACAATAATCAAAACAGCACAGTATTGGCAGAAAAACAGACACATGGACAAGTGGAACATGATCAAGAGTCTCAAAGTTTATATGGCAATAATTTTTTACAAAGGAGCCAAAACCATACAATGGAGAAAGGAAAGCCTCTTTAAGTGGTACTAGGAAAAGAATGAAATTATACTTGCTGTCTTGCAAAAGAATGAAATTATAGTGCTGTCTATCACCACACACAAAAATTAACTCAAAATGGATTAAAGAACTGAATATAAGACCTGAAACAATAAAATGCATAGAAGAAAACTGTAGGGAGCTAAAGCTCCCAAAATTCGAAGGAGTGCATGGATTATCTCAGGAGGCCTGCTTGCATATAAAAGGGAAAAGGCTGGTTCTGAGGAATTCCAGGAAGAAGAAGATTAAGAATAGAAACAAGGAGTGTCGAAGGGAGTGTCAAAGGGAGTGTTGAAGGGAGTGTCGAAAGGAGTGTCAAAGGGAGTGTCAAAGGGAGTTTCGATTGTACCTTGATCTTCAAGATGTTACTTTAATTATGTTATCTTGGGATACACAAAGGAACAGATTATGTATAAAAAGGAGCATAAGAAATAAACTCGGAGAGACAGTTGTGAGATCTGTTCTCCCTCCTGCACCCTGTCTTCTCTTTTTTCTCAGTCCCCGGTCCCCCATTCAGGGACCTGGTTTGACTTGGTCGGCTGGTTTCTGACAGAAAACATAAGATCTAAACTCAGGGACCTTGGACTTAAAGAGGATTTTATGAATTTGACCTCAAAGGCAAGGAAAGTAAAAGTAAAAATAGATGAATAAGACTACATCAAACTAAAAAGTTTCTGCTCAGCAAAAGAAACCATCAACAAGGTAAAGAGACAACTATCTGAATGAGGAAATATATTTGCAAGCAACGCCTCCAAGAAGGGCCTAATATCCAAAATATACAAAGAACTTATACAACTCAATAACAACCAAAAACCCAAACAATCCAATTAAAAAATGGGCAGAGGATCTGAAGAGGCACTTCTCCCAAGACATGCAAATGGCCAACAAACATATTAAAGGTTGCTCAACTTCACTAGCTATTAGGGAAATGCAAATCAAAATCACAATGAGATGCCATCTTATACTTGGTAGAGTGTCTATTATCAACAGGATGAGTAATAAGTGTTGAAGATTAAATGGAGTAAAAGGAATCCTCATACACTACTTTTGGGACTGCAAATTGGTACAACCATTAATGAAAACAGTATGAAGTTTGCTCAGAGAAATTAAATTTGATCTCCCATATGATCCAGCAATCCCTCTACTGGATATTTACCCCAGAGACTTGAAAACATTTATTCAAAAAGATATATGCACACCGATGTTCACAGAAGCATTAATCATGGTGGCCAGGACATGGAAGAAACTGAAGCGTCCTACAATAGATGATTGGATAAAGAAGATGTGGTGCATGTATATAATTGAATATTATCCAGCTATAAGTAGAGATGAGTATTGTTTTGTTTCAGATTTTGGAACTTCATTGTCTTTATTGTTTCTAACATATTTTTAGTTGAGTCTTTAGGGTTTTCTACATAAAAAATCATGTCATCTGCAAAAAGTGGCAATTTGACTTCTTCATTCTGAATGCGGATGCCTTTTATTTTATTCTCTTTCCTGATTGTTCTGGCTAGAACTTCCAGTACTATGTTGAATAACAGTGGTGAGAGTGGACATCCTTGTTTTGTTTCTTATCTTAGAAAAGCTTTCAGTATTCACCATTGAGCATGGTATTAGCTGAAGTGCGTGTGATATTAAGGTACTTTTTTTTTACACCCATTTTATTAAGTGTTTTTATTATAAATGGATGTCACATCTTGTCAAATGCTTTCTCTGATTATGATTATATGATTTTTATCCTTTATTTTATTAATGTGCTGTATCATATTGATCAATTTATGTATGCCAAAACCTCCTTGTGCCCCAGCCTAATCATGATATATTAGCTTTTTAATGTATTGTTGTATATGATTTGCTGGAATTTTGCTTAGATTTTTTTGCACCTATATTTATCAGAGATATTGGTTTGTAATTTTCTTTTTGGGGGTTATCTCGTCAGGTTTTTGTATCAGTGTAATGTTGGCTTCATAAATTGAGTTATGAAGTATTGCCTCTTATCCAAATTTTTGTGTCTCAACATAGTGTGTGTCCTGAGAAGAATGTATATTCTGGTGTTCTGGGATAAAAGGCTTTATAAATATTAATTATGTCCATTTGGTATAATGTGTCATTTAAGGCCAATATTTTTATATTTTTCCATTGCTGTCAGTGAAGTATTTAAGCCCCCTGTTGTAATGGTGGATTTGTCAATTTCTTCTTCTTTTAGTTCTGTTAAAAGTTGCTTTATATTTTGATGTTCCCAGGTTGGGTGCATATATATTAATGTGTTATGTTTTCTTGATGTATTGTCATCTTTATTATTATTAAATGCCCATTTTTGTACTTAGTTTTCTTTTTTATCATGAAATTTATTTTGTTAGATGTCAGTATGGCTATTCCTACTTTTCTCTGAATACTATTTGCTTGGAATATTATTTCCATGCCTTCACTTCGAGTCTGTTTGTTCTTGAAGTTGAGATGTATCTCCTAAAGGCAATATACGGTTGGATTTTTTTTTTTTTATCTCACTATCCTATGCCTTTTAATTGGTGAGTTCAGTTCATTTACATTTACAGTAATTTTTGATACATGAAGATTTCTTATAGCCATTTTGTCCTTTGTTTTCTGGTAGCTCTGCTTCTCCATTGTTTCTCTTTTCTTGTGTTTCTGTCTATAATTTTAGTTTGGTAGTATTGTATAATTTTTTCCCTCTATTTCCTCTTTTTTATGTTATTTTTTTTGTGGTCACCTCTTAGGTTTATGCAAAAGAAAGTTATATATATTATATATATTTTTATATAACCATATATGTGTTTAATGTCCTCTTCTAAACAAGGGTTGCAATTTCCTATTTCTGTCCACTAGTCATCTTATAGGTTTGTATACTTCTGTATTTTTTGTTTTGAGAAGAGTACCTTTAAGCATTTCTTGTAATGCTGGTGGTGTGGTGGTAAATCTCTCAGGTTCTATATGTATGGAAAAAATTTTTATTTCTCCTTCATATTTAATGGATAACTTTGCTCAATATACTATTCTTTGTTGGTGATTTCTCCCTTTTAATGATTTAAATATTTGGTTTCACTTTTTCATAGCTTGTAAGGTTTCATCTAAAAATCTGGTGACAAACTAATGACATTTCTTTTGTAGGTTGTCTTCTTTTCTTTGGCTGCCTTAAAAATTCTTTCTCGTCATTAATTTTTGACACTTTTAATATAATTACCTTGGAGAAGGAATTTTAGGTTGAGATAAGTAGATGTTCTGCTAACATCTTGGATTCAGGGAACCAGTTATTTTCATAAGTTTGGTACGTTCTCAGTTATTTGTTTAAAATGGCTCTCTGTTCCCATCTCCCACTCTTCTTCTGGTGTACCAATTATTCTCATATTGCTCTTTCTAATGAAGTCAGTTAGTTTCCATAGAGCTCTTTTTTTTCTTTCTTTTCCTTCCTTTTTTTTTTACTCTTGATTCCCTCTCTTCAACCTGTCATTTCTAGATTTCCATCTTGTATGTAACTATTTAGTCTATCTTTTCTGCTCTATTTCATAAGCTCACTAGTTGACTTTTTACCTCATTTATTGAATTCTTCATCTCCAGAATTTTTATTTGATTCTTTTTAATAATTCCAACCAATCTCTTTGGTGAAGTATTCCTTTTGTTCATTGATTTTATTTCAGAGATTATTGAAATACTTTTCTGAGTTTCCTTGTCTCACTGAGTTTTTTCAGAACTGTGGTCTTGAATTTTCTGTCACTTAAATCACAATCTTCTAATCTTTAAGTCTATTTTCTGGAGATTTTTAATTTCTTGAATTTAAGTCTATTTTCTGGAGATTTTTAAATTCTTGAATTTCCTGTTACTTTGGTTATTCAGTGTGCTTGGCGGCTTATTTCTCTGCCCAGGCATTTGTGTGAATAAAAACCCCGCTGCCACCGCCGCCTCCTCCGCCCTCCTCCGCCCTCCTCCGCCCTCCTCCGCCTTCCTCCGCCTTCCTCCTCCCTCCTCCTTTTTCTTCCTCTTCCTCCTTCTCTTCCCCTTCCTCCTCCTTTTTCTTCCTCTTCCTCCTTCTCTTCCCCTTCCTCCTTCTCCTCATATGACCTTTCAGTGTTTGGCAAGTTGATATGTAAAGGTTTTTCTTTTGTATTCTAGTAGATGGTGTTAAAGAACATTTTATATTCTCTTAACCTGCATTGCTGTGGCTTCCAGAATACCTGTTGGGTGATGTCACCTTGGCCATGGAAAATGCCCATATTACCCAAGGAGGTAGGCATCTCCTTTATTACCTGGTTGCCTTGGTCTTGGGGCATCACTCTCAAGAATTTGAAGTGGTGGACTATGAGTCTTCTAGCCTCTATGTTCCCAGGGCTGCCTTTCTGTAGCCCAAAGCCTCTGGCAAAGCTTTTCTGTCTCAGTTGACCCAGATGCCTCTATAAGGCTGCACTGCAATGAGGAAAGAGGGGTGGGTAGAAGTGGGTTTGTGCATCCACAGTTCTGCTCTTCCTCATGAGTTTAGCTCAATGAGTATAGACTACTTATACTGAGAAGTTTTTTATGGTCCTTTTGTGATCTGCTGAGTGAGGATTTTACTTCTGGGTGGGCCACAGTGGGGCGAACTTGGTAAATTTTATGTCTGCAGAACCCATGTCTAGTGCTGCAGGCTGTAGCACTGCAAATTTTTGCACATCTCTGCCCCTCAATTTGAGCCTAGCTTCAGTGTATTCCAGACACCCAGACCCAATTGTTGTCTCTGCACCTCTGTTTTTCCCAGTGTAGACCGCATGCCAAACTTTTATTACTCTCATGTCTATTGGGGTGATGATGTGCACTGGACTGCACACAGCTTCTGTTTCTGTCCTTACCCGCATGCTGTCACTACTGTTCACTCAGATATGCTCACTTTTATATGTCTCAATGTGAAAATCTCAAACATGCTTGCGTGTTGAGCAGGGAATCTTTCGTTGAATTATAGCTGTTCAACTACTAACTTCATTAGGAGAACCAGGAGATATTCTCATGCTTCCATTCTGCTGACCAAAATTTTTCAGTTTTATCAAAGCTCGATTTTATTTATTTATTTATTTATTTATTTATTTATTTATTTATTTATTCGTTTGTTTGTTACTTGCTTATGTATTGTAGTATCTAAGAAACTGCTACATAAGCCAAACTCGGGAAGATTTATCCCTGACTTTAACAGTTTTATAATTTCAGCTCTTAATTTAAGTTTTTGGTTCATCTTGCATTAGTTTTTGTTTATTGTGTGTGGTTGGGGTCTAAATTTATTTTTTTAGCATGTTGATATTTATTTATAACAGCAGTCTTTGATTAAAAGAGTATTCTATCCCCTTAAATAATTTTGGCATGCTTATCAATATTAATTGATCATAGATGTATTTATTTGTAGATCTTTAACAACTTTCCAGACTTATGCTAGCACCATATTTTCTGTATTACTGCAGCTTTATACTGTAGCTTTAAAACTGAGATGTGTTGGTTTTCCAACTTTTTTCTCCCCAAGATTGTTTTGGTTATTATGATTATTTTCTTGCTATTCCTTATCTATTTTGCTATTCCTTTACAATTCCGTATGGGTCTTAGGAGCAGCTTGCCAATTTTTGTAAAAATAGCGGTTCAAATTTTGATAAATGTTGTATCAAATATCTAGATCAATTTGGAAATATTATCTTAACAATATTAAGTTTTTAATCCATTATACATGAAATGATTGCATCTTCTAAGATCTTGTTTAATTTAGCAATGGTTTGCAGTTTTGCATGTGCATATTTTGCATTACTTTTGTTGAACTGGTTTCTAGTTTTGTTATTCTCTTTTAGTTATTACATGTGGATGTAATATATGGATTTTTTATTACTAGTGTATGGAAATGCAAATGATTTTATGTATTAATCTTGTGTCGTATAATCTTGAATTCACTCATTGCTTTGATATTTTGAGGAGGTGGTTTCAAAAAATTTTTTCTATAAGTTCATCTTATTACAATTGCAAACAGCTATTGCTTTATTTTTCTCTTTATGTTCTATAACTTTTATTTTATTTTCTTGTCCAGTAGGCCTGGCTAGCTTATTTCCCATACAGTGTTGAGTAGAAGTGTTAAGAGTGGACTTTTTCTTAAACTTAGGGGGAATTTTCCAGTCCTTCACCATTAAGTGTGATAGAAGCTGTGTTTTCTTCATAGATGTCATTTTTCAGATTGAAAAAGTTCACTTTTACTTCTACTTTTTAAAATATTTTTATTATGAAAGAATGCTGGGTTTCCCCAAATATTTTCTTTGTGTTTATTGAGATGGACATTCTTTTTTCCTTTATTAATGTAGTGTATAACATTGATTGATTTTTGTATGTTAAACCAAACTTCCACTCTTAGGGTAAATAGTTGGTCAAAGTGTATCAACTATTTAATGTGCTTCTGGATTCAGTTTGATAATATTCTGTCAAGGATTTTTGCATTTATATTTATAAGTTCTTGGTCTGTAGTTGTATTTCCTAGAAATATATTTGGCTAGGTTTTGTTATCAGGGTAACAAAAATGTCAACATAAAGTGAATTAGGAATTGTTTAATTTCTTTCTATTTTCAGAAGTGTTTATAAAGGATTGCTGTTAATTCTTTTTTAAATGTTTATTAGAATTCTCCAGTGAAGTCTTCTTGTTCTGGGCTTTTCCTTGTAGAAAACTTTTTGTTACTAATTTAATCTATAAGTTTGTTACAAATCTATTCAGGTGTTTTATATTTTCTTAAACCACATTAGGTATTATGTGTCTTTCTAAAAATGTGTCTTGTGTCTATTTTGTCTCACTTATCTGAGTTGCCATACAATTGTTCATAGTAATCCTTTGTGATATTTCTTATTTCTGTAAGATTAATGTGAATGTTTTCTCTTTTATTTTTGAGTTTAGTAATTTGATTCCTTTAATTTTCTTTATTACTATAGATAAAAGTTTATCAATTTTTAATATTTTTTATTTCTTTATTTTTCAATTATAGTTGGCATGCAATACAATATATATTAGTTTCAGATGTACAACATTGTGGTTAGACATCTATATAACTCACAAAGTGATCACTCCAATAAATCTAGTGCCCCTCTGACACCAAACATAATTATTACAATATTATTGGCTATATTCTTTATGCTGTACTTTTTATCCCTATGACTTTTTTGTAACTACCAATATGTACTTCTAGATCCCTTCCCCCTTTTTCACTGACCCGCCAAACCCCTTTCTTTTGGTAACCCTCAAAATGTTCTCTGAATCTGTAAGTTTATTTCTGCTTTTTTGTTTATTTGTTCTTAATTTCCACATATACATGCAATCATATGAGATTTGTCTTCCTCTCTCTGATTTACTCCACTCAGCACACTACCCTTTAGAACCATCATGAACTATCTTTTTCCATCCCATTACTTTTAGTCTGTGTGTGTCTTTTAATCTGAAGTGAATCTTTGCAGGCAGCATATGTAGGGGTCTTGTTTTCTTATCTATTCAGCCACCCTATCTTTTGATTGGAGCATATAGTTCTTTTTCATATGAAGTACTTATTGATAGATATGTAGTTATTGCCATTCTTTATTGAGACTTTTGATAAATATATTTTTCTTCTTCTTAAGTCCCTCCAACATTTTCTGTAATATTGGCTTGTTGGTGATAAGCTCCTTTAGCTTTTTTTTTTTTTTTTTTTTTTGTCTGAGAAGCTCTTATCTGTCCTTTGATTCTAAATGTTAGATAGAGTAATCTTGGTTGTAGGTCCTGAGTTTTCATCACTTTGAATATTTTGAGCCAAACTCTTCAGGTCTTAAAGTCTCTCTTGAGAAATTGGCTGACAGTCTATTGGGCACTACCTTGTATGTAAATAATTGCTTTTTTCTTGCTGTTTTTAAGATTCTTTGAATTTAACCCTTGACATTTTAATTATGATGTATCCTTGGTGTGGGCATCTTTGGGTTCATCTTGTTTGAGACTCTCTGAACTTCCTGGGGTTGTATGTCTATTTCCCTCACCCAGTTAGAGAAATTTTTTTGTCATTATTTCTTCAAACAGATTTTTAATTAATTGCTCTTTCTCATCTCCTTCTGGTCCCCCTACGATACAAATGTTGTTACACTGATGTTGTCCCCGAGGCTTTTCAAACTATCTTTATTTTATTTTTTATTTTTTGGCTTCTTTTTGGTTGTTGTTCTGATTGATTGGGTGTCTTCTGCCACCTGATTCTTCATGTCACTGATTTGATCCTCTGTTTCATCTACTTTGTTGATTCCCTCTAATGT
Organism: Pteropus alecto; assembly: GCF_000325575.1. Lineage (NCBI taxonomy): Eukaryota > Metazoa > Chordata > Mammalia > Chiroptera > Pteropodidae > Pteropus > Pteropus alecto. The sequence goes on along the minus strand of NW_006432450.1, from coordinate 251,826 downwards.
ATTCTTCATCTCAGATATTATATTTTTCATTTCTGACTGGCTCCCTATTATGTTTCCCATCTCCACTTTTTAAGTTTTTTAACTCTTTGTTAAAGTTCTCACTGAATTCATCTACTCTTCCCCTAAGTTCCTTGAGCATCCTTATAACCAGTGTCTTGAACTCTGCATCTGGAATATTGCTTATCTCCACTTTGGTGAAGTCTTTTTCTGAATTTTTGTTCTATTCTTTTATGTGGGACAGGCTTCTTTTTCTCCTCATTTTGGCTGCCTCCCTGTGTCTGTTTCTATGTATTAAGTAGGACTCCTAAGTCTCCCGGTCTTACTAGAGTGGCTTTATGTAGTAGGTGTCCTGTGGGGCCCATTGGCACAGGTCTGGGAGGGGACCAACTTCAGGCCAAGTTCAGCCATAACTCGTGTACCGCCAAGCCACATGGTAAGAGTCACCAAGCAATCCACATATGGCTGCTACCTGTGCTGGGCTTATAGGTGCCTTGAGGGGCCAAGTCAGAAACTGAGGCCAGCTGCCACTGGTGTTGGGCTCGGGGCTACTCAGTAAGAGGTACAGGGCACACCGAGACCAGATGGTACTTTACTGGGTCTTGTGAGCCTTTGCGAGATTTTATGAAAGTTCGCAGCAGGAGTCAAAACAGCCCATTTGTATGGAATAAAATCACTGGAAGTGGCTTCGGTGGGCCTATAAATTGGGAGAGGTGTTTTAGGGAATCCCTTGGACAGAGAGACCTATGTTATCCAGGTCGATAGAGCCTATGTCTGCAAACTGGGAGCAGGAAGAGCTCAACAAAGGAACAATGGCTTTTGTCTGAGCTTTTGTCTGGGAGCAAACTGCCCCTCCAGCCCTCGCCCTGAAGCCCGACAGCTCAGTTTCTCTCCATATGTCCCTGGTGCCCCTTGAGTAGCTGCTCCAGCGCTGAAGCTCAGAGCAAATGAGTCTGTCAGTGAGTAAGGCTGGGCGTGGGCCACTTGAGAGGAAAGTCTCCATTTCCCTCAGTCCTCCATCTCACTCAGCTGCAACTTCTGCTGGTTTTCACAGCTAGAGATTGTGTGGACTTCTCTTCCTGTCAATGGAACCCTGAGCTGGGGAACCCAGAGTGCAGCTAGGGACCCCCACTCTTCAGGTGGGGGAAGGGACGCTGCAACCAAGATAGCCCTCCTGTTTCTTGATTCCCACTTACAGTTGATGGACTAGGCTGTTTGCGTCTCCACTCCACTGACTTTTGAGATGACCTGCTGTTTGAGGTGACCTTGTTGTAGGGCTTCTGTTCAGCCAGACTTTGGGCAACTCCATGTATTGGTTGCTCTGTAGTTTTGTTATAATTTTGGTGTGGTCGCTAGAGGAGGCATGTACAACCATGACCTTCTACACTAGCTTAATTCCTCAGTCTCTTCAATATTTTTATCTTTCAAAAATAGTTTCTAGTTGCATTGGTTCTCTATTTTTTCTACTTTATTTTGTTTATTTCTACTCTAATCTTTATTATTTTCTTGGTTTTGCTTTGTTTTTAATAGTTTGTTTTTTATTTTCTAGATATTAAGATAGAAAATTAAGCTATTAATTTGAGGTATTTATTTATCCCTTGACATTTCTGAAAAAGATTTTTGAGGACATAGAATTTAGTGTAGACACTTATTTGTTCTGGGCACTTGCAAATGTTATACCACTTTATTCTGGCCTCCATAATGTAAAATGAGAACTCTTCTGCCATTCAAATTAGTATTTTCTCATAATTGGTCATTTAATCTTGTCTGTTCTCATAATGTTTTACATTTACTTTAGTTTTTAGAATTTTAATTATGACACTTTTTGACATAGATTTTTGTTGTTGTTGTTATCTGATTTGGGGTTTGCTCAGGTAGGTGATGATTCTAATGCGGGAAGAATTTTGCATAGTTTAAAACTCCTACTGGCAGCAAAAGAGGGAGTCATTAGAAATTTCTTATATTTTCTCAGATGTGCAGATGAAGAAGAAAGAGGGGTGAGGTTTATAAGATATTAGGTGGCAAACATCAACAATTTTAGTCAGATCATTATAGTTAAATTGTGTCTTATAACTGAGTGTGATCATGGTGCATTTTTCAGATGTGCACGAGAAGAATGTGTATTCTGTTATTGTTGAATGAAATATTCTATACATTTTGATTATATAAAACTGATTGATAGTGTTATTAAGGTCAATTATATCCCCATTTATTTTCTGTCTGTTTGACGTATCAATTACTGAAAGAGGGGTGTTGAACTCTCTAGCTATAATAATAAATTTGTCTCTTCTTGCAATTTTATTAGTAATTTGCCTCATACATTCTGACACTTTTTTGTTATGTATTTACATGATAAGAATTATTAGATTTTTCTGGATAATTGACACTGTTATCACATAAGGCCCCACTTTACAACTAATAATGTTTCTTGTTCTGAAGTCTGGTTTATCTTAAATTAATATTTCTATTTTAGCTTTCTTTTATTAGTGTTAGTATTGTATATATTTCTTCGTTCCTTTACTTTTAACATATCCATGTCTTTATATTAAAAGCATTTTTTTGTATTTGTTTTTTTTAAATTCTCTCTATTTTGTATTTCAATCTGTGTATTTAGACTATTCATATTTAAAGTGGTTATTGATGTAGTTGGATTAATATCTACCATGTTTGTAATTGCTTATTCTTTATTTTTCTTCTTTTTTTTCTTCTGTATGGTTTTAATCAAATGTTTTATATGATGTTTGTCTTCTCTTAATGTATGCATTATATCTCTTTTTAAAATTGTCATAGTAGTTGCCTTAGAATTTTATACAATTAGTTTAGTTTGACAGTATCACAATAAAGCTGACTTCTTGATTCTCTGAATACCTATGTCAAGTAGTACAACTTTTCTTCCCTTTACAATTCTTAAATTAGTATTTTTACTATTTTGCCATCACCCCAACTTCCCAATCACCTATTGCATAGAATGTTGAACTAATATTGCCCAAAGTGAGCCTCTAACCTTTTATCATAAGGATGGGGAAATGGAGACTCTAGCAGAGAAAGAGAATTGCTAATGTTGATTAGAACTACACTCTAGTTTACACCTAGCCATCATGTGCTATTTTTCCCAAGGCCTGGGTCCTCCTCCAGACCCCCTTTATTTTGTGTTTAAACCCAGCCTACTTTTCACTCTCTGCTGTAGCTCAAGTGTTATGTCTTTAGCTAAGTTTTTCCATTGCCATGACCTAAAGCATGTGTCAACTTCTCTTAGTTCATCCAGTGACCACTGCCTGTAGTACATTTACTATGCCTTTCTTTGTTGTCTTATGGCAAGCTTCTATTTTATAATTGTGTGTAGGTTGATGAAATATTTTCCAAGAATACCATAAGCTATTGCAGATATCGAATAGCTTTCTCTACTTCTGCAGTGTACTGTAGACACTTAGATCATTATTTACCTTTTCATAGGTTTCTGCCTTGTCTTCTGCTTCCCACAGTAAGCTCCTGGGGGGAGGGGTAAGCAGAGCCTTGGATCTCGTTGTATTTTTCCATCTTCTAACTTAGCAACCTGCTCCTAGAAGTGGTGGCTATAGTAAATACCTTTTGATTTGAAGAGCTAGCGCAATCCATTTTCTCTCTTTTTCCTCTACGTTTACATATAAATTGTTCTCTTTTACCAAGGTATTCTGCCTTTATTATGACTATAGGATTTCACAGAAATGCTACTCTCTCTGCACCAAAATGGCACAAAGCCTTGGGGAAAACACTTCAAGAATGAGTATATCCAATGACACCTCAAAATTGCTGTCCCAAATGTTTTAACAGTTCTCCACATTTTATTAATTAAGACTTGTAACTTTTAATTCTCTTACAATTCTCCATTTAAATTTTATCCTTTCCTTGGTTACTATTGAAGAAATCTCCCCTGGTTCATTTGTGATTCTGACTTGTTTTGCATATAAAACTTTAGCTGGAGATTTTTTAATAGTTAAGATTAGAGCTGTTCTGCATTCCCCCCGCCCTTTGCTTGAATTATTTTTCCTTTTCCTCCAGCTCGGGCACTACACAAGCCTCTCTGAATGTAGTATTTGAATCATTAACACTGCTCAGTCCATGAATAGTGTCTATGAAACACACGCACATCTCAATCTGAAAGAATGCACCAAATTATTAAATGGTGGCTGCTACTGTAAACCTGGCACCACATGTGTCTTGAGAAATGATTTTACTAAATGATTCCCTACTGCTAATTTTCCAATTATTTCAAGCTTAGTTCAATTAAATTTATATTAACATACATTTGTTAATCATACACATTTTCTCAGGAGACTGAGTTAGGAGTTGTCTTTTCAGCAAATCTCATAAATTAGTGAGAGAGGCACACACACAAATGACAAGGCAAGTGGGGCACAAGGACTATCAAATACAGAGGCATAGTCACTACCTCAGAATATAGGTAAAGAAAACTCTTTGGAAGAGAAAAAATTGTAATTGTTCCATGAAAGATGAGAACATAGAAAATGCTGGGGAAGGGTTGGGCTAGAAGGCACTGCAGCTGAAGGTAATGGCATAAACATCATAGCCCATGTGAAAGCAAGTAAGGAACATTAAAAATAAAGCCCAAAGTTGCCAGGAAAAGTGGGATTTTTAATGGTGCAATACAGGATAGGTTTTGTTATTCTTCTTTCCACTAGAGGAAGCTTCTCAGCTTAGACCCACAAAGGTTTTTTGTTTGTTTGTTTGTTTGTTTGTTAACTATAAAAAAGTGACCAGAGTGAACACCTGCTTGCCACTATGAAAGACAAATTTGCATGCAGAAGTGGGAAGACTTAAGATAGGAAACATGGGAGTAAGTCAAGGCTGAGCCCTCTTAAGAACACAAACATCCAGTTGAGAATGCTTCCCTTCCCCCCAAATAATGAATGATGGACACAAGTCAGTCTTATTTCTACAAGAGTCTGAGAAGTCAAACCTTGGCAATCCAGGTTATATATTCAATAATTAATGTAAACTTAGATCAAATTTATGATAGGAGACAAAGAATGAATTTTTTTTAATTTAAATTTTATTAGAACTATGTAAATAGAAATGGAAATTTAATGCAGGAATCAGCAAAACTGGTGATACAAAAGGGAGAAGAACTGGGGCAGATTCAGAGATTTTTCTCTTAGATACACCTGGTTAAGGACTTGGACCAGTTTTTCTCTGAGGAGTGACAGAAAGTATTTTTTAGAAAATACTCTGCCTTTGTCTCCTAAAGTTTCTGTTTCAGAAAATCCCACTCAGATTGGATTGACTTTGCTGGAATAACTGAATAGTCTAAGGTCAAGGATTCCTTTGTTGTGTCTGGATCAGGCTACATAATGGGTCAACATGTGTCTCTTTCATCTTCTGCTTGCCAATTTCATCCTCCTAAAGTCACCTTCAGGGCTCCAAGCTGACATCCTCCATTGTGCATGTACAGGAAATAGAGAGAGAGAGAAAGAGAGAGAGAGAGAGAGAGAGAGAGAGAGAGAGAGAGAGAGAGAGAGAGAGAGAGAGCGAGAGAGCGTGTGTGTGTGTGTGTGTGTGTGTGTGTCTAATTCCCTTGGGATTTCTGCCCAACCCAGGCAAATCATTGTGGCAAATGTGATGGACTGATGGGATAAAGGAGGTTTCCTAAGAGAAATTAGGATGCTCAGAGGAAATATGAGCGCTGGATGTTCATGGATTCACTCAAGCAATGTATATTTACCAAGTGGCATTTTATGACCCAACTCAAAGCTCACTTTTTCTGGGAAACCTCTGACTTGAGAATCTGTTTGTCTTCTAGTAAGACAAGACATTTGTTACAGTCTTTATTCCACAGCCAAATTGGGTGCTCCTTCAGTGTCCACATCCCACTTCTCTGAGGCACTACACCCAAGACAGGTGTGCTGAGGTATAAGTGCAAAGGCATTGGGTAAGCACATACATACTACATATTTGGTGATATTGACATAGTGAACTTTATTTATTTATTTATTTATTTATTTATTTATTTATTAGATGTAATTGACATATAACATTATATTAGTTTTAGGTATCCAACATAATAATTCAATATTTGTATATGCACTTATTCTGAAACAAAGATACGAGCACTACAATATTTCTTACCAATATATGTAATATAGCTATAATTAATTACAGGTGGTATCGTTTAATAAAACAGTTCTTATCACATAAAAGGTACTCAATAAATAGTTTTTGAATAAATGAATGAATGACTGAATGAATAGATGAGTGCAAGCACCACACAATGATGTTAATTAAGTCAATAGCTAATATGAACTTATTATTTATCAGTGTCAGGACTATAGAAATATCTTTATCTCTCATTTGTCACAAAAATTCTGCAAAGTAGCCAGTATTTGCCTTATTTCCAGATAAGAGGAATAAGATTGTGAGAGGCCATTTGACATTTGCAAGTTTACACCACAAATGAGTGAAGGCATTGAAATGTAAAGTTTGTCTATGTCCAAAGTCAGTGCTTTAGTCAATATCTATCAAGTATTTTAAGGTACAGTAAGTCTTTCCTTAAGTCAGTTGAGGGCAAACCTGCTTTGGTTGGAGTAGTGTGATATGGAGTGTGTGTGTGTGTGCGTGTGTGTGTGTGTGTGTGTATGTGTTTTGGATAGGGGTGGGTTTTAGAGCCTCTACACCTATAGCCATGCTGAAGAGCTCTATGAAACAACTAGGGCTCCCTGGGACTATTTTCAAATCATGCCCACCTTCAAGATGCTGGTGGCCTACACTGAGGCCAATTCCTCTGACTGCTAGTCTCTACATTATCCCCAGTCGTTGATTGTTCAGGCAGTGGGAAAGAACAAATTGCTCACTGAACTTGGTCTCACTGCACCTCCTTAATGCTGAGCACCAATACGAAATCAACCTTTAAAGACAAAAATATTCAGCAATTCCTTGTTGTCTAACTATGAAGCCCATCTTCCCAGCCTCCCATTTCTTGTATACACAGTATGGTGCAGATCGGGATGCTCAGGGCCTCCTGCCTGGAGGCTTTATTCTGCAGGGCATAGGGCAGGGGCCACAGGCTTTGGGGTAAGCAGACCTGGTTCTGGCCTGATCTGCTACCTGCTACTTCCATGTCGTGTGACTTGGGAAGGTCCCTTAACTCTCTGGCATCAGTGTCTTCATCTGTGACATTCAGTTTATAGCCTTGCCACTATTTACACAAATGGTGGAGCTGAAAATGCTTGGCACACACACACACAGATTACTTACTCCATATCATGAGTTTCTCACTTCCCAACACAAAGTTTCTGTTCTGCATGTGCCCTTTCTTTCATCCTCTGATCTTATTTGCAGGTACCTCCTCGTTTTTGCACCTTTTAATTTTTTAAGCTACCTGCCTTAGTTTCTTATTTAAAACCTCCTAAATCACCAAGATCTTTATCTGTATCTGTGTTTGCCAGGCCACAAGGCCGCACCTGCTAAGGTCCTGCAGACACAGCTCTGCCTCACCTCAAGTGCTGTACCAAGCTTGCGGCCTCCTCACTTAGGTTGCAGGTGTCACATCGGACTTGTCTTATCTCCAAAGCAGAGGCAGTGCCTCATTCATGAGCAGGGACTAATGGTTATCTCACAGCATGCATGCTTTAAAAACAGAGACTTAAGTCCCAATGTCTGAGGTAAGTGTTCACTCCATGTGTGGTCATGGATCGGCATGTGTGTCAGTGAAAGGAGCCTGAAGCTTTGCATACAGGTGACGCCAAACTAATTCTATGACTTCCTAACTGTAGATCCTGACAGCTACTAGGTAGCTCTCTGTGCCATGTGTGCCTCATTTAAACAGTAGAGCAATTTTTGGGGTTGTTGGGAGGAATAAAGATATAATGTAAAAGAGGAACACTGCTTCAGAGAGCATGTTCTTTTTTAAAAATTAAATTTATTGAGATGACATTAGTTAATAAAATCGTATAGGTTTCAAATATACAATTCAATAATACATCATATGTATACTGTATTGTGTGTTCACCACCCAAAGTTAAACTTCTTATCCCTTCAAATCCTGCCTCTTTGTGGTCATAGTTGCCTACAGTGTTCATAGAAAGGATTCTGGGACCAGGGGTGTATGGAGAAATTTGAAATAGTGATATGTATCTCCAGTACCAGTGTGTGTCATTTCTCTCTAGAATAACAACTAAAAACAAAAGCAAAAACAAACAAAAAAAAAAACAACTGGTGTTGTGTGGTTCTTTTTCTGGAGAGAGTGATGGGGAACCCCAGAAAGGCTCTGTCAGGCTGAGTTCATGCCTACTTCGTATCTGGTCTCCCCATTCTGTGGCTCTGCCTTGTGTCATATCAGAACAGTTATGGGGAAGAAGGCTAAGAAAGGTATTGAATAGAGGAGATTGACAATGAGACAGAAATTATTCACTTTGTAACTACTTGCTTTGACATTTGGCAGACCCAGACTCAGGCTTTCTCCCAAAATCAAAACGAACACCAGTCCATTAGAAATGGGATGTTTTGTGCAGATTATGAAATATTGATTGTCCATTTTCCTTAACATTTTAATTGTGCTTCGAAGAACACTAAGCTACAGTAAATATGGAGCAGCGTGATTTCCCTTTGCTCTGGAGAAGTAATATGCAGAAAACAATCTTATAAATAAACCAGAAGAATGATAGTGAGGACAGTTACACTTGGCCTGATTGACAACATTGTAAACCTGAATATGAGGAAAGCTGTTTTCTCAGGTACAGAGAAAAAATTAAATCAGCTTTATTTATTTATTTATTCATTCATTCATTCATTCATTTATTTATTTATTGCTTGAGCACATATGCTCATTTTTGGCCATCCCCACAGTGTCTGAGCTGCCAAGTGCTGTCCACCAACTTTTTGCCGTGCTGCCTGAGCACAAGACAGGTAGTGGCCCTGGATCCCTGGAACCATGTTTTGTCAGGGTGAACCATGCCCAGGGCAGCAGTCTCCAGGGTACCAGACTACCCTGGGCCAGAAGGAGAAGATAGGGGATAACCTTGAAAAGCTGACACGTCCTGGGCTAATAGGGAAGCATGGACATGGTTTTTGTTCTGTTGAAAGAAAATGTCTAGTGTCTGGGGAGAGCAGTTTAGAAACCATTCATCTGATAGGAAAGAAGCAAGATGCATTGTAATCATGAATAGCTGAGCGCCTGGTGCAGACACAGAGACCCTTCTGTTGTTGCACTATGTCTTCAGGGTTCTAAGGTTTTGGCCCAAAGAGGACAGCATTGATCTAGTTTTGAACCATTAGAAAAATAAGCTTGGGATTTTAAGTTAAATATAAGGAAGCAAAATGCTTCCAGAAGCTTCCCAAGTTCCCTTGTTTTCAAAAAGCTTCCCCAACCCCCTCCACAAGCACATGGTCTCTCCAGGCTCTACTTAGAGCTCCATTTGCTCCACATCTATCATCTTCTGCTTTGTGATTTATTTTGTGCTGGCATCTTATATAGTTATTTAACTATGAGTTGCATCTCTTATCTTTCTGTGTTATAAGTGCCTTGGAGTAGTGACTGAACCATATACTATAGAATCAACATCCAATCTCAATTCTGAAAGGTTTTCTGAAAGCTCTCCTCCCTGGGGTTCACTTTGCTAGTGAAGGAAGGTACCCGAGAATTTAGATGAATCACCTGAAACTATGAGGTATGGGGGTAAGACTGGGGCTGGACCTCAACGCTCCTACAGATTGATGGCTCTCCATGACTGCCAAAAAGATAAACTTCAGCTTGTCAATATTGAGCTTCAAGGGCACATCTAACATAGTTAATACTTTCAGTGTATCATTTTCTTCCTTCCTCTACTCAACAAAATGATTGTCATTAATAATCATGCCATAACCAGTGACATTATTTTCTAGGGTAGATTCAACTTTACATATATTTTTCAGTTCAATAAAGTATTTTATGTTGAAATAAATTTTGCACTCACCAAACAAAAGATATCATACCTTAAATTTTCAACACAAATGAAAATTCCTTGTGGTCACATAGAATTATGGCATTGAAAGAACTCATTTTTGTGTATTTGCCTTTATGCTACCACTGATTATTTTAAATGTGTGGTTTAAATACAAGAATATGCAGGAGTCACACACTGTACCTGGGGAAAGTCTTAATTGTTTAGAATTTAGATCAATATATGATTTTTTGAAGGAAAAGCATACTATCATGAATATTCTTTAGAATCATGACAATCAAAAACAGACCAACTTTTAGTAAGTTGTATTTACTGTTTAAAGTCCTCTACCAACAATGCGCCCCTATTGCCTATATCTGAGGTGGGCTGCTCTCACTGCCCCACCACATTTGGCCCTGTTGCTACAGATGGCTTGTGATAAAAATTATATTTTGCCAAAGACTTGCATCTCCACACTTTCACTTTTCTCCTAGTCTAGCTATATTTACTCATCAGGTCCCTTAGGGGTGGGACTAACTATTAGCAAATAAACACTATTGAGCTTTGTTCTTAAAAACCTAATGAAATTATAAAGAGTATGGCTGAACCATCTGGAGGCTTCCATATAGATGAGAAGGGGCTGTAGATTCTAGAATAAAATCAGCTAACAAACCACTCTTTCAACGAGGCCCTAACTGGACATGTGTGACTTTCAACTTTGCTGGCAAAAATCATGTTGATATTGGCAACACAGATCAGCTGTTAAGTAGGGTAAAAATCAGAGAGAGAGATTGAGCATCTGCTTGTATCTAGAGCTGTCATCTTTGGGTCCTCAGCCCCACATTAATAGACCTACTACAAGCACTGCAGAGGAAGTTCAAACAGAAAAGGAAAGAAGTTTAGGTGATTTGAGTGGAAAATATTTGTGAAATATGTTACTCAAAAGTTGTAAATGTCACTTTTGTTGTAAATCCTTTTTTTATTTTACTGTTTTAAAATCATAGTTTACTCAAGAAAAGGAAAATTAGAGAGAATTCTTTCTTCTATATGCTGTATTCAGTTGTCCTCAATCCCAGCTGTACATTGAATTCCTTCCTTGGTGGACTTTGATAAAAGCCGACTGGAACAAAGCCTCTTTAAATCAGCTTCACTAAAGTGAAATTTTACGTACATCAATCGGATGGAAATTGCCAGCCCTCTCAGTGCATCTAGACCTATGAAATTTGATTCTGGAGAAAACTGGCTTCCTTCTGGGGCTGGAGGCTAGTATGAATGATACTGCCAGCTAGTTGGCAGTGAGGTGACAATGTAAATCAGCTGCCTAGCAGAAAGGACAAGCAAAGCCAAGCACCAACCATGAGTCTGGCAAGAAAAACTGTCACCTGTAGTTAGCTGAATCCTGAGAAGCAGGTGATAAATGAACTTGTGGCCACAGAGAGATTTCAACACTTAATACAGCTTCGTGCTCATGTGGGGACTAAAAAAATATATTTCTCCCACCTTCTAAATTCTAGCTGAGTTAATAATCAAATTAGGAGACATATTAACAGGAGAAAAGCAAACTTTTTATACATGTGCCTGGGAAATGCATATAAAGATAAAAATTTCAAAGACAGTAAGGCAACATGGATACATATGACATTTTGGACAAAGGAAAAATAGGAGGGCATTCAGCATTAGATATTAGAAGTTAGGATGGTCTATTTACAAATAGTTAAGAAAAAGCAGAACACATGAGGCAGGCAAATTCTTACTAAGAAACTCTGAAACAATGGGATACAGGATGTATCTAGCTAATAGGCCCATGCCTGAAGCCCTTCTCTTTAACATACTTAATTCAAATTAAGCTAAGGCAACATCTTAAGATTCCCCTCCTGGAGTAGGTCTGTCCATCAAAATATCTTGGGCAGAAATCAGGAGGGTCAAAAGTTTTTGTTTTTGTTTTGTCTTTTGTTTTTAAATAAATAACTTAAAATCAATGTCCTCAAAGGCAGCTTCAAGGTTGCAAAACTTTAATTCCCTTCAACTTCAATGAAAATGTAAGGAATTATCAAATTAAGTGTTGATCCAGGTTTTAGCTGCAGACAACATAATTCATAGATTAAAAAGTGGGGTAGCTATTAAGAGATAAACTCATAGACTTCTTGGAAAGGTTGAAAGCTGAGCCTCTGGGAGCAGCATCCTGCACCACACAGTAAAACTATCCACCACAGGAGCTGTGACCCTTATCGTGATAAAAAACACTGGTCCAGAACACCACTCCACAGCCATCGGCTCCAGAAATATGAATGCCCCATGCTTGCCTCTGTTCTCAAGTAACTCCCATCCAAACAAGTTTCACACGGATTCTAAAAATGGGCAGAACCTAAATCACATGTCTGCTCCCTGGGAGGCTAAAAATATAATTTTTTGAGTCTGCATTGGAAAAATATAACTGACATTTGTGAGAAATATGTAAATTCATAAGGATATTCATAAGATTCAAATGGTCATAAATAATAGATGATTACTACAAAAGACGTCCTGCATACTAGTAAATTAATAATAATTTAGAATTAAAATCTCATATTAATACAACAGAATCTCGTAGGTCATTTGAAGTTGGGAGACAAAAACTCTGAAGTCATCTTACACAGTAGCCATTTTTGATGTTTATTTAGGTTAAAATATGCTAAATTTTTGAAGGCTCCTTTTAATATAGAAAAGAGGCACAAGAACTACACAAATTGACTAAATATTAATCCAGGTTGTAGAAAGGACAAGCAAAGCCAAGCACCAACCATGAGTCTGGCAAGAAAAACTGTCACCTGTAGTTAGCTGAATCCTGAGAAGCAGGTGATAAATGAACTTGTGGCCACAGAGAGATTTCAACACTTAATACAGCTTCGTGCTCATGTGGGGACTAAAAAAATATATTTCTCCCACCTTCTAAATTCTAGCTGAGTTAATAATCAAATTAAGAGACATATTAACAGGAGAAAAGCAAACTTTTTATACATGTGCCTGGGAAATGCATATAAAGATAAAAATTTCAAAGACAGTAAGGCAACATGGATACATATGACATTTTGGACAAAGGAAAAATAGGAGGGCATTCAGCATTAGATATTAGAAGTTAGGATGGTCTATTTACAAATAGTTAAGAAAAAGCAGAACACATGAGGCAGGCAAATTCTTACTAAGAAACTCTGAAACAATGGGATACAGGATGTATCTAGCTAATAGGCCCATGCCTGAAGCCCTCCTCTTTAACATACTTAATTCAACTTAAGCTAAGGCAACATCTTAAGATTCCCCTCCTGGAGTAGGTCTGTCCATCAAAATATCTTGGGCAGAAATCAGGAGGGTCAAAAGTTTTTGTTTTTGTTTTGTCTTTTGTTTTTAAATAAATAACTTAAAATCAATGTCCTCAAAGGCAGCTTCAAGGTTGCAAAACTTTAATTCCCTTCAACTTCAATGAAAATGTAAGGAATTATCAAATTAAGTGTTGATCCAGGTTTTAGCTGCAGACAACATAATTCATAGATTAAAAAGTGGGGTAGCTATTAAGAGATAAACTCATAGACTTCTTGGAAAGGTTGAAAGCTGAGCCTCTGGGAGCAGCATCCTGCACCACACAGTAAAACTATCCACCACAGGAGCTGTGACCCTTATCGTGATAAAAAACACTGGTCCAGAACACCACTCCACAGCCATCGGCTCCAGAAATATGAATGCCCCATGCTTGCCTCTGTTCTCAAGTAACTCCCATCCAAACAAGTTTCACATGGATTCTAAAAATGGGCAGAACCTAAATCACATGTCTGCTCCCTGGGAGGCTAAAAATATAATTTTTTGAGTCTGCATTGGAAAAATATAACTGACATTTGTGAGAAATATGTAAATTCATAAGGATATTCATAAGATTCAAATGGTCATAAATAATAGATGATTACTACAAAAGACGTCCTGCATACTAGTAAATTAATAATAATTTAGAATTAAAATCTCATATTAATACAACAGAATCTCGTAGGTCATTTGAAGTTGGGAGACAAAAACTCTGAAGTCATCTTACACAGTAGCCATTTTTGATGTTTATTTAGGTTAAAATATGCTAAATTTTTGAAGGCTCCTTTTAATATAGAAAAGAGGCACAAGAACTACACAAATTGACTAAATATTAATCCAGGTTGTATTCAGAGCCTGCTACATGCTGCTAGACACAGGAACCTGGTTGATCTGCAAATGGCCAGACCACAGGGAATCTACAGGAGAATTCCAGCTGAGATTACTAACAACTACTTTCCCAGGCCTTTAATGATTCAAACCCATACCCTGAAAGGAAAACAGATTTAAACCTAATTCCTCAAACACTCAGGGTCTCATTCTTTGGCTTTGAGAGGAAACCATATCTCTGTCTCTGGAGGCTTATTTCTTCTCTAATAAACTTTCCTTTTGTGTCTAACCCTGGCTCACTCTTAAATTCTTTCCTGAACAAAGTAAAGATCGCTCTTTCTGCAGGGATAGTGCTTGAGTTCCTACTCAGGGAGGTTCACCCTGGTCTGCATCACTTTTAATAAGATAAAAATCCTTCATTTGTCTAATTCAAATGTTATTCACTGTATATTGTATCACTGATAAATAAAAACAACTTTTAATAAACAACAAGAACATGTCAAAGAAAAAGAAAAGGCATAATACTACCTCTAATACAGTCAGTTTTTTGTTTTTTTTGTCCTGACTTGAATTATTTAACGCTTGCTTTTATTCTAAGCATCAACTCGAGAGTCTGAGTCTCAAGTGTTTCATACTCTGAGGTTCAAGGTTTTCCTGAATCAATGATATGGGAATAGCTCTTAATCTGTGCTAAATATTGGGACCTCCTGAGCATTATTGGTACCTCCGATATAGTTTGGAGAAATATGAAAGAATTTTAGAGATTAATGTGCATTTTCTACTTTGTAAAATTTATGGTTATATTTTCCCGGATTATTTTATTCAAATAAGAGCACCTACTATTTATTGTGGTAGGTATTATTCTACATGTTATGTTGTGGCGCGAATGATTCTGAGACCCACGGAGCCAATTGAGATTAACTATGAGCCTTTATTAGCCGGCTGGCGACTGACTCTCTACCACCCAGGGTTAGAGGAGATCAGCCCTGAGCTTCCCGAGCAGGCTGCTTATAAGGTTTTTTTAATGCATCTTTGAATGAACAGATTACAAGAAGCAGAAGTTAGTCGTTAACTCTTTGTACACAGATAAATGTATTCAGGGGAACTCCCAGCAAACAGGGCCTAATAGACAGTTTTATCATCTTTTCCTTGGAATGTTGCGCTTCTCACTGGGGCTGGCGCCCGGGGATATCACCTCCCTGTAACTGAGTTACTGCTCTCCCTAGGGGATGGTGCTTGGAGATACCTCTTTCCTGAAACTGGAGAATTTCCACTTTTACAGTTAGGGCTGTGATTGTGAATTGAAACAAAACAAAACAAAAAACTTTCCTCTTGACATTACAGTCTACTGAAGTGAGCGGGGAGGTAGGGGGTGAATAGGAGGGAGAAAACAGACAATAAAACAATTAACAAATAAAAATAGACTATATCATAGACAGGTGATCAGTATTCAGATCTACAGAGGTAAGTCCTATTAATAATAATACTCTTGATATGATGTGATGAAACTTTACCTGTGATCTTCCTCCTCAAAACCCAGAACCCCAGTCTAAATATAAAGAAAACATAAGACAAATGCAAATTTAGGAACATTTTACAAAATATCTAATCAATACTTCTTCAAATTATTAAAGTAATAAAGTCTAAATTTCTCACATATCACAGGAATCTAAGGAAATATTATGACTAACTATGTTACCATTGGGGCTGATTTGAACTTTGGCATTGCCCCAAGGGCATGGGGGTGGGGAATAACAATGCAGAAGTGTAGTTAGCATTTTTCTGCAATTCTTCCTCATTGACTGAGGTGAAGAATCACAGGTCAGTGAGATTTAGAAAATAATTTTTAAAGGATATTTTAGAAAGACAACCACCACCCAGGGGCACATGGTTTTAGCCAAGAGCTGTAATAGAGCGTGTAACAACAACCAACAATCACCACAAAGACCTCCAGAAATGGGAATGTCTGCATTATATTTGGGCTGTGATGAGTGGTTCCAAAGGCATTCCTAGGTGATTGGCAAGTGTTCTGTAGGTTCGGGGTACCAAAGCTTGGGGTGCGTGGTTCTGGCAGCTGGAAGAATACGCGAGGAGCCGTGGGCATAGCTTTATTCAGGCATAGCAACACTATAGTTAAGGTCACCTGTGACGCTCTAGCTAAGGCTGCCCGGCTTGCTGGAGGGAGCCTGACTGCATCCATTTTGTTTGTCAGTCCCCTCACCCAATGCTCCACCGCTTCACAGTTCTTCCTTTATCTTTATCTAGCCATGGGTTTTGTTGATGGCCATGACAATAGGGTGGACCCTTGTACCCACATCCCACAGCAACAATACAGGGAGCAACAGCATATCACCAAGACACAGGCCTCTACCCCAAGGACAACAAGGACCCGTTGCTATGTCGAGGAGAGGTTGGCCCACCACGCCTGTAGAGGGTTACCAGTTAGTTGTTGGATGGTCCATATCTCTTGGTTCAGACCTCCTAAGGCTTGGGTGATATTTTTCTTATTGTCTGGGATGTATACACAGCACTGGGTGTGGAGGATCACACAGATTCCTCCTTGAGCTGCGGTTAGGATGTCTAAAGCCATCTGGTTCTGCAGCACCACCTTTCTTATTTGGTCCCTTCTTATTTCATCGGTGAGCAGACTCAAGGCAGTATGGGGCTTGAGCTGTGTGGGCAGCCAAAGCAGTGATTTGTTTCAACTACAATGTCATCTGCAACAGGTAAGAAAATGGCCAAGGGATAAAACCACTAAGGTGTCCATGTCACACGAGCCTGGTGGGCATAATAAACATCCCAATTGGGCAAAGTCTTCCACACTTGGGCAGGGAGATATGGTCATCCCCTGGTACAATGTCCAGTCCACCTGGCCGGTACATATGGTCACTCATGGTTCCCACACACCCAGAGACTACTGGGGGTTAATAGGAAAGTGGAGACCAGCCCCTGATGTTTCAATCCCGTCTGCAAGTGTGTGGGAGAAGTAATAACTGTTACATTGGCACTCAATGGCCAAGGTGCCCAGCCCAGAGGGTGGGTACCGTTTGGCCTCTCAATACAAAGGGGACCGTTCCCTTCGTCTCAACTCCCTCACTCATTAACCAGTTCCACCCAGTGTACACAGAGTACCCCAGCCATGGCTGGCTGTGGTTTTGTCAATTCTACATCATGCTGTCCACTTGTCATTGATCATCCTTCATTTGAGGGCTGCAGGACCCCACTTCCTCAGGGCATCCCACGTCTTTTTGTTGGCAGCATGTATATGCCAGGGCAATCCCGCAGAAGCACTAGAAGGGAAGTCAGTGCACACCCTGCAGAGATGTTGGCAACTGTGGCATAGTTATGTGCCCAATCCACCACTGTGTTAGCACACACTTGCTTAAGGGCGGAAGGAGAGAGAATAGAGCAGAACCAGGAGAGGTAAGTCTCTCCCTGTTGGCAAAATACAAGCCAATGCCTTATCCTTGGAGAGGATAGTAACTGCCACAGGTCGGTAGTACCAAATTGTCTCTTCCTTTGTCTCTGCTTCTGGCTGGGATACATGATATAGTACCAGAGAAGTCATTATAGGCCAGAGTGAGAGAACAAATGTGCCCTTTAGAATGTTCTCAGATTGTTCATTTCCAAAAGTTCCCAAGTACTTGACAGTCACTTGTGGTGGCCAACTGGCTGTCACCTAGAGTATTACTGTCAAGTTGGCTGAAATGCCTTTGCCCCAGGGAGCAATCAGCCCACACCACCAACAGTGTGAAGTTTGTATCTTCCATGGCCAAGACCATTGTCTTGTCTCCCCTGCTCACAGGCAGGTGGGAGCAGGCAGCAAAATATTGCCATTCTACTCATGCCCAAGTTTTAACAATATCTCTGATATGTTAACCTATAATTGGATGGGTGCTGCAACCCAGTGCAGCAGAGTTTCTACTAGGTCCAGTCCTCCAGCTCGAGGTTTCTCATTCAGATTCCTTATTCCTTCCCATGCTCTCAAACTTGGTGGGGCAGTAGAGACCCACATCTCTTCAACAACCCATTATAATGTTCAATCATTCCTGCAGCCTGGGATTATAAGGAGTATGCAAGTGTCAGTGGATATTCATCTGTTTGGCACAGGCTTGGATTTCATGTTCTGCAAAATGGGTGCCCCTATCACTTTCAATGATTAGGGGTCTACCATAAAAGGTGCACAAGTATGTCGGTGCTTGAATACTGTTGCATCTGGTCAGTGGCCACACAAGTCCAGGCAAAAAGCAATCCAGTAGCAGTGTTAACTGCAGTGAGTGCATACACTGCACTCTGGGCCTTTGGCAATGACCCAGTGTAATCTACTTACCATTGCGTCAGAGTGATGAGCCCTTTGGGCACTTGACCCAACTCTTGTCGACATCATCAGTGGTTTGGGGTGTCCCACGCACAGAGGGGCACCATTCACAAATATCCTGTACCTGAGCCCACCCTTATATGGGGTATGTGGTCTTTACTACCACCTTGGCAATCCCAGTGATGTTTTTTATAAAACTACATAGGCAGCAGCTAATTGTTTCTCTATTCATGAGTATTTGCTCTTTGCACCCTTCCAGAGCTGAGACCAAAACCCAATAGGTACTTGGCTCCACTCAGAGTGTTGCCAGAGCCCCTAGCCATAACCCGCCTGGGTCATGTGTACATCCATTTCAAATGGCCATCCAAGTTCAATGACTCTCAGAGCCTGTGCCTGCTAGACAGCTCTTTTTTTCCCCAAAAAGGCCTTTTCTACCTGTTTGGTCCAATCCCATGTAGCTCCTTTTTTTACTAAGGTGTAAAGGGAGTGGGCCATTTGTGCCAAATGGAGTATGAAGGCCCTCCAATACCCCAGCAAGCCCACATAACTCTGTAGTTCTTTTACTGTTGTTGGGTGTGGAAAGGCCTGGATTTTATCAATCACTGCCTCAGGAATAACTTTTGTCTTACCTGACCAGATAACATCCAAGAATTTGACATATAAGCCAGGATCCTGTATCTTGGCATCATTCATGGCCCAGCCACATGCTTTCAAGTGTTGCACTAGCACTGGGGCAGTTTGCTATAAATCTGAAATGGAATCCAAAATTAACATGATATTATCAATATAATGGAGCAACACAACAGTCGGCGGACAATGCCATGCAGCCAAGTCCTTTGCTCCCAAACCATGACTGATGATTGGGCTATGCAGATATCCCTGGGGCAGTACCAGGAATGTTCATTGTCATCCTTCCCACATGAAGGCAAATTGCTCTTGACTGGTAGGAGCCAATTCAATGGAGAAAAATGTGTTAGCTAAGTTCACTACATAGTGGTATGTTCTCAACTGTACTGTTAATCTATCCATGAGTTCATGGATGAGGGCACTGCAGCATGCAGTGGTGGCATTACTTTGTTCAGCTCACAATAGTCAACAGTCATTCTCCAAGAGCCATCATCAGGATTCCGGACAGGCCACACAGGGGCGTTGAAAGGGCTATGTGTAGGTTGTACTATCTGTGCCTTTTCTAATTCCCGAATAGTAGCCCCAATCTCTGCATGGCCTCTCAATTGGCAATATTGTTTGACATTCACTACCCTCCACGGAGGTGGCACTTCTAGCGGGGAGGAAGGTGTCAAGTGTGTCCATGTACCATGGTTTTTACCACTCGCATCCTCAGGCAAACCTCCCCCACTGACATCTGCAAGTATAGGCTTTGCAAAACATTCACCCCTAGGATGTATTCTGGACTGGGGACACATATACCTTGTAGGGGCGTGGAGGCAACCGCCTATCCCTAGGGGTACAGTCTCAGCTTTTGTCTTTATGGTCTGGCCTCTGTAGCCATCAGTGTACACTGCTGGCCATGGGAATCTCTCTAGGTTGCCATGTATCAGGCTGCAGTCATCCCCAGTGTCTAGCACACACTGGATATTTTGGGAGGACCAGTGAATTTCAAGTTCCATATGTAGCCTCTGGTCCCCACCCATCCCTTCCAGACGGGTAACTTGGCCTTCTCCCTAGTCATACTGGGAGAGCACATCTGAGACTGTCAAGAAGTCTTTCAGAGCCACCAGCTGGACTCTATCAGATATCAGTTTTGCAGTTTTCTGGAACTATTGTGTGGGTTTCAACTGCCGCTACAATTCTAACAACACAGCATTGGGCTGTCTATCAGTTTTCTCTGGGTCTACACCTGCCACCAGCAAATACTGGCCTGGGAGCCATCTACCTATTCCCACCCCTCCAGGGAAGTCCAAGTCATAAGAACCGTGGCAACGGGATACAACATGCTGTGTGGGGGTCACATGCCTTCCTCCTCCTCCTCTGGGGTGGAGGGTCCCCTTACCTGGCATCCTGCCAGATATGCCAATTGTTCTGCAGATTCAAGGTACTGAAGCTTGGGGTTCACGGTTCTGGCAGCTGGAAGAATATGCGAGGAGCTGTGGGCAGATGCGACATAGCTTTATTCAGGCATAGCAAGACACAGCAAGGCACAGGCACAGCTCCTCTCCAACCTGCACAGGTGGGGCTGTTCTTATAACAAGGTGAATAATAGTGGCTTAAGGCCAGGTATTATAATCAGTCACAATCTACAGGTTGTATAGAACGCTGTATCTAAGGCTGCCCAGGACACTGTAACTAAGGTCACCTGGGACGCTGTAGCTAAGGCCTCCTGGGAGACTATAGCTAAAGCTGCCCTGAATCTGCATGGCTTGCTGGGAGGGAGCCTGACTGCATTCATTTTGTTTGTCAGTCCCCTCACCCAACAGCAAGTGAGGTCATTTTGATTGACACTTGGCTGCTATATGTCTTTGCCTAGTGCGCACGTGCTTACCCAAAATTCTACTACCATTGGGGTGTTCTTTGGGCAGTCTCTAGGCTGGGCCCCTATTCCTATGTCCCTCTGTACCTCATGTCTGACTAGCTACCTAACAACTATATTTTATATTGCATGGGAGCTTGGCACACAGAAAGGGCATTAGGTTAAAGCTAAGTTCATCTGAGTAGGGTGTGAACTTCTGTTAATAAAAATGAACCAATATTGATTGGTTACTTTTAATAAATGTTCTTTACTGATGCAGGATGAGACAAATTCACCCGAGTAGAGATTCAAGTCATACCCTGAGAGATGGTCCTTGACTTCATGCAAGAAAGAAATCAAGCACAAGCCAGAGTTAGAGACAAAAGGAAAGTTTATTAGAGAAAAAATAAGGCTCCAGAGACAGAGATGTGGTCTCCTCTCAAAGCCAGAGAATGAGACCCCCCCTAGTGTTCATGGACTTGGGTTTAAATCTGTTTTTTGGGGGGTGGGGGTAGGGAGGGGGTATGGGTGCTTCCTTTGTTCTGTAGGTTTCTCATGATCTGGCCGTATGCAGATCAGCCAGGTTCTTGGGTTTAACAGCATATAGCAGGATCTGAATACAACCTAGATTTAGTCAATTTGTGTAGTTCTCATACCTCTTTCCTGTTATTCCCCACTCTCAGAGGCTTTATTTTCTCATTTTTAAGGGGATGTTGAGGGATGAAGGTCTGTCTTCAGTAACTTCTTCAAAGCCCAGATAGGGCTGTGGTCCCTGCCTGCGAGGAATAAAAAACTCTGGAAGCCTGCTCGGAGGGCCCTAGAGGCAGAGAATGTGGGGTTGTTTCACTATTTGAAAATAGTTGGAAGCCTTGCATAACCATCATCTTTACATGAAATTGCTGTCTAGAAGATACAGATTTAAAAATAAGATTAAAATGACAAGGGACAAAAAATAATAGTAAAAAAGATATATAATGCCTATGAATATTTTCATAATGAAAATGAGATAGAATTATTTTGAAGAGAAAACAATGGTATAGACACTGAGGTAAAAGAATAATTTTCCAGAAAAGTCCCCCAATCCCCTAAGACATGTGGACTCACTTATTTTCCAGAATAAGAGCTTAAAATCTTTCTTGGGTTTACAATAATAAATTGCATTTCTCATTCAGTTTTCTAGGGGAATCTGCAGGAACTTATAAGAAATGTGTTCAATTGGAGCCAGATATATTGAACTGTTGATTTCTGTTATTTGACAGCAGTTTGGAAGCTTAACCCTTTCCATTTGGGTTAAAATTGGCTTTTGGGGACCCTTCCTTCCAAATTTTTAGTAAGACATAATCTCCCAGTTATATTGTAGAGTCTAATTGAGTTTAAAAGGACTAAGTAGACTATTATTACTGTGTTCTTGAAATGCTTTTTGAACTTGATCTATATTAATCATATTAGATAACACCTGTTGAACTTTATTATAAGTCTGATGTTAAAAAGAGTTTTTCATAAATCATTTCAAAAAGGTTTACCCTTTAAGGTATCCCTGGGGGCTATCTAGACTCTTGGCAGTGCAATAGTAAGAGTTATCCAAGTTTCAGAAGTTTCTTGGCAAAATTTGGCTAGTGTTTTTTTAAAGACATGGTTAGCTTTTCTACTTTTCCTGAGGATTGGGGCTTCCAGGAATAATAAAGATGATACTTAATCCTAAAGCAAAAGCTACTCATTGGCTTAATTTAGCAGTGAAAAAAGACCTATTGTTACTCTATAGGCTCTTTGGTAGTCCAAATCTAGGAATTACTTAAAAGTAATAATTTAGAAACTTCTAAAGCTTTTTTCAGTCTGGGTGGGGAAGACTTTTATTCATCTAGTAAAAGTATCAACAAATACTAAGTTTTTGATCCCTTTGCAAGATTGTGTTTGAGTGAAATCAATTTGCCAATTCTCCTTAGGGAATAATCACCTATACTGTTAAAGCACTGGCTTTATATAATGTTAAAGCACTGGGTTTAACAAAGGAGGAGAGATGGGATTACTCTCTGGGTCATTGTGAGCACAAAGACTGCAAACTCAGGTTATCTCTTTAGCAATTTGAAATAATCCTCTTCCAATAAAGATACAGAAAATTAGCTTATATGAGGAGGCTCAGCCTAAATGAGAAAATTCATGTAAATGTTTAATAACTTTCCATTGTTCACCTTTTGGGAGGAATAATCACTCCTTGTCTATAAATCATCCCCATGGGTTGAGAATGAGGTTTCTCTGTTTTATTCATGTGACTTCTTCCAAGATGTAGTTAGGTATGTGGTTAGGGCTTAAGACCTCCGGTATGAGGGCCACTTGGATAGGGGGATTCGTTTTTGCTGCAGTTTGGACTGTTTTATCTGCTAGATTGTTTCCCTTGACTATATCTGAGTCACCTGCAATGAATGACTGCTATTTCTTGAGGTTCATTCATTGCTTCTAAGAGCTGTAAAATTTCAGCTTTGCATGGAATTGGGGAGTTCTGCAGTAAGGAAGCCTCTTTCTTTTCAAATGGCAGCATTTGCATGGAGTACCATAAATCTATATTTTGAGTCAGTATAAATATTTAGTCTGAATTCTTTTCTTAATTGTCATGCTCTAATAAAGACAGTAAGTCCTGCTTTTGGGACAGAGGTGTTAGCTGGTAAAGCATTAAGCTCAATGACATCTGATAAGCTTATAATAGCCTATCCAGCTTTCCTGAGCCCTTTATCTATAAAACTATTTCCATCTGTGAACCATTCACCATCCAGATTAAGTAAAGGTTCATCTTTTGGATCAGGTCTACTTGAATAAATTTGTTCTATATTTTCAACACAATGGTGAGAAGGGATCTCTAAATCAGTTATTGGCATCAAAGTGACAGGGTTTAGTGTTTGACAAACCTTGAGAATGTCTTAGGACTATCTAATAAGAAGGTCTGATATTTCAAAAGGCATTTTCCCATTAACCATTGATGTTTTTTGGTCTCTAATACACTTTGTACTTACTGGAGAGTTAGCACTTCAAGATGCTGTCCTAAAGTGAGCTTGGAAGATTCTTCAACTAACAGGGCAGTGGCCACTACAACTTGGAAGCAGCTGGGCCAATCTAAAGTTATCTGATATAATTGTTTCAAAAAACAGGCTATTGGTTTTAGAGTGTCCCCTAACTTTTGAGTTAGCAGTTTCAAAGCTATTTCTTGTTTTTTTGTTTGTTTATTTGTTTTGTATTTTTGTATTTTTGTTTTTGTTTGTTTGTTTGTTTTGCTATATAAAGAGTAAATGCCTTTTCTAAATTTGAAAGTTTTAATACATGAGCCATTTCTAACTTTTCTTTTAGGGTATTGAAAGCAACTTCACATGACCTGTGCTAAAGAAGGGGCCCAGTTGAGATATTTTATGGCTTCATATAGAGGCTTAGCTATTATCCCAAAATTGAGTAGCTATATTTTGCAAAGCCCAGCCATACTTAAAAAGTTCTTAACTGTCTTCCCCCCTTCACCCCCACCTAGTGAGATTTTATTGCTAATATAGCTTTCATTCATTTGGGAGATAAAGCCCAGGTTCCTGGTGTTAAAATACACCCTAGGTATTTAAACTTCTGTAGAGAAATTTGAGTCTTATAAACATACCTAATGTATTTGTTTTCCTAAAAAAAATTAAAACATGGATAGTGTTAGAATTATGATTTTTTATTGAGCTTGTTATGAACAAGTCATCTACATATTAAATGAGAGAACCATCTGTAAATTTTAAATTCCTGAGTTCCTTGGATGGGATATTCGCAAACAAATATGGTCTATCTCTGGAAACCTTGGGGTAGGACTATCCAGGTGTGTTGAGAGGTCTTATGTGTGTTGGGATCAGTCCACTCAAATGCAAATAAATATTGGCTATAATGATGTAAGAAATGCAAAAAAAAATTTTTGGAAAAAAAATCTTTGATATCTAACACTTTAGCAAACCAATGGTCATTGTCTAGAATCTGAATCAGAAAGGTGTAGAGATTGGGAATGATCGGATGGATTGGGACTCATTTACTGCCCTTAAATCTTGGACAAACCTGTATTCCCCATTAGGCTTTTTTATTGGCAGATTAGGGGTATTACAAGGAGATTGGCAAGGCTTTAACAGTCCATATTGTAATAATATTTTCACTACTGGTTGTATATCCTGTTGTGTCTCAGTCTTGAGTGGATATTGTTTTTTTTTGTTTGTTTGTTTGTTTTTATGTGGATAATTAGTATTAGGTTTTAGTTGTATTTTAATAGGAATAACACTAATAGCTCTTCTATTGACTTCTACTGACTTCTGTGGCCCAAATTCTATGATCAACCTGTGAGTAAATATTGGGAGATATCAATTATAAAAGATCTTGTAAGTGGGAAAAGAATCCTAAAATGTAGGCTAATAAATTTGATTGTGCCAAAATGGATAGGGTTATGCATTAGCTGTCGTAAATCTCATTTTAATAGTGGGAATGGACATTCAGGCATAAGTAAAAATTGGTGATTAAATATATGATCTCCAAGTATGTAATTAATGGGGGTTTAAAACTTTTGGTTTTGGGGCAGCCATCAACTCCAGTAATTAAACATGTTTCTGAAAACAATGGCCCAAAATATTGTGTTAGAACAGAGTAAACAACTCCTGTATCAAGGAAGAATTTAATATTCTTACCTGTCACATCAAGGATGACCTAAGGCTCTTCAGTAGAGATGAAGAGTTATCCCATAGGAGCCAATGGGGGCCTCAGGCCCCATCAGTCACTTCCCCTTTCTGCCATTATTGGCATGGGGGTCCCCATCTCCCTTTGGAGTGGGAAACAGATCTGCTGCCAATGGCCCTTCTGTTTGCACAAGGGGCAAGGCCCAGGGGAGTTTTTATGGTGTTGTAGTTGTGGGCAGTTTTTTCTTTAGTGTCCTTCCAGCCCACACTGGTTGCATAAGTTACTGTGAAGAACATTTTGAGTGAGGAAAGCTAATTGACCCTTCATGTTAAGAGCGGATATTTCATATCCAAAACATCCTTTTGTCTATTGCATTGAGTCTTTTCTGCTCCCTCTGCTATATACCAATTATAGACAGTAAAGGCTATGTCTAAAAGTTGGTTCATAGAGATATGGGGTCCTAGAGAAGAACTGCAATTTTCTCCTTATATCAGAGACTGAGCAGGAGATAAAATGATTCTCTAGTAATATTTGTCCCTCTGGTATTGTGGAATTTGTAATGGAATACATTTTTAAGGGCTTCTATTAGGCAGCCTTGAAATAAGGCAGGATTTTCATTTTTCCCTGGGGTGACCTCTTGGATTTTGTCACAATTAACAGGCTTAATAATACTTTCTTATTTCCTCTATGATACATATTATTATATGGTTTCTGTCTAGATCCAAGCTCCCTCAGGTAATTCCACTGGGGGTCCTGGTCTGATATCACATTTTCTCCTGTTTGGTAGATATTGTGGCCCTCATTGTGGGCAGCAACACAGTCGTGTGAACCTGGCTGCTTCAATAAATCTTTGTTTCTTTTCGTTTTGTTTTGTTTTGTTTTTACAGTACGACATATGAATAATTAAAATTGTAAATCTTGCCAGGTCAAGTTATAAGTCATAGTAAATTTTTCAAATTCATCAGTACATTTGCTTGTGTCTTCAGAGAATCTGCCAAGTTTTTCTTTGCATAAAGCTAAGTCTGGCATAGAAAATGGAACATATATTCTTGTTGTTACCCCATCAGCATTTTCATCTTTTCTGAGGGGGTGTATCTTATCATGGGGAGATTGATATGGGACCAAATTTTGGATGGTGCTAGTGGGATTAGTTTCTTCAAGGAGTAGTGAATACAAAGAAGACATTGTATAAGAATAGTAAAAGGGGGAGGCCTCTCAGAAGTTGAAGGTGAAGCAGATGGATTCCTCAAAGAACTTGGCACATCCTCAGAGTGAGAGGTTGAGAGAGGAGACAATTTCTAATTATTTGGGGATCTTGAGAGAAGGGCTTCTATTACTGAGTCATCTAATAAGTCTGGGTCTTGAAGATCTCCAAATGATTTAGTGTTAATATGGGCTTGGCACATTCTACAGCTGTTTCAGAGGCCTTGGTAAAGGAGAATAAAGGTCTATACATAGAAAATTTCTTACAACTTTTCTGTCTTTTGCAAAAAAGATCTAATTGTAAGATAGTATTATAGTTTAGAGAACTGCTTACAGGCCAAGCTTCTTGGTCTCCAAGCATTTGTTGTGGCCAAATGGAATTGCATATTTTATTTTTTTTTAAGATTGCTTAATCTGAATTGTTTCCAATTATATAAGTGACAGCCTAATGGAGAGCTTTCGGGATGCTTGTTGAAGATTCCATGCTAGGTTAGGGAAGTGTGAAGACACAGGAGTTTTTTTTTGTTTTTGTTTTGTTCTTTAAATGAGCAGAATGTATATTCTTCAACTTGTTGTCTTCCTCCCAGATACTCTATCACTTCAAAAAGGAAAGAAGGAAAGCTGAAGCCAGAGACTTGAGGGAAAGAAAGCAGAGCTGAGAACGAGAAGTTCCTAGCAAATGAATAAGTAAAACTGATATTTAGAAACTTCAAGGCAAAGGTTGCAAAACAAGTGTTTAAGAAAGAAAGAAAAAAAAAAATCTCTAGATTGGTTAACCAATAAGGTTTTAGATTTCCAGGAATAGGAGATTCTTTACAGAATCAGCATTAGGATCCATAATAGCAACCTAGATCTCTTTCTTCTAATAAATATAGTAAAAGCTTAATATGTAATTTAGGACACAAAAGGCTAACTAGCCAGAGGAAAAATTGCTGCTGCTGCCAAAACCTTTGAGAAAAAAAATGGAACTAGTGGTTGGTGAAAAACAAACTGGGAGTAGCAAGCTATTTGATTTGCTCTCCTAAGATAAGCAAAAGAGATAAGAGGTCCATAAAATTATATCCCTTCTCCACAAATTGATGTAACAATAGAGGTGGAGTAAATGGAGTTGACCCAGCCATTTCCAATGGGAGCCATTTAAACAATGGAGGAAAGGCACCCTCGGGGACAATAGTCTTGGGGTTTCTCAGGGAAAGTAAAATGCTGAATATTCATTTCAATAGATTTTGGAAAATGAGCATGGGAGTTTGTGTACAGACAGCAGAATGAAATCAACAGGTAGTGCAAGGAAGGTAGTAATGTTAAAAAAAGAAGATTTGATGAAAATCAAATCCAAAGGCTAAGTTGAGAATTATAGGAGTGTCCAGGGTGAAGAGAGAGAAATCAAAAAGCTAGCTCTTTGGGAAAAAGCTAAAGTAATGGTATTTCTTCATTGGGGATGAAGGTCAAAAAAACCCGACACAGTAGCGGGGCAGCTAAGCCCAAATTTGAACACTTAGAGTTTTCTTTGGAAAGTGCTCTGGTTTCTCAAAGGCAATTGAGAAGTGAGTGATAGGACAGACAGGGACAAGTTTGGAGAGTAAGCCCAGGCAGCTGCCATAGCCAACTGCTTCTCCAGTTATGGTTCCCACTAGAGAGGAGAGGGATTAAGGAAAAGGCTAAGGGGCAAGACTGAGGAGTTAGCTCACTACTTCCTTGGTAGTGCTCTCCAGCAAAAATGAAAGCAAGCAAGGGGATGGAAGGAAGAGAGAGATAACTCCCTGAGACTTACCAATTCTGTTGTGGCCTAAGGGTGCTCTGAAGTCTTAATTGAGAGTCTGAGCAAGGCGGTTCCTCAGTGGGTCTTATTCACAATTCAGATGGGAGGCTTCAAGTTTTATGGAAATTAGAAGAAGAGAACTAAGAAAGACGAATAGGACCAATAGACTTCTGCTTTGTCAATAGGCTGACCTCTACCAATCCCAAGAACGATGTCAGCTGACTACAGAAAAAAAGTGACATAGATGGTAGAGGCTTTGTTCATTCCTTTTATGACCAAATCACAGTTGCAACAGAAATAGCAAGGAAAATCACCTAGGATCTAGATGAAGAAGCTCTACAACATGGGAGAGAAATAAAAAATTACCCTGCAACAGTAGGATGTAGGACAGGCAAGGACATGAGGCTGCCTGATCACCAGCGGCTGAGTGAGACAGAGGCTATGGCAGAGGCAGCAGCAATTGCAGATGCCCCTTAAAGGGGCCCCAACCGCAAGTGGACTTTCACAATGACAGACCTGCTCGCTCTGAGCACCAGCACCAGGTCGGCTGCATGGTGGCACCAGGGAATTATGGGGAGACACTGAGTTGTGGAAGCAAGGACTGAAGGTGAGGCTCTCTCCCGGGCAGAGGTGACAGTGGTATCCATTGTTCTCCGTTGAGCCCTTTCCCCTTCCAGTGTGTGTAGGCAATTCTGCCATAGCTGAGAAATCATCAAAATGGATAACAGAGGTCACTTTGCCCAGAGGATTCCCTGAAACTCTACCTCCCCCAAACTCGTGGCCCTGCCCAAGCCACATCCAGGTGTGTCCTCGCTTAGTCATGTGCCCCTTGCTGAGCAGTGCCTAGACTCACACTGGTGGCAGCTGACCACAGTTTCTGGCTTAGTCTCTTGAGGCAACTATAAGCACAGCATCTGTGGATTGTATGCTGAATCTTAACAGGTGGCTCCAGAGGGGCACAGGCTGGGGCTAAACTTGGCTTGCAGCCGAACCCTTCTCAGGACTGGGCCACTGGACACCTACTACACAAAGCCACACTAATAAGGCCAGGAGATTTAGGAGCTTTCTTTGGTACATAGAAACAGACACAGAAAGGCAGCCAAAATGGGAAGACAGAGAAGCAGAAACCATAGGAGAGAACAGAATGGAGATCCAGGAATAATGGAGTCAAACAATCTAAGAGATGGAGAATTCAAAACACTGGTTATAAAAATGCTCAATAGGGGAAGTAAAGATGAACTCAGTGAGAACTTCAACAAAGATGTAAAAAACATAAAAATAGAAATGGAAATTATAAAAGGGAACCAGTTGGAAATGAAGAACACATCATCTGAGAAGAAGAGTATATTAGAGGGGATCAACAGAGTGGATAAAGAAGAGGATCAAACCACCAGTATGAAGCATGAGGAGGCTAAGGACACTCAATTAGAATGGCAAGAAAAAAGAAGCCAAGACTATAATAATAACTTAAGGAGCCTCTGGGACACTATTAAGGGCAAAAAGATTCATGTCATAGGGTCACCTGAAGGAAACCCTAGACATTGAAGAGCTAGTTGAAGAAGTAATAATGAAAAACTTCCCTAACCTGGTGAAGGAAATAGACATACAACCCCAGAAAGCTCAGAGAGTCCCAAGAAAGAGGAACCCAAAGAGACCCACACCAAGGCACATCATAATTAAAATGCCAAAGGTTAAATACAAAGAAAAAAATCTTAAAAGCAGCAAGAGAAAAGTAGTTAGTTACCTACAAGAGAGCACGCATAAGACTGGCAGCTGATTTCTCAAAAGAAACCATGCAGGACAGAAGGGCTTGGCACAAAATATTCGACGTGATGAAAACCCAGCTCTACAACCAAGAATACTTTGCCCAGCAAAGCTATCATTTAGAGTCTAAGAACAGATAAAGAGCTTCCCAGACAAAGATAAGCCAAAGGAATTTATCTTCACCAAGCCAGTATTACAGGAAATGTATCAAAAGCAGGAAAAAAGAATGTTAATAACTACATTCCTATCAATAAGTACCTCAGTTGGAAAAGAATTAAGTGCTCCAACCAAAAGATAGAGTGTCTGAATGGATAAGAAAACAAGACCCCTACATATGCTGCCTACAAGAGACTCATTTCAGATTAAAAGACACGCAGACTAAAAGGAAGGGGATGGAAAAAGATATTGCCTTGATGGACTCAAGGGTATTGTGCTGAATGAAATAAGTTAGATAGAGAAAAATATTGCACAATTTCATGTACATGTGGTATCTAAAGAACAAAATAAACAATAATGATGCAGGAAAAGGCAAATTTCTCAGAGTTGTTGGTGGGAGACCAAGCTCTGCACCGAGAGAAGAAGAGGGTCTTTGGTGGAGAGTATAGAAAAAATTAAACACACACCAACGTTAGAGTGAAAAGGAAAGTTTATTAGAAAAGGGGTAATACTCCATAAGCAGAGGGTGGTCTCTTCTCAGAAGCAAAGAGTGAGGGAGACTTGGAAAGACAGTGAGTAGGGGGTTGAGGGAGTAAGTGTTCAGGGGATTCAGTTTATATATCATTCTTTAGTTCCTGTGAGTTATTGTTTAAGAAACTGTTAAACCATTTCCTTTGATATGAACATACAATGAGGAAGGTATGTAGCCTGAAAAGGTAAGAATATGTAGAGTGAAAGACTTGCTGGTAGTCCCCAGCCTTTAATCCATAGGTTTCCCATGGTTTTAACCATAGAGAATGACTCTCAGTTCCTGTTTCCTCCTCACAGGTGTGGAGAATAGGTTGTTAGTAAGCCAGCAGAAAACTTCCTTCGTTCTAAAGGTGTCCTCATGGCCTGGCTATAGGGCTGATCAGTATATTGCAGTCTCTGATTGTGGCTTGATTAACATTTTTAATTCTCTTGCCTCTTCCCTACATTAATAACAACAACAAATCAGAAATAAACTCATAGATACAGAGACTATTCTGAGGGCTACTAAATGGGAGTAGGGTTGGGAAGATGGCAAATAAATAAATAAATAAAGGCACAAGGATTAAGAGGTACAAATGGATAGTTGCAGAATAGACATGGAGATGTAGAGTGCAGCATTAAGAAGATGGTTAATAATGTTGTAATATGTAAGGGGGAAGAAGGGTACTAGATTTAGTAGAGTGATCAGTTTGCATATTATGTGGATCTCTGTACAACTGAAACTAGTATATTATTGTACGCCAACCATAATTGAAAAAAAACCCCATTGAATTACACAATATAAATATAAGCAACTAATTGTCTATTATTTTCAATAAAGCCAAAAAAGAAAAGGGAGAACCAAGAAACAAAAAAGAAATATTTTATACTCAAAAAAAAAAAAAAAAAAAAGAACAGTGTCAGCCATTGCCTAAGAGACTGGATCTGCATGGTTCAGGAAAAGTCCCAGCCACTCTCTAAAAATACAAGAGTTATGGCCTACTTAGGTGTGTCAAGAATATGTCCTTTGATCCCTTCATAGTCACCAGGAATGATGATGCAAAAGAGAGTGATTCTTCCAAAGTTATACCTGCAAAGAGAGGGTCTTTGACTCTGCACAGGAAAAAATATAAGAGTGAGCCAGAGTTAAAGACAAAAGGAAAGTTTATTAGAGAATAAATAAGGCTCCAGAGACAGAGACATGGTCTCTATCTCAAAGCCAGAGAAAGAGACCTTAAGTGTTTGAAAAATTAGGTTTATATCTGTTTTCCTTTAAGGGTATGGATATGCAGCATTAAAATCCTGGGAAAGTAGTTGCTATTTTTTTTCAGGAATCTTTCTATAGATTCCCTTTGGTCTAGCTGTATGCTGATCAACTAGGTTCTAGTGTCTAGCAGCATGTGAATACAACCTGTATTAATATTTAGTCAATTTGTGCAGTTCTCTTGACTCTTTTCTATATTAATACTAATGTAAAATGGTAATACTATGGGAAACTGAGTGTGGGCATATGAGAACTCTATTATCTTTATGACTTTTCTGGAAACCTAAAATTGATCCAAAATTATATATATATTATAATATGCATATTACATTATATATTATATATATTTTATATATACATAATATACATAATTTTGCCACCCTGAAGCTGCTTATTGAGATATTGATTTTAAGCTGTTTGTTAAGAAAAAAGACTTAGGAAAAACTTTCACCCTACCCCTTTTCTGTCTAAGAGATTCAGACAGAGAAAACTGCTTTAGGAAGGAAATCTTAAAATAGTGCCTTAGCCTACTTTGAATTAAGTGTGGTATATAAAAGGATATCAGGCATGCTCCTGTTAGTTAGATAAACTCTTTGTTCCATTGTTTCTGAGTTGCCCAGCAATAATTTTTCTACTCTTCCTCAAACACCTGTAAATCAACCATTCTTACTTCTGAAATCTAATATTCTGACCCACTCTTTACTCATTTGTCTAAAATGTCTTATATACTCATTGTTGCCTCACTGTCTTTGGAATTTTTATGCTTATGTAAATTTCCCATGTGCATGTATTAAAACTTTGATTTTCTCCTATTAATTCAATTTTTAGGCCAGTTAGAAGAACTTAGAAGGTAGGAGGAAAGTATAATTTATTTTAGTTTCGCAATATATTAGAAATAAATACTCATCAACTATTAGAAAAAGGATAAAAATCATAAAAAAATAAATATAATAAATTTCAGGTTCAACGATGCAAAATAAGAGAGATAAGGTAAAAAGAAAAGCGTATTTTAGACAGTGCGGTTAGTGAAGGCTTTTAATCAGGTGACAATTGAATAGATAATTAAATGCAGGGGAAACAAACTAGATGGCTATGTGAAAATGAGTGTTCAGAGGAAGAAAACAGCAAATGCTGAGACAGAAGTGTGCTTGTATGTTTGTGGAAGAGCGAGATCATCATGGCTGGTAACTGATGAGTTTGGAGAAATTAATGGAAGGGAGGTTACTGAATGTAATCTTAAAGACTATTCTAACGGTTTCATGTTGCGTGATAGAGTAATGAGAAGTCATTGATGTGACATGTCTAAATTTTAAAACCCTTGTTCTAGCTTCTTTGACAAAACAGGGACAAGGGTATATTCACAGATACCCAGGAGGAGACTATTTTATTTCTCAGGATGAGAAAAGTAAGGATAGTTTAGATGACAGTAGTAATAAGAGAAGCAGCCAGATTTGGGATGTGATTGAAGGCTAGGGTTCTAAACAGATTAACTCTTAGAGAAAGGAAGAAGGCAGTAGTAAAATTGTCAATGAGTGGCCCCAATAAGAGATAGTAAAGGGGAGATGTGGCAAGAAAGGAAAAGAAGTAGGGGATATACATTAGCGCTATTCACTTCAAAAGACCTAGAAAATTTCAGAGGAAGGAGAGATGGTGCTATAAAATTTGGAATGTGGAATAAAGATAATCAACTGCACCTTTATGCTGAATGAGCATGGTGTGAATGAATGTAGGAAAAAAAATAATAAACCACTTCATGGAGCAATAGGAAAATAAGTGCCTTCAGGGGAAAGCTACAATCGTTTAGAATAAGAAAGTAAAGAGAATTTTCATAGGAAAATATTTGCTATATAGAAAGGTTTGCTAATGAGAGTTTGTAATCCATGAGGCAGAGTAGGAAGGTTTATGTAATGAGGAAGAAATTAATAAAAGTTTGCATTAAAAGTGTCATGGGCTACTTGTTATGATAACCTAAAGAGAGATGGAGGGCCATCTACCTTAAGGGGTTCCTCAGGTGACCTGTTAAAGCTAGAAGGTTTCCAAGGGAGATTTTTGCCAAGAGTCATTGAATTAGTGAGGCTTTAGCAAGATCTCTTGACATTGTTCCATAAATGGCTGGATAAACAATATAAAGAGAGTTGAAAAATAGGTATAGGCATTAATTCTGCAAATATTAGGTAAATCAAGAACAATTGGCAAAAGACGATCAGACTTATGAGCCTGGTTAGCTTATATCTTCTTGATTCAGATGTATATTCAAAGAATTCATGTATAGTAGGAAATAAATTCAAAGCTGTCTAAATTTTTAAAAAGGTAGTGATTTGGTGCATCATTGCTATTCTTCACACGAACATCATTCAAGGTTTCATAGGGGGTTTTAGAAACTTGGTTATACTGAACATCAACAGCCTGACAGTAAAATACATTAATACAAGTTAGAACAATAGTGAGTAGAACAATTTGCAATCTAGACCTTAAAATAGCCCAGATCAGAGTTGGGAGCCAGCCAAAATATCAACAAATTTGAACACTGAACAGTTAGTCATACTTGTGGCAAAAGTAAAATTTACTTGAAAGGTTTTGCAAGTTTAAGAAGTTTGTTTCTAATTCTACCTGGAAAGAGATATTTAATCAGGTACATGATTAAATAAGTTTTTAGCTACAGCAAAAACTCCCCCTTGGGCTGTAAACAAATAACCTATGGTAACTCTGTTGTCAAGGACTACTGGAGTCAGGAGTTCTAAAAATCTTTGTTAAGTTCTGATGAGTCTAGTGGCTACTCTGTTAACTTCTGGTTAGATTTCACATTGCTATATTTAATCGAGCCGTGCAAAGACAAGTCCATGAGCATAGAGTTATAAAGAAGTGGTTGCTCCCATATTAATTTCAAAATTCTACCTGCCATAATCCCTGAATTATTAATATTTTGGTACATTCAAAGAAGGCTTGTTAAATATTGTGCTTGTCCCCTCTCATAACCACATTAAAATTACAACTAAACTACAGAACAACTATCATTGAGAATTGCCTAAAATCTAGCTGAAAAGAAGTCCTACAACTGGTACACACAGAAGAGGTCATCTTGGGACTGGTAGGAGGGGCAGAGATACAGAATAGCTGGACCCACTCTTGTGTGTGGTGTTAAGAATCTGGAGGTATATGTTGGCTATTGAGGTACCCCCAGAGGAGCAAGGGGTCTTGGCCTCCAGTCTAAGGTTCCAGTGCCTGGAAAAGAAATCCTCACAACTTCTGGCTATAAAAAAAAAAAAAAAAAAAAACAGCAAAGATTATGGCTGAGTGAGATGAAAGGTGGCTGGAATCACAAATATTTCCCTTAAAGGCCCTGCACACAGATTAACTCACTGATAGACTCACTCTGAGCTCTAGTGCTGGGGCAGCAGCTTGAAAGGCACCAGAGACAATTAGGGAGAAAATGAGTTATCTGGCTTCAGTGCAAGGGCTGGAGGGACAGCTTTCTCCCAGACATAAGTACTGGCAGAGGGCATTATTCCTTTTTTGAGCCCTCCATTCTCCTAGCATGCATGTGCAGGCAGCTGCCACATTTGAGGCTTAGTCAATGTGGCTAGCACTGGTTCCACCACTCTGGTGATTCCCTGAGACACTGCACCCAACTTGTGGGCCCATTCATGCTACTTCCGTGTTTTTTTCCATACAAACAGCCTGTCTTGGCTCATGCTGCAGACTTTCCTAAAATCTCTCAAAGGTTCACAAAACCTAAACAAGCAGCATCTGGCCTCAGTGTGCCCCATACCTCTTGCTGAGCATCCCCAAGCCCAACAATAGTGACAACCGGCCTTGGTTCATGGCTTGTACTCTGGAGGCACATCTAAGGCCAGTGTAGGTGGTGGCCCTCTGAAGATTTCTTGGTGGCTCCTGCAGGTAGCTTTGGGAAGGACACAGGCTATAGCTGAACTTGGCTTGTTGCAGGGCCCCTTTCAGAAAGTCCTGGCCTGCATGCCCATTGACTGACTTCAGTTTGAGACAGAGCACTACTCAGGCCACATCTGAGAATGACACACCTAAAAGGAAGACTGGGTAGGCACCAGAGCCCTGCTAAAGCTAATTCTGCTTTGTAAGGTCAGCCCCTGCACAACAACTCCTCTACTGTAGTAACAGCCAGTCATCACAACCAATCAGCCCGAGGGTCAATCCCTCCCATTGACATGCAAATAGAAACCAAGGCGCAACTACA
Source organism: Pteropus alecto (assembly GCF_000325575.1). Lineage (NCBI taxonomy): Eukaryota > Metazoa > Chordata > Mammalia > Chiroptera > Pteropodidae > Pteropus > Pteropus alecto. The sequence continues at coordinate 215,444 of NW_006432450.1, read as the reverse complement.
ACAGGAGGGCATACACAACCCATACAAGGGACACACCTAAATCACCTGGTTTGGGTAATCAGGGAAGACTGTGCTACTGGGCCCACCGGACACCTACTACATAAAACCACTCTACTAAAACCAGGCAACATAGCAGCCATACCTAATACATAAAAACAAACACAAGAAGGCATAATTGGGAGATGAGAAACACATCCCAGATGAAAGAACAGAACAGAACAAAGCTCCAGAAAAGGAACTAAACAAAATGGAAACAAGTAAAATCTACCAGATGCAGAATTCAAAACACTAGTTATAAGGATGCTCAGTGAACTTAGGAGAAGAATAAATGAGCTCATTGAGAATGTTAACAAAGAGATTTAAAAGATAAAAATGGAGATAGAAAAAATTGTCAGAAATAAAGAATACAATACCTAAAATGAAAAATGCCTTTGGAGAAATTAACAGTAGATTAAATAAAGCAGAGGATCAAAGCAGAAAACACTCTATCAAAAGAACAACAAAAAAAGAAATCCAAAAAAATGAAGATACTTTAAGGGGCCTGTGGACAACATCAAGCGTACCAACATTTGCATCATAGGGGCATCAGAAGGAGAGAGAGAACAAAGAATTGAAAACTTATTTCAAGAAATAATGGCAGAAAACTTCCTTGACCTGGCAAAGGAAATAGACATGCAAGCCCAGGAAGCATAGAGTCCCAAACAAGTTGAACCCAGAGGCCCACACCAAGACTCATAATATTACTCTACCTAACAAAGCTGTCATTTAGAATTGAAAGACAGATGAAGAGCTTCTCAGACAAGAAAAAGCTAAAGTAGTTTATCATCACCAAGTTAGTATTATAGAAAATATTGGAGAAATTCTTTTAAGAAAAAAGAAGAAAAAAATAAAAAATAAAAGTAATAAAATGGCAATAACTGCATATTTATTAACTATTACTTGAAATGTAAATAGACTAAATCAAAAGATAGCTCTGATCAAAAGATAGGGTGGATGAATGAATAAAGAAAAAGACCCTTACATATACTACCTAGAAGAGACTCACTTCAGATCAAAGACACACAGACTGAAAATAAAGGAATAGAAAAAGTTGTTTCATGAAAATGGAAATGAACAAAAAAGCTGAGGTAGCAATATTTATGTCAAATAAAATAGATTTTGAAACAAAGGCTATAAGAAAAGACAAAGAAGGACTCGATTATTCCACTTCTGGATATTTATCCTAAAAAACCCAAATCACTATTTCAAAAGGACATGTGAGTTCATGTTAATTGCAGCATTATTTACAATAGTCAAGATATGAAGACTACCTGGGTGCCCATCAGTGGATGAATGGATAAAGAAGAGGTGGTACATATATACAATGGAATATTTTTCAGCTGTAAAAAAAAAAAAAAAATCTATCTGCAACAACATGAATGGACCTAGAGGGTATTGGAGAAAGTCAGACAGACAAAGACAAATGCCATATGATTTTACTTACATGTGAAATCTAAAAAACAAAATAAACAAACAAAACAGAAACAAACTAATAAATACAGGGAAGCGGGGTGGTGAATGGGTGAGAAAGGGGAAGGGATTAAGAAGTACAAATTGGTATTTACAAATTAGTTATGGTGATTAAAGTATAGCATAAGGAATATAGTCAATAATATTGTAATAGCTATGAATAGTGCCAGATGGTTACTAGATTTATCAGGGTGATCATTTGTAAGTAATATAAATGTCATATGACTATGTTGTACACCTGAAACTAACATAGTATCTTATGCCAACTGTAAAAGAAAAAATTAAAAATAGGATAAAAGAATAGTTAAAAGGAATGGACTAAAGGAAATCAGGAGCTTAAAAAAACAAAGCAAAACAAAACAAAAAACATGGATTTATTTACTCTACACATAAACTGGTGTTGGAATAAAAAAATAACAAAAAAGGATTACTTACATCCACAGAAGTACTGGGATAATATTCAAAATTACAAAGAGATATAATCATTTGTTTACTATGTAACCAGCTGTTTGTAAAATTGTAATGGTTAATAGAACAACATTCCTTATAAACACAACACTAACGTGTATCAATTAATCAAACAGCCTAAATTTATAAAGGTAAAAACTCAATATCTCTGAATTTTTAAGCATTCTTCTCAGTGTTAGCATGGTTTCACCTAAATATTACCCCATGAGAAGAGACTAAATGTACCTTCTTTTTCAATACATCATCATGCTTTCAAAAATGAAAAGAAAACCACTTAATATATTTCCATGTTTGCCCATTTTGATTAATTTTAGTTTTATTGCAGTGTTTAAGTTAAGGTAGGTGCTCTAAAGGATCCAATAAATAGAATTTTCCAGATCCCAGAATATTTCTGGTATTGTACAATAAACCTGTTTGCCAGAAAGTCATGTCTCTGGTCGAAACATTCTCTGGATTAATGATTGAGAAGCTAATATAGACTGCCAAGGAAGACAGATTGGTCTCTAACTGTCGGGTAATAGTTTGATCTTTTTTATCAAATTAAAATTTTTTTAGTGAATAGAACCAAGTCTCATTCTGTTTTGTATCCTCAACAGTACCTACTGAATTATTGAAGGTATCAAAACCATTTGGTGGATAATATCTTGAAAAAGTTTTTTGTTTTTTTTTTCTTTCCAGGAGAAAATACCAATCTATCATGTGGTACACTTTAATCTAATGACACGATTTACAGAATCATTAACTTATAAAATTATATTAAATGTTATCCATACTAATAGATTTTTTTAAATGTGAGCTTTTTCTTCCAACATCACTTAAAATGCATTTAAATTTTAAATATTGGCATGAGGTAGAAGACAAGGAACTCAAAAGAAATGTAATATATACAAAATATTGAACTCTGTTTAATACAATTAGCCCTTAAAATGACATGAGAAAAGTTATAGCCTTAAGCTTGCAGATTGACTACTGTGGAAGTATTACTACTATAAAAAGAAATTTTTTTTATATTAGATATTACTTATTTTCTTTTCAGTTTAAGGTATTGCAAAAAAGATAATATTTATTCTAAAATTTTTCTTCTGAGTTTTTTATATTCTTTTTTTGTCTTTATTGAAGTAAAATAGACAATTAGTTGCTTGTATTTACAGTGTACAATTCAATGAGTTTTTTTCAGTTATAGTAGGCATACAATAATATATCAGCTTCGGTTTTATATCATAGTGATCAGAGACCTACATAACTTGCAAAGCAATCACCCCACTAAATGTAGCACCCCTCTTTTCTCTAACATATTTATTGCAACATTATTAACCTTCTACCCCATGCTACATTCTGTATCTCTATGTCTATTCTGCAGCTATCCATTTGTACCTCTTTATCCCTTTGCCTATTTTTTTGCCATCCCCACCAACTCCTTTCCCATCTAGTATCCTCTGAATAGTTTCTGTATCTAGGAGTTTATTTCTGCTTCCATTGTTGTTGATTTTGTCCTTTTCTATCCAACCCATTTCATTCAGTGCAATACCATCTAGGTCCATCAAGACAATGTCTTTTTCCATCCCCTTCCTTTCAGTCTGTCTGTGCATTTTAATCTGAGGTGAGTCTCTTATAGGCAGCATATGTAGGGGTTTTGTTTTTTTATCCATTCAGCCTATCTTTTGGTTGGAGCACTTAAATCTTTTCCATTTAAGGTACTTATTGATAGGAATGTAGTTATCAACATTCTTTATTCCTATTTTTGATACATTTTTTCTTCTTAAAGAGGTCCCTCCAACATTTCCTGTAATACTGGCTTGGTGATGATAAATTCCTTTAGTTTATCTTTGTCTGGGAAGCTCTTTATCTGTTCTTAGACTCTAAATGATAGCTTTGCTGGACAAAGTATTTTTGGTTGTAGATCCTGGGTTTTCATCATGTCAAATATTTTGTGCCAAACCCCTCTGTCCTGTATGGTTTCATTTGAGAAATCGGCTGCCAGTCTTATGAGTGCTTCTTTGTGCATAACTAACTGTTTTCTCTTGCTGTTTTTAAGATTATTTCTTTGTACTTAACCTTTGGCATTTTAATTATGATGTGTCTTTGTGTAGGTCTCTGAGTTCCTCTTTTGGTGTTTAGGATTTTCTGAGCTTCCGGGGTTGTATGTCGATTTCCTTCACCAGGTTAGAGAAGTTTTTCATCATTATTTCTTCAACTAGTTCTTCAATTTTTTGTTTTCTCTCTTCAGATACCCCTATTACACAGATATTTTTTTACCTTTAATAGTGTCCCATTGGGTCCTTAAATTATTATTATAATCTTGGCTTCTTTTTTCTTGCCATCCTAATTGCGTGTCCTTGGCTTTCTCATCCTTTAGATAGGTTATTTGATCCTATTCTTTATTCACTTTGTTTTTTTCCCTTTAATATACTTGTAATCTCAGATGATGTGTTCTTCATTTCTGACTGGTTCCTTTTTATAATTTCTATTTCAATTTTTATGTTTTTTCTCTTTGTTGAAGTTCTCACTGAATTTATCTACACTTCCCGTAAGTTCATTGAGCATCTTTATAACCAGTGTTTCGAACTCTGCATCTGTTAGATTACTTGACTCCATTATGTCTGGATCTCTGTTCTGTTCTCTCATATGGTTTCTGCTTCTTTGTCTTCCCATTTTGGCTGCCTTTTTGTGTCTCTGTTTCTATGTACTAAGCAAAGCTCTTAAGCCTCCTGGTCTTATTAGTGTGGATTTGTGAAGGAGGTGTCCAGTGGCAGTTCTGAGAGGGGTTCAGCTTCAGGGCAAATTTAGTCCAAGCCTCTACTCCTCCAGGACCACCTGTTAAGATTCAGCAAACAATCTACAGATGCTGTGCTTATAGTTGCCTCAAAAGGGCCACACCAGAAACCAAGGCCAGCTTCCTCTAGTGTGAGTCCAGGTGCTGCTCAGCAAGGGGCACCTGACTCGCTGAGGATATACCTGGTTGTGGCTTGGGTTGGGCTGCAAATTGGGAGAGGTGGGGTTTCGGGGAATCCTCTGGAAAAAGCGACCTCTGTTATCCAGTTTGATGATGTCTCAACTATGGCAGCACTGTGTCCGCACACTGAGAGTGGGGAGGGCTCAACAGGGAACAATGAATATTGCCGGCATCTCTGTACAGAGTGAGTCTCTCCTCGGCCCTCACTCTGACAACTCAGTGTCCCCCTGTAAGTCCCTGGTGCCATCTGCATGCAGCAGACCTGGTGCTTGTGCTCAGAGCGAGCAGGTCCATCACTGAAACTCCGCTTGCAGACACGGCACCTTAAAGAGGCATCTGCAGCTGCTGCTGCTGCAGTCTCCTCAGCTGCTAGAGACCTGGCAGCCCCACATGTGCTTCTCACTCAGCTGCTAGAGACCTGGCAGCCCCACATGCACTTCCCAACCCCTGTCCTATCTTCTGCCATTTAAGGGTGATTTCTTAGATTTCTCTCTAGTTGTATGGCTTGTTTATCTAGATCACAGATGATTTTTCCTTGCTGTTTTCTCCTTGTTTCTGTTACAACTTTGATTTGGTCGCCAGAGGGATGAACAGAGCTTCTAGCATCTACGTCATTTTTTTCTGCCCCTTATTCTAAAATTTTCATAAAGATCCTATATAACAGTTTTTCTTAGCCATCACTTTTATCTAATCATGTTGCTCTAAGTCACTTCAATTTAAATATGTCTTCTCTAGTTGAATAACTGATCAAATATCAATGTTGAGGTTAAAAACTCTTCTATCAAGATTTTAAAAAAATGATTTAAATTTAAAATAATGAATATTTCTTAAACTAACAACACTTCATTCTATCAGGACATACAAATTTGGCTTCATTGACTGGAGGAAAAAAATGCCTACAGGACAAAACACTTTGCACAAAAAAAATGTAAGGATAAGTTCTTTACAATAATTCCAAGGGTCTTTTTAATAAAGCAGTTTTATAAATTCCCCAATCTAGTCTTTTCTGGTAATGATTTCAAAAGGAGACAACTGATATTTATCAAAGTAAGTAGATCAATAACTAGGGAGAACTTTAGCCCAAGGCAGATTAAAATAGTCAACAGGTCCTGTGAATTGAGTTTTGGGTATCTCATCAGTTTGTTCTACAAAGTCAGAGAACTGGAGATGATAAGTGCAAAAAAATCCTGCAATATTGGCCAAATTTTGCATATCTGGTGTAGAATTTGTTTTGTAAAGTTTGTTCCCCTATCTCTGTGGGGCTGTGTGTGGATATTCAAGCAGGAAACATTCTATATTGCAGTATTTTAGAAATTACTCTGGCTTTAGCCTTTTGACATGGGAATGTATCTACTCAATCATAATACAATGAAATTATTACCAGTAAACTTTTGTTCTTGAAAAAGAGCCAATTGAATTAAAATCCACTTTTCAAACCATAAATAAGCCTAATTAGTTTAAATTTTCCATTTTGTAAAAAGAGATGCCCTCACTTTAGTTACCTATTTATCATAGTCACAATTAAAGACTTTACAAGCAATCACAGAAATTTAAATTGTTAGAAGTAAAATTTAGCTCTTTTAACATTAAAAAATTTTGGTTTATCTAAGCAAAGACAATGATGTAAAGCATAGGAAATAATTTTAATAAAAAATAAAATCTTTGCTTTCTTATAATTTCTTATTATAAGTACACTAATAACAGAAAATGTTTTTTTAACAGAGAAAATTTAATTCTAATTTCACATCAACCCACTTTTGATATCCAAATTCACTTAATTAAATTTATTTTAATCTTACTTAGCTTGACCACATGTAACATTACTTTCTCAAGAGACCTTCTCCACAAACCTCTACAACGTTCTTTGCACCCTTTAATTTGTCTCTTCTAAATCACTCAGAAACAATCAACCTAATTTAGGACAAACAAGTTTAATTCCCTTAAAAATGCCCTTCTATGCCTTACACCTCCCTTCACAGAAAATACACATCACCTCATTCATAGTAAACAGAATTCTTAACTGTTAGAAATATTAATTTCTACCAACAACTAAACTAAGTAATGAGCATTCTTTAGATTAGTAAATGTGAATCTATTTCATAACATTTAGAAATATAGATTTTTATTGGGAAATATATTTCATAATTTTTAGAAAAATGTTTCTTCAACAAAACACACAAAAACTTTACAGATTATTCAAAATTATCTTTTAATTTCCCTGTAATAAAAAAGTCAAAATTAGATAAAATTAGACTTATTTAACTATCAAATTTTTAATATTTTATCTTAATTAGTAATAATTTAGATATTCAATAAATTTAACTTGATTTATTATTTCTAACTTAACTTGGTAAAATTCTAAGGTTTCAGGTTACCAAAATATTTTGGAAACTATTTATTTCTAGTTAAACCATCTGTTTTTAACAATTGTATTCAGATTACTCCTGAAGATTTCATGAGACTTTGAAGCAATTAGCCATTTTTTTCTGCCAAATTTTTGTAGCAGAGAAAATATAAGCTCATTTTACTAGTAAACCCAGGTTGAATGAAAGCTGCCTGTATTTCTGAAGTATTTTTAGTGTGATAATTAATGACAATCATTTTAATTAAATCAACAGCATGATGCTAGCTCTTAATTTTTAACTACTAATCCTAGATTATGTGTGTTTAAAAAGCATTTGGGTTGGTTTCTGTTATTTTTCCAATTTACATGAGCACTCATTTTATTAAGACAATAGAATAAGCCTCCTTTATAACCTAATTTTTAAATTATAAATAAATTTTGGCAATACCATCCAGCAGTAGACATATGCCACATTTGTAAGTAATATACTTACTTATATACATAAACACACAAACACAGAGATTTCATAGCTTTCATTTAAAAATACTAGCTTTTGTATCTCAGGAAAAAAATAATAACACACACACACAGACCGGATCAAAATTATGTTTCTGGCAGATAGACTAAGTTAAAATTTTGCTCAGATGGCCAAAGATTTTATATGTTATAAAAGTTCATTTAAAGCTATTTTTAAAATCAAAGCATACATTATATTGTCTCCGAGAGGTCTGAGATCTTCTCTTTTATGGGTGACCCTTAAGGTGACTTTATCAACAAACAAACAAACAAAAAAGACATAGCAAGTGTACACATTAAAATTATAAAGCTTAGAATGAAGGGAGAGCAGCCTCCAAAGGCCTGAATTTCAAAGGGGGCAGATTTTCCTAGAGGAAGCTGGAACTGGGGTGGAACCTAAGCACAAGATGACAGTTGCCACATGTATGGAAACAAAAAAAGATGGTGAGAAGAAGCCTCAGATGCCATTCTAACTGTAAATCAACTCAGGTAATTTTTGTTAAAAGATCTAGCCAATTATGTCTTTAACATATGTTATCCATTTTCACTGATTTGATGAAGAGATTTCCTCAAGTGCATTTTAAGCATAAGGGTTGAGTCTGAGACTATGGACAAAGTCCATCACTGTATGGACCAAGCCAGTAACTGGATGAAGATTCCCTTCCTTTGTCCAAAAAGCCATAAGGATCAAGCCATATCCCAGATGAAGGGTTCATTCTCTGAGCTGCTCCATGTAAACAAATGTAGACAGGAAAACTGAAAACTAAATTTCCAACTTGAAAACAAAAAGATATGGATATCTTTGCATTCAAATCTCTTACTCAGATGAATGGAGACAGAATCTGGCAAACAGAAAAAGTTAAAAAAAAAAAAAAAGAATACTCAAATAAAGGCCAGTCTCAACCAAAAAGAAAGGTTCAGATCCAGAAGGATTTACCATCAAAAAAGCCAAAAACACCGAGGGAGATGGTAGAGAACAATGATTTCTCACCTGTTCTTTGCATGAATCCACAGTGCCATGAGAGATCGAAGGACTGTCACTCTGGAATTCTATCACTGCCACAATTTCTGTAAACCAAAGTTAATTTTAGACTGAAATAAAGAATAAAAAGAATTTATTTGAGAAAAAAAATAATTGCAGCCCCAAAGACTCAGTTAGCAACCTAAGTTATGTTCCACTGAGACAAAAAAAGAGTCCATCTGTTATAGCAAAATTCTCACCCAGTTTCTCAATTAGGTCCACTTTATGTAAATGAGGTATCCAGATTGTGCAGTTCTGATTGGACAAGTCAGGTCCCTTGGTAGAAAACCAAAACCAGGTTTCCCTGTGGTGGTTGACCCAGATGGGATAAACAAGCTTGGCATAGTGCAGGAAGGTGAGTGTTCAGTCTCAGTTCTTTCCAGTATACAGAATATGTGAGGAGTTCCTGTCAACAAATGGCTGCTGTGGGCCTTCAGCTGATCAAGGGAGTATATCTTAGTAAATAAATTTCTTCTCAGAGATCACATGAAATGAATCTTTCTTCTTGTGATCCACAATATCAATAAAAAATAGAAATTATACAATCAAAATTCTGGAGTTGAAAATACAAATATAGACATTCTGCATAAAAAAAAATTGATAGTGTTTCAAGCTCAAATAAAAATACCCAAGATAGTAATTTAAATTCACATTAAGAAATAAAGATTCTTAGTAAAGGTAACAGCAGAGGTAAATACAAAAAAAAACAGTATTAATGCATAGTTTTGCATTTTTCAATCAAATATTTTAAAAGAAAACACAAAGAATTAATTATTGATTTATGTTGATGATTAGACAATGTATGCTGTGACAACAGCATAAAGGGGGAGAAGGAAGCTATATTGAAGCAAAATTTTTATATACTACTTAAAGAGTTGGTAGTATCTCAATTATATTGTTGTAAATTAAGATATTAATTGCAATCCTCAAGGAAAATAATTTTAAAAGTATAGTAAAAATTCAAAATGGTACACTAAATACATATAGTTAACACAAAAGAATAGGGGAACAAAAAATAAATGACATGTAGAAAATAATCAACAAAATAGTAGATGTATGACTTCCCTTACCAATAATTTTATTACATGAAAATGAATTACCCTCCCTCCTTCAAGGCATAGAATGGTAAAATGAATAAAAGCATGATAAACTATTCACTGTTTATTAGATATACACTTTAATTTCAAAGACACAAATAAGTTTAAAGTACAAAGCTGGAAATAGATATCTCATGCAAACAATACCTAAAAGAGAGTTAGAATGGCTATAGTAACAAATAACAATATACTTTAAGAAAAAAAATTCTTACTAAGACAAAAAGAACATTTTATAAAGATATAGGGTCAACACATTAAGAAGATATAATGATTAAAAATGTATATGTATTATATACATACTATCAGAGCCTCAAAATACATAAAGCAAAAAATGATAGAATTTAAGACAGAAGTAAATAATTCAAGAATAATAGTTTGTGACTTCAAAAACACATGCTCAATAATGGTTAGACAAACTAGAAATATATTAGCAAGGACAGAAGGCTTTGACAGCACTATATATCAATTAGACGTAAGAGATAGCCTTAGAACACGCCATCAAATAAGAATATAACACATATTCTTATCAAGTTCGCATAAAACATTCTCTAGAATAAATGAAATGTTAAGCATTAAAACATAATCATTAAATCTAAAAGAACCACAATAGAATGAAATTAAAAATCAATAAAAGGAGAAAATTTGGTAAATTTACAAATATGTATAAATTAAACAAACTTCTAAATGACTGATGGTTTAAAGAGGAAACCACAGGGTGATTGGAAAATAATTGGAGATGAGTGAAATCTGGAATACAATATAGCAAAAATTCTAAGATGCAACAGAAGCAGTACTCAGAAGAAAAAGTATAGTTATAGACAACTACATTAAAAGAAAAAAAGAAAAGTCTTCAAATCAATAAGCTAAGTTTCTACTTTAAGAAACTAGATTGTGATGGAGGGAGACTAGACCTTGGGTAGTGAGGACACAATGCAATATATAGGTGATATATTAGAGAGTTATACACTTGAAACATATAATGTTATTAAACAATGTCACCCTAATAAACTTAATAAATAAAACAAAAGAAGCATATAAGTGTGCATAGATATGTGCATACATAGGATTGTAAGAGTATAGCAAGATATTTAACAAATGAATAAAGTTTAGCTCTAGGTGAAAAAAGAAAGAAATTAGGAAAACAAGAGCAAACTAAATACAATGTTTAAAAGAAAATAAGTAAGAGAAATTAGAGTGTGTTAAAAAGTAAACTAAGACACTAAATTTTTCAGGAGTTTATTTGAACATACATTAATTTGAACTGGGCAGTGCCAAATCTAGAGTAATTAGGAGTGTCCCACTTTTATAGAGCCAGAGTAGACGCAAACAAGGAAATTATTTGATTGGGAAAGTCTAATTGGCTGTTTGTGATTGGTTGTTATTTAAGTTTTATTTCATTGGAGTCAAATGCATTCACTCTGGCATAGGTTCTGGTTTGGCTGCATAGTTTATCAAGGCATTACAGCCACCTCAGGCTAGTTTCCTCATTTAATTACTTTAACAATTTTCCCCTTTTATTTATCCTCTTGTATATGAGAGAATGGCCAAAAAATTTGGTATCAGCCTCATTTTCAGTCACCATCAGGGTTAAATTGCTCTTGTCATGAAACCCACAGGTTATAATATCAGTCTGTGGATGAGTCGTTTTTGCTGTTTATTTCATTGTATTTTGTTTCTGGGTCTTCAAGTGAAGTGAAATGATCTGATGTACTATGGATGTCTTCATACACAAATTTAAGACCCTTTAGAAAACATATGTAACATTCTAGTGTCTAGGGGAAGTGCTGAGAATCCAAAGATGGTTACGAAGAGCTCCAGCTTTCAAAGAGCTTTCAGCCTACAGGGGAGCTAGAAAGTAGATAGCTCTGAGTAAAGGAAATGACTTATTGGTGCGTAAAACACCACACTGCAGGGTGCTTCAACATCTGTGGTATGAATTAAAAGTGATCAGAAAGTAAACATTCTCTCATAACTCAGAAAGACCAAGTGGTAGAAATTTAATCTTTGGCGTGTCCAGAAATATGAATAAGGTCATGTTTTTCTTTGGGGAAGTACCACCTTACACTATCAGTCATAATCAACTTAAAAAAATTAATCAGGGGTAGCCCATTATTAGGGCTGCATATGATAATTCTAATTTCATCAGCTCTGAGAAACTTTTACTGACTGTTCCCTTTGGAGATTCAAAGGTTCATATTTATATCAGAGAAATTAATCATCATTTTTGAAGAGCAGTCAGATCATGTGCCTCAGTTTTTATAGCAATTTCTGAGAACTCATCAAGGCAGACACAGTGGTGGTCATTTCAAATACAATATAAACGATGCCCAAAGAAGTGAGACATCAAGCTTTCAGAGTCTAACATAGAAGTAAGCAAACAAGAGGCTTGCCAAACCCTGTAGAAAAATAAATGTAAGAGTTTGGTACACATTCATATTTATGACCGATTTGTAGGGGGATGTGTCTGTGTGTGTAATTATCTTCCTAGTTATATCAATGTCACCAGATAGCAATGGTGATGATTCTCAAAAATTAATTATCTGTAAGAGAAAAAATAATAAATGACTCATGAAGGAAATATAATTCAATTATTGTATTTATTAAAATTAATATAATCTGTTCTGCTTTAAACTGAGTATCACCAGTTGATATATATACTTTTTGAAACATTTTATCTGAAATAATAATAAATACAAAAATTGATATAGCAAGCAATTTATTTTTCTTTTCAGAGCAGGTTCGTGGATTTGCTTCTTTGAGGAATTAGTGCAAGAGCATTTTTTTTTATTTGTTTGCTTACTTGACACTTCTGTCATAAGTGCTGGGAACGAGCCACAGTCCTCTAAGGACAAATATACAGCTATTCCCCATCATGAGTACCTGGCAGCCTGGCTGATATTGCTCTCACACCTGCAAGAAGTGGAATGCAAAAGAATCAAACCATGCAAAATCAATGTTCAAAAATCCATAAACGTTCCTCATAATAAATTTTCAGAAAAAAAAAATTTTAAAAATTCCTTTAGCAATTGCAACAAAAAGAACAAATCACCTGGAATAAACCTAATAAAACATGTAAAGGACCTATATAATGAAAACTATAAGACCCTATTTTAAAAAATTGAAGAAGACATCTAGACATGGAAAGATATTCTGTGTTCTTGGACTGGAAGGATCAACAAAGTTAAAATGATCTTATTATCTAAAGCATTATACAGACTTATAAATGGACAACAGACATATGAAAAGATGCTCAACCTCACTAGCTATCAGGGAAATGCAAATCAAAACTACAATGAGAACCATCTCACACCTGTTAGAATAGCTGTAATCAACAAGACAAGTAATAACAAGTGTTAGAGAGGCTGTGGAGATCTTGAGATTATCATGCTAAGCAAAATAAGCCAGACAGAAAAAGTTGAAAACCATATGATTTCACTAATATGTGAGATATAAAAACTGAAGGCCACTAACAAACATGAGAAACAACAGAGACTCCTGGACACAGTGAATTAGTAGTTACCAGAGGGAAGTGGGGGAGGGGATGTAAATAGGGGTAAAAGGGTCAAATATTTGGTGGTAGAAGTTAATCTAACTTTGGGTGGTGAACATACAATGCAATATATATAATATACGACGAACTGTCAAATTGTACACTTGAAATTTATTTGATTTTATTAATCAATGTTACCCCAATAACTTTTAATTAAAAAAGAATCAAATTAAGATATAAAAAGAGAACATGTGGCAGACTCTATCAGAGCTTGTTTCTATGCCTCTTTGGTAGATAATAATCATTTGGCAATATTCACTGAATGGTTGTGATGACCCAAGAATTGTGCTAGGCACTGTGTATGTAGAAGCTGAGAATAAGGAAGCCCGTTGTTGCCTGGTAAGCTCAGGCTTCTTCTATCCTGCCAACTGCTATCTAGAGAACCTCCTTCCTCTCTGATTTGTCTGAGGATTCACATCTAGTTATCCTTTAGGCTCCTGTGTAAGCACAGCCTTTGCTGGAAGGGCCACCCCATTTCGACTTGTCCTAAGCCTCTCCCTGGTTCATGCACAGCCCACTTCATGGATGTTCTCTTCTCACCTCTGTCTCCTCCAATGGACCTAGCTCACTCATGTACCTCCAGGGCTAGCCATGCTGACTGTGCCTGGAATCAGACCTCATTCCCAGCCCTTGATTAAACCAATTCCTTGCTTCTCTCACCCTACCCCTACCTCAAACCCTCTGCTTAGTATTTAAATTTGGCTAATAACCATATTATACACTAATTTCATACGTTACAAAACACTCATGTGTTTATCATTTTAATTCATCTCCTAGATAATCTTGTGACTTCATTGCTTCAAGGGAAAACTGAGATTTAAGGAGAGACACAGTCACTCTTTCAGCCCAGGCCTCCAGATGTCCATTTCATCATTCCTCCAACAAGATTGCTTAATGCTGCCTCCCTAGCCCCTGAGAGTCATGGGCTCCCACACTTGTTGGCACCTCTAAGCCCAAAATATATCAGGACTCCTCTTCTATCACCCCGAGACCCACATAATAATGTTCCTTATTACTGCTGGTATCTTTCATAATGACACCTACACCTATAACGGTATTCTTTGGGTGATGCGTCAACCTCCAAACACACACACACACACACACGCACACACACGTACATACATATACACATATGGACACATACATACATGCATATACATAAACACACACATAAAAACATACACATACACATTTCTAGATCCTTGATTTTGAGGTACTTGCTTCCTGCTATTATAATGCCCTGAGAACTTAGGATGAAAACAGCTATATACTAAATGCAAAGTGACAATTGAATTCATTACATCTGATTTTCAGAATCAGCCTATCTTTCCAAAGCAAAGCTCAGTGAACCACTGAGTGCCCACATAAGCACCTGAACAGGCCCACCTAGCCTTAGATAATCAGGTTCATTCCTCTCATAGCCATCCTTCAGAGAAATACTCCAGAATTGTTCCTTTGTAGTGCTGCCTTTAAGCAAAGAGTCTGGAATAGAGTCAACAAAAAAGATTTACTGTTTCTCAAAGAGAAAGAAATGAATTCATTTTTGATTTCCCATTGAGCTTGTCATTTAAAAAATAATTGAAACCATGTTGTATGCATGTATTTATTTATTTGTCCAAACCCATACAACCAAGAGTTAACTCTAATGTAAACTGTAGACTCTGGGTGATTACCATGTGTCAGTGTAGGTTCATTAAATGTAACAAAAGCACCACTGTGGTTAGGATGTTGAAAATGGGGAGGCTACGACAGTGTAGGGGCAGAGAGTATATGCAAAATCTATGTATCTTCAATTCAATTTTGCTGTGAACCTAAAACTGCTCTAAAATGTAAAGTATATTAAAAATCCTAATTGTAAATAAGGCTGACAAGGGAAACAAATTGATCAGCTAGTACTAAAATAAATACATGTCAACTGCCTCTATTTATAAAGAAGTAACTGTCCATTGAGGGTATATGGACACATTTAAGTGGAGTAAGGCACAACATAGAGAAGCCACAGGAAAGCCACGGAGGAAGATTGCCCTTGAAACATTAGGAAGCTGGAACACAGTGAATTAAAGATGCCGCTGTGCCTCCTAGGAAAACGCTCTCACAGGAGCTCAGGGTGGCACACAAAAGGATACTTAATTCAGCTCCCCATAAGCACCTAAATTCCCTTCAGTACTGGAGAGCCGTTAATGAATTTTAATGCTTTCATACTGAAAATAGCATGATAAATATTTGTCTTAGAATGACCTTCAACTGATTATTGGTTGAAAAAAGCAATAGGTGGGTCAAGATGGCAGATTAGGTAAAAGCAGATTTCGCTTCCTCTCAGGTCCACATCCAAATCGCAACCAAATTATAAAAAATAATCAACGTGGAGAATCACTTGAAGTCCAGAAAATTGTAACACAAACGTCTGACAATATAAAGGAGACACTCCAGAGCTGGTAGGAGGGGCAAAGTTGCGAATCAGGCGGGCTCTGCACCCATGGGTGGCAGTGAAGCACTTGGGGGGAGAGTGAGGCTGCAGAGATAACCCCTGAAAGAGAAGGAAGAGAAGTTCCCCCAAAAATCTGACTGTAAAAATCAGAGGGAATTCTGGCTGTCAAGATGAGATGGAAAGTGACTGAAATCCCAGATGCTCCGTTAAAAGGCCCACGTACAGGCTTGTTCGCTTGCAGACACTCGCCCGGGACACTAGCAGTTGGACAGAGGCTCAGGCAAGATACATACGGGGAAAGACTGCATTACCTGGTGCTGGAATGAGGACTGGACAGGCACCTGCCATTGTGCCTTAGTTGAGGGGAGGCTAAAGGGAAATCTACAGACTGAAAGTGCTAGATTGCCTGTGCAGATCCCTCCTCAAACACAGCCAGTTCTGAATCTGCACTAATCTGAAGAGATGAGCCTGTCCCACCCAAATGGCATATTGCCGGGGTGGGGTTGGGGCGGGGTGGGAGGGCCTTGGTCCAGAGCAGCTGCTTCGCCTTGCTCCTCTCAAGGGCTGAATATTCTACGCAGGCAGCAGACCTCAGCCATCAATATGAGACCATTTCGGAGACAGTTTTGGGCAGGTCACTATTGCCAACAGGAGCCTGGGCAGATCACTGGAAGCTGCGGTTCAGTACCAGACAGCAGCTGGTCTTGCTGTGATTTGTGACTTTTGTGGAAATGGGAAGGCAGACAGAGAAGTTGCAATAAGTCATTATCTGCCTGAAGGTCATTATCTATCTGAGACCTCACCCCACTCAATCCACAAATTTCTGCCCCTCTCCCAGGCTGCACATTTTGCACAGGCAGAAACTTTGGCTAGTACAGTGCACGCATTTCAGGGAAAGCAGTTGTGGGCAGACCACTGCTGCCTGCAATGGCTGCAATATTGCTTGTGGGAATTGCAGGGGACTGTGGAACCGCCCCAGATGGCACCTGGTCTCTTTGTGATCTATAACTATAGCGGGAACGCGTGAGCACAGAAGTTGCAGCAAAATAGGATATATTGGCCTGATGGCTCTTGTCTCCCTGAGATCGCTTCACCCAAACCACAAAGTGCCAATGGCATGATAACAGGCTCTGCGCATTTCCAGGATTGTGCACTCTGCACAGGCAACAGACGTTATCTAGCACCGTGAGCAAATTTCAGGGGAAATCAGTGATGGGCAGATCACTGCTGCCAGCACAAGATACAATACCACTTGAGCAGATTGCAGGAGTTGATGGGCCCATCTCAGATAGCAGTAGGTCTATTAGTGATATGTGATTGTTGTGGGAGACAGCAGACCCAGAGCTGGTAAAAAGCTGGTACTGTATAGGGTTGACGGCCCCATGCCTCACTGAGACGCCGCCCCACCTAACCCATGAATTACCTGTGGCAAGCCTGTACCCAGGCAACCAACCCCCATCCTGTGCTTCCCTTGAGATGCAAAATCAATACCAAACAGTAGCACTCAGTTCAGGTGGCACACTCAAAGCCTGTGCATCTAAGAGAAGTACAAACTCATGCCCACAATTCTTCAATAAGTTGGTAATTCTTGAGCAGATCTTGGATGTTTGCAGACCAGAGATGGGCAGTAGCTGGACTTGCTGTGATCTGAGACTTGTACAGGGAGCCACAGACACAATGCTGGCATGTGAAGTGACACTGCAGTGGCAGGGGGAAATCTGTTAAATATGTCCAGGTTGATTCCCTGGATCTCTACAATACCTAAAGCACATATCACCCAGAGGCTCTTCCAATTTCCGAGTCTTATGTGCAACTGATGGGCAGCCTCATGCCTTGAGGAGCACTGGGCCCTCTGCTAAACCTCCCCAGGTTTCGTATTGGGGGTAACCAGACTGCGGCCCACAGTGCTGTCTCTTCCACTTACCTATAGATCTAGCATAGGCAAAAACCGTCTGTGGATTGCTTTGTAGCTCTCATCAGATTGCCTCAAGCAATCAAAGGCTGTAGTTTGGCCAACTGGGGAGCCCCTTCCAAGGGGCAACAAAACCAATGCACCCAGAGTCTGGCACTAGACCACAATAGAGTAACTCCTGACTAGCCCCATAAGTGGTACACAAAAAGGATGTTCTCAATAAGTAACAAGCCTACTAGAGCAAATCTCACTCAGTGGGGTCAGCCCCCACATAGCAATTCATACCCTGTGGTTGCAGCCAGTTCCTATAGTTAGTCAGTCTGAGCATTAATCTCATCCACTGATGTACTTACACCAATAAAAGCTTAGCAACAACAACAGATCACACACAACCCGCACTCCTGGCACAGAGGATCAGGGAGAATGCACCACTGGGTCACATAGGACACCTTCCACATGAGGCCATCTGACCAAGGCTGAGAGATGAAACAAATATTCCTATAGAAACAAACATAGAGAGACTAATAAAATGATAAAACAAAGAAACATGCTGCAAATAAAACAGAAAAACTCCAGAAAATGAACTAAATGAAATGGAGGCAAGCAACCTACCAGAGACAGAGTTCAAAATAATAGTTGTAAGAATGCTCAATGATCTTAGAGGAAGAATGGATGAGCTCAGTGAGAACCCCAACAGAGAGATAGTAAGCATAAAAAGGGACATAAAAACCATAAAAAAAAAGAACCAGACAGAAATGAAGAATACAAAAACTGAAATGAAGAATACACTAGAAGGATTGAACAGTAGATTGGATGAAGCAGAAGATCAAATGAGTGAACTGGAATACAAAGAGCAGAAAACACCCAACTGGAACACCAAAAAGAAAAAAGAATTAAAAAAAAAAAATAAGGATAGTTTAGGAGACCTCTGGGACAATGTGAAACATAACAATATCTGCATCATAGGACTACTAGAAGAAGAGAGCAAGGGATTGAGAATCTATTAGAAGAAATAATGACAGAAAACTTCCCTAACCTGGCAAAGGAATTAGTTATACAAGTTCAGGAAGCACAATGAGTTCCAAACAAGAGGAATTCAAACAGACTCCAAACCAAGACATATCATAATTAAAATACCAGAGGTCAAAGACAAAGAGAGAATCTTAAAAGCAGCAAAAGAAAGGCAGCTAGTTACTCAAAGGGTTTCCCTATAAGAATGTCAGCTGATTTTCCACAAAAAACCTTTGCAGATCAGAGGGAACTAGTAAGAAATATTCAAAGTTATGAAAAACAAGAATCTACAACCACAAATACTCTACCCAGCAAGGCGTTCGATTAAAATGGAAGATAAGATACAGAGCATTCCAGACAGGGAAAGTTTAAGGAATTCATCACCCACAAACCTTTTTAGTTTGATATAGTGCCATTTGTTTATTTTTTCTTTTGTTTCCCTTGCCTGAAGAGATATATTTGAAAAGAAATTCCTGTTAGTAATATCAGAGAGTTTAATGCCTATGTTTTCTTCTAAAAATTTTATGTTTTAAGGTCTTACATTTAAGTCTTTAATCCATTTTGAGCCTATTCTTGTATACGGTGTAAGAAGGTGGTCCAGCTTCTTCTCTTTTTTTCCTGTGTATCTGTCCAAATTTTCCAACGCTATTTATTGAAGAGACTGTCTTTACCCCATTGTACATTCTTACCTCCTTTGTCATATATTAAGTGAGCATATTGACATGAATTTATTTCTGGGCTCTCTATTCTGTTCCATTGATCAAGGTATCTGTTTTTATGGCAGTATCATGCTGTTTTGATTACTGTAGCCTTGTAGTATAGTTTGATATCAGGTAGTGTGATACCTCCAACTTTGTTCTTCTTTCTCAAGACTGCCGTGGCAATTCGAGTTTTTTTATGGCTCCATATAAATTTTAAGATTGTTTGTTCTAGCTCTCTGAAAAATGTGATTGGTATTTTGATAAAGATTTCATTGAATCTATAGATTGCTTTGGGTAGTATGGCCACTTTAACAATGTTGATTCTTCCTACCCATGAACAGGGTATATGCTTCCATTTATTTGTATCTTCTTCAATTTCTTTTATCAATGACTTATAATTTTCTGAAAACAGGTCTTCTACCTTCTCTATATATAGTATCATGGCCTCGGTAAATAACCAGAGTTTTACTTCTTCCTTTCCAATTCAGATGCCTTTTATTTCTCTTTTTAGTCTGATTGCTGTGGCTAAGACTTCCAATACAATGTTGAAGAGACGTTGTAAAAGTGGGCATCCTTGTCTTGTTCCTGATCATAAGGAAAATGCTTTCAGCTTTTCTCCACTGAATATGATGTTAGCTGTAGGTTTGTCATATATGGCCTTAATATGTTGAGGTATGTTCCCTCTATTCCCACTTTGCTGAGAGTTTTTATCATAAATGGATGCTGGGATTTGTTGAATGCTTTTTCTGTGTCTATTGATGTGATTATATAGTTTTTTTATCTTTCGATTTGTTAATGTGGTGTATCACATTAATCGTTTTGTGAATATTGAACCAACCTCGCAACCCAGGAATAAATTCAACATGATCGTGGTGTATATTTTTTATGTATTGCTGAATTCGGTTTGCTAATATTTGTTGAGGATTTTTGCATCAATGTTCATAAGAGATATCAGCCTATAGTTTTCTTTTTTTGTAATGTCTTTGCCTGGTTTTAGAATCAAGATAATGGTGGCCTTATAAAAAGAGTTAGGAAACCTTCCCTCTTCTTGAATTTTTTGGAATAGTTTGAGAAGGATAGGCGATAATTCTTTGGATGTTTGGTAAAATTCACTGATGAAGCCATCTGGTCTAGGACTTTTGTTTTTTGGGACATTTTTGATTACTGATTGGTGGTAATTGGTGGTAATTTGATTATTGATCATTGGTGGTAATCAGTCAGTTCAGATTTTCTGTTTCTTCTTGACTCAGTCTTGGGAGATTGTATGTTTCTAGGAATGTGTCCACATCTTCTAGATTGTTCAATTTGTTGGTGTATAATTGCTCGTAGTATTTTCTTATGATCCATTGTATTTCTATAGAGTCAGTGGTTATTTCTGCTCTTTCATTTCTGATTTTATTTATTTGAGTCCTCTCTCTTTTTAATTTGATGAGTCTGGCTAAGGGTCTGTCAATTTTGTTTATCCTTTCAAAGAATCAGCTCTTGGTTTCATTAATCTTTTGTATTGTTTTTCTAGACTTTATTTTGTTTACTTCCCCATGATCTTTGTTATTTCCTTATTTCTATTCACTTTGGATTTTGTTTGCTGTTCTTTTTCTAGTTCTTTTAATTGTAAGGTTAGATTGTTTATTTGAGCTTTTTATTGTTTCTTGACATAGGCCTGTGTTGCTATGAATCTCTCTCTTAGGACTTTGCTGTGTCCCATAAATTTTGAGCCATTGTGTTTTCATTTTCATTTGTCCTTAGGTATCTTTTGATTTCTTTCTTGATCTCATTAACAATCTATTCATTGTTTAGTAGCATGTTATTTGGACTCCAAATGTTTGTGTATTTTCCAGTTTTTTTCTTGTAGTTGATTTCTAGTTTCATACCATTATGATCAGAGAAGACAGTTGATATCTTAAATTTATTGAGACTTGACTTGTGGTCTGTCCTTGAAAATGTTCCATGTGCACTTGAGAAGAATGTATATTTTGCTGTTTTGGAGTAAAATGCTCTGAAAATATCTATTAAGTTTATCTGTTCTAGTGTATGTTTTAGGTCCTTTGTTTCCTTGTTGATTCTTTGCCTGGAAGATCTGTCCATTGGTGTCAATGAGGTGTTAAAGTTTCCTACTATGAGTGTATTACTATTGATTTCTCCTTTTATGTCAGTTAATAATTGCTTTATGTATGTAGGTGCTCCTCTGTTGGGTGCGTATATGTTTACTAGGGTTATGTTCTCTTGATTTATCAATCCCTTTTTTATTATGTAATGCTCTTTTTATCTCTTATTATAGCCTTTGTTTTAAAGTCTATTTTATCTGATATAAGTATTAATACCCTACCTTTTTTTTTTCATTTCCATTTGCATGAAATATCTTTTTCTATCCCTTTACTTTCAGTCTGTGAGTGTCATTTGATCTGAAGTGGGTCTCTTGTAGACAGCATATGCATAGATCTTGTTTTCTTATCTCTTCAGTTATCTTATGTTTTTGATTGGAACATTTAATCCATTTACATGTAAAGTGATCACTGATAGGTACTTGTTACTGCCATTTTATTATTCATATTTGTTATTTCTATTTTCTTTTTCATCCCTTCTCTTTTTACAGAAGACTCTTTAACATTTCTTGTAATTCTGGATTGTTGATGATGAATTCCTTAAGCTTTTTTCTGTCTGGGAAGCTCTTTATCTCACCTTCCATTTTAATTAAAACCCTTGCTTGGTAGAGTTTCAGTGGTTGTAGATTCTTCTTTTTCATAAATTTGAATATCACTTGCCATTCCCTTCTGGCCTACAAAGTTTCCATTGAAAAGTCAACAGACATTTCTCTGGAGTACCAGCTTCCTTTCTCTTGCTGCTTTTAAGATTCTCTCTTTGTCTTTGACCATTGGCATTTTAATTATGATGTGTCTTGGTGTAGGTCTGTTTGAATTCCTTCTGTTTGGAACTCTTTGTGCCTCCTGAACTTGTATGACTAACTCCTTTGCCAGGTTAGGAAAGTATTCTGTCATTATTTTTTTCAAATAGAGTCTCAATCTCTTTCTCTCTCTCTTCCTCTTCAGATACTCTTATGACTTGGATATTTTAATGGTTTATGTTGTCCCAGAGGGCTCTTAAAACTATCCTCATTTTTTAACATTATTTTTTTTTCTTTTTACTGTTCTGATTTGGTGTATTCAGCTACCTTGTCTTCCAATTTGTTGATTTGCTTCGTCCAATCTACTGTTGAATCCTTCTAGTGTAGTCTTCATTTCCGTTATCATATTCCTCATTTCTGTCTGGTTCTCTTTTATAGTTTTTATGTCCTTTTTTTATGCTCTCATTGTGCTCATCCATTCTCCCCATAAGTTCATTGAGCCTCCTTATAACCATTATTTTGAACTCTGACTCAGATAGTTTGCTTAACTCCTTTTTATTTAGCTTATTTTCTGGAGTTTTCTCTTGTTGTTTCATTTGTGGCATATTTCTTTGTTTTCTCATTTTATTAGCCTCTCTGTGTTCTTTTCTATGTGTCAGGAATATTTGTTTCATCCCTCAATCTTGGCCAGATGGCCTAATGTGAAAGGTGTCCTGTGTGGCCCATTGGTGCACTCTCCCTTATCCCCTATGCTGGGGGCTCTGGACGTAATCTTTGTGTGGGTCGTGTGTGATCTTCTGTTGTCCCCAAGCCTTTACTATTGTTAGTAGATTAGTGGGTGGGATTACGTTCAGGTTGACTAATTATGGGAATTGGCTACACCCTCAAGATAAAAGTTGCTGTGTGGGGGATGACACAACTGAGTAGGATTTGCCCTAGCAGGCTTGTGTACTTGTTGCAACCATTCTTTGTATGTATCACTACTGGAACCAGTCAAGAGTTGCTCTGCTGTGGTTTGGTGCCAGCCTCCAGATACATTGGTTTTCTGGCTCCCTGGGAGGGGTTCCCCCATAGGCCAAGGTCAGCCTCTGCTTTTGATTACTCAGGGCTACTTAGTGAGAACTACAAAGC
This sequence comes from Pteropus alecto, assembly GCF_000325575.1. Classification (NCBI taxonomy): domain Eukaryota; kingdom Metazoa; phylum Chordata; class Mammalia; order Chiroptera; family Pteropodidae; genus Pteropus; species Pteropus alecto. The sequence continues at coordinate 191,961 of NW_006432450.1, read as the reverse complement.
AATCTGCTGTTGGTCGTTGCCTATGCTGAATCTATAGGTAAGTGGAAGAGACAGCGCTGTATGCAGCTCTCGGTTTCCCCCATACCTGACCTATGGCAGTTTAGCAGAGGCACCAGTGCTCCTCAAGGCCTGATATTGCCTATCAGCTGTCTGTAAGTTTTTGAAACTAGATGAGCCTCTGGGTGATATGCATGTTGAATGGCGCAGGGACCCTTGGAGTCTCCTGGGTCTAGTGAGTAAATTTCCCCCTGCCACTGCCACGTCAGTTTATGTCCCATGCTGTTTCTGTGGTTTGATGTACAAGTTACCACTCATAGCAAGGTCAACTGCAGCCCGCCATGGGCCTAAATGCACTACCCCAGAGCAGGGGCAGCTGCCTATCAATGTACAGTGAGCACTTTGTGTACTGGATGGGGCAGGAGCTCAGGGAGTTAAAGGCCATCAGGCCATTACAGAGCCCTACAATCACCTTAAGAGATATTGTAGCTCATGCAGGCAGCAGTGGTCTGTCCACAACTGTTTTCTTCGAAATGTGCTCACTGCACTAGCCAAGGTCTGTTGCTAGCGCTAACTGCTCAACTCCAGAGCCAAGCATTGCACAAGAGGCTGTTTCTCAATGGGCTGCAGGCACTTTGTGGCTTGGGAAAGTGGGATCTCAAGGCAACAAGGTCCTTTCAGCCAATACAGCCTCAGATTTTGTGCCTTTTCTGTGCCTGCATTCCTGCATTCCCTCTGTAGACCCAGATCACAGTGAGACCAGCTGCCATCAGAAGTATTCCCACAGAACCCTGTGATCCTTGGACACAATATTGCAACTCTTGCAGGCAGCGAAGATCTGCCTGCCATTGATTTCTGTGCAGTGCCCACCTTGTGCCAGCCAAAGTTTGTTGCCTGTGTGGATTAGGGGATCAGGGGAAGGGAAAGACAGGGCTGTGTCAGTTCACTGTCATTGGGCCACCTGGGGCAATTTGTAAGTAGAATGAGGTGGAGACTCAGAGAGCCAATGGCAGTCAGATCAATACAGCCTAAGTCTTGCTGCAAATGTGGTAACTGTTGTGAGTTTCCACAGATGACCCAAATCACATCAAGACCAGCTGCTGTTTGGGATTGGCTCACAGGTCCCCAATATCTGCCCAAGTTCATGTTGGCAGCAGAGATCTGCCTGACCCTATCTCTGAAATGGGGCTCACAACGCTGGCCGCTGTTGCTGGGATTAGAAACACCACTCAAAATGGCTGCCCTGCTGTGAATACTTCACTCTGAATCACTTGGATCAGGGACTGGCAGCCATCCAGGAACAGCTGTTCCTGGCAGTCTGCAGGTTAGGCAGGACGGACTGATCACCTCAGACATGATCTGTACATTACCCTGTACTGGGGCCAGACTAAGGCAAGATGATGTCTGTCATTCCATCCCTCATTCTGACTCCAAGTAATGGAGACTTGTTCAGAATGAATCCCGCACAAGCCTCTGACCCACCGCTGGTGTCCCGGGTGAGTGTCCACAGGTCAGAAGGCCTTCATGCAGGTCCTTCAAAGGGATGTCTAGGGGCTCAGTCGCCTTCTGTCTCACCCAGATGTCTGGAATCTCCTCCAGTTTCTACAGTCAGAATTATTGGAATCTCCTCTTCCCTGGTGTAGGACCCTGTGCTGGAGAGCCCCCTGATGAAACCAAGACCCCCCTCTCCTTCAGAAGAACCTTTGTAGCATCGCTCTCCCTACTGATGATCCTCCACTACCCACGAGTGTGAGTCCAGCCCGATTCGAGACTTTGCCCCTCCTATTGGCTTCAAGGTGGCTCCTTTATATTATCAGATGTAGGTGTTATGATCAGATGGACTTCAGGTGATTCTCCACATTGATTATTTTATAATTTGGTTGTAATTTCAATGCAGTCCTGGGAGGAGACAAACTCTGCATTTACCTAGTCCTCCATCTCCCCCCAATTCATTCAGTAATCACTTTAAATGTAAATGGATTAAGTGCTCCAATCAAAAGACATACAGTAGTTGAATGGATAAGAAAACAAGATCTATGCATATGCTGTCTACAAGAGACCCACCTCAGATCAAATGACAGTCACGAACTGAAAGTAAAATGATAGAAAAAGATATTTCACGCAAATGGAAATAAAAAAAAAAAGTAGGGTAGTAATACTTATATCAGATAAAATAGACTTTAAAACAAAGGCTATAATAAAAGACAAAGAAAGGCATTACATAATGATAAAGGGATCAATACATCAAGAGATCATAACCCTAGTAAACATATATGCACCAAACATAGGAGCACCTACATATATAAAGCAATTATTGACTGACATAGAAGGAGAGATCAACACTAACATATTCATAACTTAACACCTCATTGACAGCAATAGACAGATCTTCCAGGCAATGAATCAACAAACAAACAATGGGCCTAAAAGACACACTAGACCAGATGAATTTAATGAATATTTCAGAACATTTCACTGCAAAGCAGCAAAATACAGATTTTTCTCAAGTGTACATGAAACATTTTCCAGGATAGACCACATGTTAGGACACAAAACAAGTCTCAATAAATTTAAGAAGATTGAAATCATATCAACTGTCTTCTCTGATCACAATGGTATGAAACTAGAAATCAACTACAAGAAAAAAAAACTGGCAAATGCACAGATGGAGGCTAAATAACATGCCTCTAAACAATGAATAGGTTAATAATGAGATCAAGGAAGAAATCAAAAGATATCTAGAGACAAGCGAAAATGAAATACAATGATTCAAAAGCTATGGGACTCAGAGAAAGCAATTCTAAGAGAGAAATTCATAGCAATACAGGCCTACCTCAAGAAACAAGAAAAAGCTCAATAAACAATCTAAACTTACTTTAAAAGAACTAGAAAAAGAATAGCAAACAGCCCAACATGACTAGAAGGAAGAAAATAATAAAGAGCAGAGGAGAAATAAATGAAATAGAATCTAGAAAAACAATAAAAGACATTAATGAAACCAAGAGCTCATTCTTTGAAAGGATAAATAAAATTGATGAACCCTTAACCAGACTCAAGGAAAAAAGAGAGAGGACCCAAATAAATAAAATCAGAAATAAAAGAAGAGAAATAACTACAGACATCACAGAAATACAAAAGATCATAAGAAAATACTATGAGCAATTATACGCCAACAAATTGGAAGAAACAAATAAATTCCTAGAAAGATACAATCTTCCAAGACTGGGTCAAGAAGAAACAGAAAATCTGAACAGACTGATTACCACTAATGAAATCGAATCAGTAATCAAAAAACAAAAGTCCTTGACCAGTTGGCTTCACAGGTGAATTTTACCAAAAATTCAATAAAGAATTAACACCTATTCTTCTCAAATTATACCAATAATTCAAAGCTCCCGAATTCTTTTTATGAGGACACCATTACCTCGATTCTAAAACCAGCCAAAGACATTACAAAAACAAAAAACAAAACTATAAGCTGATTACTCTTATGAACATTGATGGAAAAATTCTCAACTAAATATTAGCAAACAAATTCAGCAATACGTTAAAAATATCATACAGCATGATCAAGTTGGATGTATTCCCGGGATGCTAGCTTGCTATAATATTTGCCAATCAATTAATTTGATATACCACATTAACAAATCAAAAGATAAAAATCATATTATCATATCAATAGATGCAGAAAAGGCATTAGAAAAAAAACAGCATCTATTTATGATAAAAACTCTCAGTAAATTGGAAGTAGAGGAAACATGTCTCAAAATAATAAAGGCCATATATGACAAGCTTACAACTAAATCTTAATGATAAAAGACTAACAGCATTTTTCTTAAGATCAGGAAGAAGACAAGGATGCCCACTTTCACAACTTTTGTTCAACATTGTATTGGAAGTCTTAGCCACAGCAATCAGACAAGAAAGAGAAATAAAAGGTACCCAATTGGAAAGGAAGAAGTAAAACTCTCATTATTTGCAGATGACATGATACTATATGCAGAGAATCCTAAGGATTTTGACCCCTCAAAAAAACTGTTAGAACTGATCGATAAATTCAGTAAAGAAAGATACAAAATAAATATTCAGAAGTCAGTGGCACTTTTATACACCAATGATGAACTTTCAGAAAGAGAAATTAAGAAAACAATCCCATTCACTATTGCATAAAAAAAAAAAAAAACAATAAAATACCTGGGGATCATATTAATGAAGGAGGTAAAAGACCTGTTCTCAGTAAATTATAAGTCTTTGAAAAAAAGAAATTCAAGAAGATACAAATAAATGGAAGCATATACCCTGCTCAAGGGTAGGAAGAATATACATCATTAAAATGGTAATTCTACACAAAGCAATCTATAGATTCAATCCAATCTTTATCAAAATACCAATCACATTTTTCAGAGAACTAGAATAAATAATTCTAAAATTTATATGGAACCATAAAAGACTCCAAATAGCCATGGCAATCTTGAGAAAGAAGAATGAACTTGGAGATATCACACTACCTGATATCAAACTATACAAGTCTACAGTAATCAAAGCATCATGGTACTGGCATAAGAACAGATACATTGATCAATGGAAAAGAATAGAGAGCCCAGAAATAAATCCACACCGATACACTCATTTGATATATGACAAAGGAGGCAAGAATATACAATGGGGTAAAGACAGTCTCTTCAATGAATGGTGTTGGAAAAATTGGACAGATGTATGCAAAAAAATGAAACTGGATCACCTTCTGACATTGTATATAAGAATAGATTCAAAATGTATTAAGGACTTAAATGAAAGACCCAAAACCATAAAACTTTTAGGAGAAAACAGTCAGTAAACTCTCTGATATTGCTACTAATAATTTCTTTTTGTATATATCTCCCAGGCAAGGATAACAAAAGGAAAAATAAACAAATAGAACTATATCAAACTAAAAAACTTTTCACAACAAAGGAAACCATCAATAAAACAAAAAGACAATCTACTGAATGGAAGAAGATATTCACTTATGATACATCAGATAAGAGGTTAATATCCAAAATATATAAAGAACTCATACAACTCAACAACAACAAAAAACAAACAATCCAACTAAAAAATGGGCAGAAGACCTGAATAGATATTTCTCCAAAGAGAAATACAGATGGCTAATAGACATATGAAAAGTTGCTAAGTTCACTAATCCTCAGAGAAATACAAATTAAAACCACAATGAGATATCACCTTACACCTGTCAGAATGACTATCATCAATAAATCAAAGAATAAGTGTTGGAGAATATATGGAAAAAAGGGTACCTTCATACACTATTGGTGGGATTGCAAATTGATACAGATTCTAAGAAAAACAGTCTAGAGGATCCTCAGAAAATTAAAAATGACATACTTTTTGACCCAGCAACTGTACTTCTGGGTATTTATCCAAAGAAAACCAAAACAATGGTTTGTAAAGATCTATGCATCCCTATGTTCATGGCAGCACAATTTATAATCATTAATATATGGAAGCAACCTAAATGTCCATCAACAGATGATTGGATAAAGAAGTTATGGTTCATATATACAACAGAATATTACTCAACCTTTAAAAAAATCCTATCATTTGCAATGACAAGGATGAATCTAGAGGTTATTAAGTTGAATGAAATAAGTCAGACAGAGAAAGATGAATACCATATGATTTCACTTACAATGTGAAATCTAAGGAACAAAAAGAACAAACTAATCGAAAACAGACCCACAAATATAGAGGAAAATCAGGTGATAACCACTGAGGTAGGGGAGGAGAAGGGCTGGGAGAAAATGGTAATGGATTAAAGAAGTAAAAATTAGTAGTTGATATAAGGTCATTAGTAGTTGATATAGGGAGCACAGCACAAGAATGCAGTCAGCAGTAATGTAATGGCTAGGTGGAGAGCCAGAGGGATGATAGAGTAATCAGGGGGATCATTTCATAAACTATATAAATGTCTAACCAATTTACTGTATACTTGAAACAAACAAACAAAAAGTCCATAGGCCTTATAAAGATAAAAGAAAAAGCAATAGGTAGAACCATATGTGAAGAATGATCTGTTTGCTAATACACACACACACACACACACACACACGTAACTCACATGTGTGTGTTTAATACCAGCCTAGACAACTTTAGGGTAAAGTTATCCTGGGAGTTTATAGTGGATTAGGATGATTTTCACATTGCTATGTATTTTGAATGATATTGCATTCACAAATTACTTTTGTAATTTATAAAAGGAAGAAATTATTTACTATAAATAAAACTTTTACAAAATTATAATCGTTTTTTTAGTTGCCCATTATTGTCTACTACATGTTAGGGACTGAATATGTTCTTGATGATATTCATGCATAATCAAGAAAAGTGAGATTATCATTCCATTTCTCATGTGAGGAATCTGAGGCCTATATGATTAAAAGGGTTTGCCAAAGATCACAAGACTAGGGCAACAATCCTGGGCTGCTCAGTCTGTGAACTGAGCTTTGTGTACTGTAATCTGCCATTTTTCAACCAGATACAGCATCACTAAGGTGCAGATATCACCACAAACATCAAACTCTAATGTTCACAGTTGAGTATTAGAACCTTAAAATGCATACAAAAGGGCTGATTAGTGCAAAGGTAGGAGATCATCCAAATAATCCCGGAGTCTTCCCATTTTTATTTTAGAAGCTCTACTATAGTTTTCTCAAACTCTTGGCTCCCCGAGGATTTTCATATCCCTACTCAGAAGGTTAAAAGAAGGGTAGCAGTCATTGCCCAGAAAAAAAAGGTCTAATATGGAGTATGAATTTATTAAGAATTTGTTTGGGTATGGAGCCTGAGCTTTATTCTAGGCCTTCAGCTGTGTTTAGACTTTCCACGACCAGTCCAGAAAGCAAGACTGAGACAAATTACAATGAGAAGTTGAGAGACAGACAAGATTTGGTTTTGCTAGATTGATTTTCTGGCCATGGTTGTTCTCACACTTGGCCTGGAAAAGTGGAATTTGAAGAATTCCCCTCCTCGTAGATCATGTACTATGTAATTTACGGCTCTGGTGCATTTTAATCTTTATCTGAGGCATATCTGCGGGATCAATTCTAGCTATATCAGAGGGGCAATTTTAGGATATATCTTTACCAAGAAAATGGTACTTTTCTAAATCTGATCAAATGTGGACAGATTCTTCTAAATAATTCAATGTAAGAAGGGCCATGTTTAATTTGTCTTTAAACTCTATCTTTGTATAATTGAAGGCTCATGATATCTAAGCAAACATTTTGATAACTGAATCAGAGAATAAATGGCAAACATTTTCTGCCTCACTTCTATGAATTAAATTTCAAGTCCAGCATACTAAATTTCATTAGACCACAAACCCTGTATTTGCTTTATCCTGCCCCAATCTAAGGCATAAATCTAACCCCTTGGTAATTTGAAGCTCATGTATTTCTGTTTCTACCATGAAGCCAGGGCTGAAAATCCCATTTTGTAGCAAACAGATGAAAAGGAAGTAGCCACTCTGATGACTTGGGCCAAACCAAGTGAAGCCAGCTGGGACACTCAGGCTGAAGCCATGGCCTCACATATGCCTACGTTCTACAAGTACAAGCTTAAGTCCTTCCAGCATCAGGGACAACACTGCAAATAGATGAGAAGGAAGACCTGCCCAAGTTTACTCACTCCAATCTCTATAAATCCACAAAACCTCTCTGTGGGGTCCAAGTTTATTTCATTGGTCCAAGCGCACAAGATAGTCTCTATGCTTTAACCTCTGCATTTCTATGTGATGCATGGTCATCTTGTAATAGGACACATGAGTAGACATGACAGAACAGTTAGGGTCATACTAGTGGATTTCATGAAAAAGTAAAAAAGATTACTACAGGGATTTTGAATCATCTTCTCTAATAAAAAAAAACAGTGTTATATGGATTTGTTAGCTCTGATAAATGTACTATGATAATGTAAGATGATAAGAATAAGGGAAACTTGGTGTGGGAACTCTACTATCTTTGCAAATTTTCTATAAATTGAAAACTACTTTAATTTTTGAAAGTTTATTAAAAAATAATCTTAATCTATTTTCTCCCAGAGTTTTGTTAATTCATAGTTTTTTACTTGATTTTCAAAATTTGAATAATGTTGAAGATATAACTTTAAGTCCTATTTTTTAACCTTGTATACTAAAGCACTTTAATCTCATTACAGACTACTAGTAAACATTATTTTCAATGGTCCGATCATGATCGTTAAGCAGATGTATAATAGTTAAATTACACATTTCCCTATGTCAAACATTAAAAGCAAAACACTAGCAATGCTTCCTGGGAGAAATTTGATTATATGCAATGCCACAATGTGCCAGGATCTTTCGTTTCCTTCTTTGTCTAATGCTTTGGGTGCATGAAATTTTTGGGTTTGGTTGCTGATGGTAAATTTGTCTTGGTTTCTATGACCTGGGTTTAATTTATAATGTTTGGATGAGAGATTCTGTGATCTGGCTTCCCTTTGACAATGACATTGGAAAATTTTTGCCTGTCACATAAATCGCAGGACATGTAATACTTAATACAACTGTACTATTATACCCATCAAGCCCAGACATCATCCCAGATACTGGTATCAATCTCCTAGCACAGTAGACCTGGAACCGGGGTCAGCTTCCCAAAGGCAGCTGAGAGAGGGAAATGAGAGACAAAGCTCTGCTAAGAGATGATTTTGACCCCAAAGATTCCAACCAAATTATCTGTATGGCTCTCACAAATGGCTTTCACAAGCTAGGCTGCCATTCAGTGCAGATTTGGCTACTGCTCCCTGCAAGGACAGGATAAAACAAGATTTCTGATCCCTGGCAAAGCAGGTGAGAAGTAAAACCAGCCACTGGCTGACTTCAGGCGACAGAGCCTCTGCCACTGAACTTTAATTGGCATTAAGAAAGGCCTGTGTCATGTCACAGGAAACACAGGTGACATATGTCAGCCAGGCAACAGAAATTCTGGAGAATGACATAATTTCTCCCCCACTGAGATGCCTCTTTTGATCTGGTTACTGGGATCATTTCCTGGTAGTGAAAACCTCCTTCTCCTTTCTAAGGTAAATATGAAGTCTTGGCTACTTAAAATCATCAGTGCCAATTCTGTTTTAATAATTGGCAGACACTCTGTCCCACTTGGCAGAAACTCTGTTCCACTTGGCAGATACTCTGTCCCAGTCTTGGGTGCAATTTTTTAGCGATAAAAATTGTATTGCTTGACTTATCTTAAGAGCCTATTTTGTACTCTGCTAGTGAGGACTTAGAATGATGTGATTTTTCTCCTTAATTAGGCTACCCACGTTCATCCCCATCCCCATCTCTCTCCAAAAGTTTCCTGGGTGTAAGCAATACCAGTAAGCTGTATTTCTTGATGCTCATTTTTTCCCCTGACCATTCCACGTTTGTATGGAGTACATAATGTTTCTCACTTCGAGTTATAATCTACTGTAACTGTTACCCGATAAGAGTTTTTTAAGTGGACTTGCTCTTGTTACTGCTATAATGAAATCCATCCAGATGATGAAAAACCAGCCATTATGGGTTCATCTCTCTTTTTTTTTTTCAGCTGAAATTTTTACATGTAGAAAGTTTTATAGCACATTAATATTTTTAACATTTGCAATTTAAATAGGCTGGAGAGCTCTTGAAATTCTGGGTAGAGTCCTAAAGCTGAAGCTGAGCTGCACTCCATGTCAGGTATCTGGTCTTCTAAGTGTGCAGCAGTGGTGTGGACCTACAGAATCTGCTTTACTTCCTTCATTGCCTCATACTGGGCATCAGATTTTTTCAAGTCATTCCTGAGCCTACAAAGAGTGACCGATATGGAAGAGGGGAAAATCTGTCCAATAAAGGGTGGGTTGGAAAGCTCTTGGACAAAGGCATCAGACCAACTTCACCCTATATGTAATTTATTTGGATTGATTGACAGTATCACTGTGTTAAGAAGGATTCTGTGTCTCGAAGGATTCTGTGTTTCATCTATATTCAGCAGAAAAAAAGAGCCATGTATGCTATGGCTACAGAGGTGAGGGAAGGATATGTCCAGTCACATATGCCTCTCAGCCTTGAATTTGCCTCCCTGATCTAGAAAGTCAGACTGAATATTTTTTTACTCTATCCACCTGAAGACAGAATGCCAGAAAAACATCAGTCAAGGCAGAAAAAAAACCTACAACTATGCAAGGACAGAAACTGCTCCAGACCTTAGCTATGATTAAAGGATGGGAGTGCCACAAATGGCACCAAGACACTACCAAATGTGCCTTCCAGTGGGAAGAACAGCCCTGAGATGGGGGCTAGGAGGCTTGAATTCTTATTTCTTCATCCTTTCTTTTTATTCAGCAATAACTTAGTGATCATCTACTCTGGGCCATACAATATACTAAACATAGATGTAGACAATAAGACATAGCCTTGACTTCAAAAAAATGTCTGGGCTGAATTTATCTTTTACCTTTTACATTTTCACTGAGGTGCCTCAGAAGGACATCCAGGCATCTACATTCACTCAACAGGAGCTTCTTGTATAACAGCATGGGTCACACACTAGGTCAGGAGCAGGAGATCCATAATGGAGCAAGGTATCACCCTTACTTTCCAGGGCTTAGAATGGAGAGGCAAGGAGATGTATGAGCCTAGAGATGCTCCAGGAGCAGTCCACAGCGACATACAAAGGTCAGGAGCACTGCTACTTGGGGTCACGTTGGGGATGCTATTCAAGATAGGTTTCCTAGGTCCTCTTGAAGTGAGTCTTAAAAGGTGGATTCAGTACTCTCCAGGAAGGAGAAAGTTATTCATTGTTAGCAGAAGAGTTAAAGCAAAAGTCCAGAGGTGAGAAAATGTATCAAGCATGTAATCTCACAAATGGTTGTAAGCTGCAGCAAAATCGGCCAAGGGCCTGAAGAGGTGGGCAGGGTCAGACCTGCCAGCACCTTTCTCTGTTTTCAGAGTGTGTGGTTTTATCTTGAAAGGCTGAGTGCAGTCATATTTTGTATTAGAAAGCATCCTTACAGCTTGGAAAAAAGAAGGCTTGAGGGTGGCATGGGAAGCAGGATGATCTAAGTCTGACCATGGCTACAGTCTAGGAGGGAGAGCATGAGGCCCATGTTTCTACATCTTGTACAGGGCCTGCCAAACAGCAATGCCTGGTAAATAGTTGTTGACTTGATGGTTGAATAGGGGTAAGTCGGCCAATAAAATGACACTGGCAGTGGAAAAAGAGGAACGTACATTGATACTATCAATAGAGAATCAGTGGGATTATAGTCAACTAGAAGGTGGAATTGAGGAAGGAGGAGCTATTAAAAAATTCCCTCTTTCTAAGTTTCTCTTCCTTATTTGTAGCATAATGGTGCAGGTCTAAATATTTCTACTGTTCTCTCAGAGCCAATGACCTGCCACTTGCTAAGCAGCAGGTTGGTTGTCTACATGACTTAGCAAAAGTTATTTGGCTAACAACAAATCTGCAAGCAAACAAGAAAATAAGCTAAGTTGATGCCCTCAAACTCTACTTATGTGAGAATCGCACAGATTGCTGTGGCCTACACAGAGTAGGCTGAGGCATCCTGGAGAGCATGTAGTCTGACACAGCCCAGCAATGCAATGCTCAGTGAGCACTGCTCTAAATGGCAGAATCCCAGGTAGTGAGATAAGCTGAAAAAGATGAGACTGAGAAAATATAGACAATTTCTACCCTCACATTAAACTTTCAAAGTTGAAATCCTTTAAGGACTCTGAGCCAGAGATCAGATCCCAATTGTAGAGAATTTTCCAAGTCTTAAAAAGTTCACTTTCTCTTCTTTGAGTGTGTTTTGTTAAGTCCATGCCCATTTCTTTTAGGAGTGAGAGCAAAATCCTTGAGGTGTAAGAACCAAGGTGTTTGACTCAGAGGGAAAGGGAGGGTTGGGTACACCTTACCCACTTCTACATCCAAGGTTTGGAATAGAGAAACCTTGTATTCTCCAGGAGAGATGGACAAGGGCATCTCACAGGAAGGGCATTCAGACCACAGAATGAGATCAGGTAGGTAGGCCAGAGCTACTATGAGGAAAAATGGTCCAGATGGGTGCTTCTCATCTGGGATCTTATAAGATGGTTTATGCTTTCCATGGATCTCATATATAAACAATTTTTTTCTCACTGCTAACACTCTTCTTTAAAATTCTTCTTCTGCAATTTTTAAGTTTACGCTTTTTTTTTTTTTTTTCAGTATGTCTGTCCTTATGAAAGGGCATCTATATTATGATGGTTCCTGATAGTGGTACCAGATTTGAAAAGTGAGCTGCAGTTTCATGAAAACCCAGTGCCCTTTGGTAAACGGATTCTGTTTAAGGAAAGGTTGTTATTTCAATCCAGACATGGACCCCAAAGATGCTCTCTAGTTAAATCCCAGACTCATTTCTTGGCCAAACTTTGTGCTATGACAGCCTATTTTGTGGTCAGCAGTCCTCTTTTCCATCCATTCTTATAGGACACCTTAGGAGGCTCAAACACACCAACTCTTTTCAGCTTGTGGATAACAATATATCCTAAACCCTGGACTTCTAAATCAAACTGATACTGAACAGCCATAAAAATGCCCTCATTTTTAAATCTGTGCCTTCACTCCAGCTTCAATGTAGAGTTCTTCTCCTGCTCTCTCCTTAAAGATATGAAGACAAAATATCAGAACTATCTTCTCTGCAGAGACCTCAGTTTTGTTGAGGAGGAAGCAAGTGCACATAAAAGGCTGAGTAAGGAGTTAGCTAACCGAGGTCTTCCTCTTTTATATCTTTCAATGTCTCCGCGAGGTAGGAATTATCATGCCCCATTTCAAAGATATGGGGTTTAGTCCATTAGATAATGTGCCTCAGATGACACAGGAGGGAAGAACGGGACCATGGTTTCAATGTTGGCCTTAACACCCGCTCCTGTGGAAAACTGGGATATCCACACAGGGAAAGGCAGAGGGAAAGAACAATCCAGGTATAGAAGAAGGCAGGTAGAGACTAGAATTAGATCTAGTCTGGAAGAGGCTTCCAAGTAGGGGGTCATACATTCCTATTTACCCAAGACAGTTGATCCAGAATAATTAACAATATCTTCTTTTATGCTCAAAAAGGTATGGATGATAGAGGTTTATCTTGCTTCCAGGAAAGGCAGCCATCAGTCTACCTTCATGCTGGTAGTCTTGCCTTCTGGAGGTTAGGACTCCTTTTTTCCATTACACATGTGTGTCCACACAGAACAGTAGTACTTAGTCTAACCTGACCTTTACATGCACAGGTTGTGTTCCAATTGGTCAAAACCTTCACTTGCCCTAAAGCACCCCTCTTACTCGTCATTTGGCTAGGTGTTCTTGCAGACCCTTGTCCTCAACTCTAGCTCCCTTTGCACTTGCCATTGTTGTGGTTGAGGCTCCCTCACTGTGAACTCAGCCTTTCTTTTTTGGGATTCACCCCCATTAGGAGGGATGCATTTAGGAAGGACCACAACTGCTTTAATCATAATTGTCCCCCCACATCTCACTCAAGGTCTGACACATGGGAAGAACATAGCAAAGGTTTGTTGAGTAGATGAATGGATGAATGTTTCCATGTGTATTCTGTCCTTTAGAATTCTGAAGCCATTTTTTCTTTCTGTCCCCAGCACCGACACAAATGCCTAAGACAGAATGTGTAACAAATAAACACCTGCTGAATTGGTACCTTCTGAACCTGGAAAATGGCATTCCACCATAAAGTGAGCCAGAACACACTCTATCCTGTTTGCATCTCAAGCCTACCTGCAGGCAGAAACTTCTTCCTTAAACCAGAATCAGCCTGATCTGGTAAGCAGAACATTGCTTAGCATTAGCAGTCAGGAAGTTAGGGCCTAAGGATTTTCTCTACTATTTGAAAACTGTGCACGTTAGGAAAAAATCACATAAACTTTCTAGCCCTCAGCTGTAAAAATGGGAGGAAAATATAACTTTATTTACCCTGGAATTACTTAAAGAATCATGACAAATTTCTCCCCCTTTACTCAAAATCTTCTGTAGCCTTCTGTCGCTTACAAGGTAGCTTGACACAAAGGATCAGGTGCAGGAATCCATAGGTTCTCACTTTTCCACCCTTGCTCTCAGCTCACTTGCTTCCTACTCAAGATCTCTTTTCCACACCTGAAGCAAACCCTTTTTATTCTTAAACACTCAGCTTGGATGCCACTGTCCACCACTTAAGTGGACTTCGGCCTCTGCAACTGCATGTTCTCCATACTTGTATGGCTGCACCTAACCAGCTGTTCACCATGTATCACTGGCAATGCACTTCTCCCTTTGTAGGCTCTTTGGGCAGCAGACCCCATAATACACAGAGGGCCCTGGGCATCACAGATATTCAATAAGTCCTTGCTGAAAGAATTTCCAGTTGAGTTCCTAATTCCATGGTTTGAGCTCATTTCCTCAAGTCCCATGATAAAAATAAAAAATAAATTTTAGAGCAGACAGGTCCTCAGGTCCTCCAGTCAAATTGCTGCATACAGAGATAGGGCAGGACTTATCCTGAGTCACATAGGAAACACCAGCAGGACTGAGACCATGCCCATATTTCTCTATACTCCAGCCTCTTTCTAATTCCTCATAAGACCTTTTGTTCTCTGTAAAAAATGGAAAATGATTGATCGGAGCCCTCCTGACAATTATTTTTCTTGTGACTTTTAATGAGACACTGCTTTGTTCCTTTTCTTTGTCATCTAGTTCAAATTCATAAATGGATTACTTGTTAAGAAAAAATTTGTACAACATAAACTGTGAAACAGCACCATGGTTTACAACAAAATGAATCACTTTGAGCAGCTCTAGCTGCCTTGAGCAATAGCTATCCAATACTCTAGGAAAGGAGGACGTGAGAAAATCAGGACCCCGATGGTGTTCCTGAGAGCTGTCAGTACACACACAGACCCAGGAAAAAGCTTGCCTCAATTTCCCAGACTTACTGGGTTTGCATTTCTGATTTGCTAGGCATATGCCCACACACACCACTATGTAGGAGGGAACTGAGCTCTCACCAGGTTCAGTAGAAACTGGAAGAAAAGAGAGAGACAGAAGTAGAGATTTAGGTGATAAATTTGAGTGGATCTGGTTCACAGGGATTCAGGACCATTATCTGTTCTTTCCATTACCACCCTTCTCACCACTTTCCAAGGCCAAACTTCCCTGAAGATAAGAACTTCCTGGTTCTTATCAAATTCCAGGACCTCTTACAGACAAAGCAAAACAGATTTCTGGGAGAGTGATCTGGGGTCCTAATAAGGATTCTAGGAAATTCTGATGATCAGGCAGGTGGCTGACATCCCAGGCTCTGGCTAGTCCATGCCTTTATGAATGTAAGCAGCTCTGCATGAAAGTCATTGCATCCAGGTGTAAATATGGTGCTACCACTGCCTATCCTCTCTCCATTTGCTGAGACTTCGAGGGCTGGGAGCAGCTTCCCTGCAGGATAATGCCTGCCTGCCGATCGTCTCTCTTACTTTTGCCTCAAGGACATCAGCTGAAGCTGGGACCCAGCAGGGCGAGGCCAGGTTTCTCCTAGGCTAGCTGACTCTCTGCTAGATTTTGGTCTGGTAGGTGTGTGGGTATCGTGGTCATGTTGGGGGTCACTGACAGAGCAGCAGATCTGATATTCTTTTTGGCCTGAAGCTATTTGAGCCTAAACAGTTTAGGAAAAATGGCTTTCTCTACACCCCTCCCCCGACCCTGTTCCCAGCTGACTGGTGTGTCAAAGCTCCAAATAGTGATTAAGGGTTACTTGGCCTCTCTGTAGTCACTATAGGCATACCTCAAAGATACCGAGGGTTTTGTTCCAGGCTGTCACAATAAAGCAAATATCACAATAAAACAAGTCATAATCTTTCTGTTGGTGGAGGGTCTTGCCTTCAATTTGTAAAAAAGGCAACATCTGTAAAGTGCAATAAAATGAGGTAGGTATGTCTCGTGCTTTTATGGCTCTGGAAGAAAGAAGTGTAATCTAGGTTGGAATGCCAGCCTTCCTGGACACCTTGGCTAACAGTAGTTTTTAGCACACTACATGTTGGCAATGTGCAGGTACAATCCAGTTCTCCAAGGGTGCTTTAAAGAGTAAATGAATATACATATCTCAAGCATCAGAACATACAGGTGCTATATAAATTATAGTTTTCTGAGCTGAATTGAAGAGAAAGAACCATATATTTCCCACAACAGACTCCAAATCAGGGTTTCTATTTGTTTTTGTCTTTTTTTCTTTCCTCTTAAGCCAGTGGTTCTCAAACTGTGATATACTCGGTGAGCTTGTGGAAAATGCAGATTCTCAGTTCTCTCCTGAATGTAAGGTCTGAGCTGGAGCTCAGGAACATGCCATTTTAATTGATGCAGGTGATCTTGGAGCATTCTTAGTAAAAGATGGCCCTTAGGGAGGCCAGCGAGGGGCCAACAAGCCCACAACTGCTCCAGGCAAAGCTGGAAATGGGAGTTGGGCAAAAGCTCAAGCAAGGAGGTTTACACATGAAAGGATCTGGGGTTACAACTGAAGCTTTAAGCAAGTTCCAGCATTGAGGTTTAGGTTAAGCAATAGAGCAGGGTCAGTGCTAACAGCTTATATTGGGGGGAAGTTGGAGGGGGCCAATGCTTTTGCTGAGGAGTGAGCTGACACCTGGCCTCTGGTGGTATGCTTGCTGCAGAGCTGAGGCTAGCTTAAAGTGAATGTGCCAAGCAAATTACCCAGCACCCAGCACCCAGCACCCTGCTTGACACAGCATAAGTGCTCAAAATGTGTTTAATGCTGGAAGAAATGAAAGACATAAAATTGTGGGTGTCTCAATTTAGGCATCAAATATGCAAATTATTTCCTAATTGTCCTCTTCTTCAGAGTGACTTAGTTCATACTTCTTTCCAGCTTTGAATCTTTCATAGCCATAGACTGGCAGCATGGTAGGGAGAGAAGATGGCTGGAGTCAGATGAGCAAGGGGAGAGAGGAAGAGCCCAGATGTGAGACCCCCAGAAAGCCCTTGCACAAGAGGATCAAATGGACCATGTATGTGAAAGTATTTTCAAAATTGCTGTATCCCATATAGATGTGAGGAAGTATTCAATTATTCAATGACTAGATTATTTTTTAAAAAAATAAACTTTAGAAATATTAAAAAGCCATTTAGTAAAATACTTAAACTGGACAGGATTAAAACTGAATAACTAAATGTGACCATTGCCTAAAAGATATTTCCTAATTGGCCCCCAAACAGCTGAAAAGTATCCCTTTAACAAGCCTATGAGCCTGCATTAAAAATAATATCGTATATTAAAATGAAGGCAGAAAAGACCACAATGATGCTATGATAAAGCCACCCAATAAAATACACCAAACTAGGATGCAGGAAAGTTAAACTTCTCTGGTAACATAACCTCATTCATAATAATATATTTCTTTGCAAAAGTTTACTGAAATTGATACTAATAAAACCACAAATTAACATGTCTTTTTCCATATCAAACAAGTTTCATTGTGAGAAAAGATATCCTGTCTGTTCTTACATTTAGTGTCCTTAAATTTATAACCTCTTCATTAAAGTTTTATATTTTGTCATTTGGAGATTTATTATAATTTAATAGAGGTCTTCACTGTTAAAATATAAGAATAAAAACTGAACAGTGACTGAGATGAGTTTGTTTGCAGGTATGCCAATCAAGGAAGAAGAAATATTAAGTACAGCACTTGAGAAAGTTAAAAATCAGCAAAGGAGAGACGGGGCAAAGTGGTGTAGGTGATAGAGACTTTGTTCACCCACTCTTGAGACCAAATCCAAGGTGTAACAGAAACATGGAGCAAACAGCAAACAGAGTTGCCCGGGCTTCTAGATGATTAGAAGCACTACAACTAGAAAGAGAAATAAGAAATCACCCTGCACTGATAGAAGGTAGGAGGGGATAAAGACGCTAGTCTGCTCAGTCTGGAGTGGCTGAGTGGCACAGAGGCTGCAGCAGATGCAGATACCTTTTAAAGGTGTCCTGTCTGCAAGCGGACTTTTAAAGTAACAGACTCTCTTGCTCTGAGCACCAGAGTCCTGTCGGTTGCTTAGGGGAGCACCAGAGACTTACAGGGGCCACTGAGTTGTCAGACAAGGGTGAGAGGTGAGGCTTTCTGCCAGGCAGAAGTGCCAGCAGTATCCATTGTTCCTCTGTTGAGCTTCCCCAATCCCAGAGTGTAGACACAGTGCTGGCATTGACAGACATCATGAAACGGGGTGACAGAGGTCATTCTGGCCAGAGGATTCCCTGAAACTCTGCCTCTCCCACTCACAGCCCTACCCAAGCCACAACCAGTTGTGTCCTCGAAGAGTCCTGTGTCCCTTGCTGAACATGTCCAAGATCCACACTGTGGCAGCTAATCTTGGTTTCTGGCATGGCCTCTTGAGGCAACTATAAGCACAGTATCTGTGGATTGCTTGCTGAATCTTAACAAGTGGCTCCAGAGGGGCCTGTGCTGGAGCTAAACTTGGCCTGCAGCTGAACTCTTCTTAGAACAGTGCCACTGGACACCTACTACACAAAGCCAAGCTAATAAATGAGGAGACTTAGGAGCTTTACTTAGTATATAGAAATAGCCACAGATAGGTGACAAAATGAGAAGACAAGAAGCAGAAACCATATGAAAGAACAGAACAGAGATCAAGGAAAAATGGAGTCAAGCAATCTAACAGATGCAGACTTCAAAATACTGTTATAAAGTGCTCAGTTAACTTAGGGGAATTGTAAATGAACTCAGTGAGAACTTGAACAAAGAAATTAAAAGAAAAATGAAAATGGAAATTATAAAAGGGAACCAGTCAGAATGAAGAATACATTATCTGAGATAAAGAGCGTATTAGAGGGAATTAACAGAATGGATGAAGAAGAGGATTGAATTACTAAAAAAGAGGGTGGGGAAACCAAGGACACCCAATCAGAACAGCAAGAAAAAAGAAGCAAAGAAAAGCATAATAATTTAAGGAGCCTATGGGACACAATTAAGTGTAAAAATATCCATGTCATAAGGTTACCTAAAAGGAGAAGAGGGAGAACAAGAAGTTGAAAACCTATTTTAAGAAATAATCATGAAAAACTTCCTTAACCTGGTGAAGGAAACAGATATACAAACCTCAAGAAGCTCGGAGAGTCCCAAAAAAGATGAACCCAAAGATACCCACACCAATACACATCATAATTAAAATGCCAAAGGTTAAATACAAAGAGAGAATCTTAAAAGCAGCAAGAGAAAAGCAGTTAGTTATCTACAAGGGAGCAGCTATAAGACTGGCAGCTGATTTCTCAAAAGAAATTTTGTAGGACAGAAGGGATTAGCAGGAAATAGTCAAACTGATGAAAATCCAGGATCTACAACCAAGAATACTTTATCTAGCAAAGTTATTTAGAGTCAAAGGACAGATAAAGAGCTTTCCAGACAAAAATTAGCTAAAGGAATTCATGAACACCAAGTCAGTATTACAGAAAATGCTGGAGAAACTTCTTTAAGAAGAAAAAAACATGTACCAGAAACATGAATGAAAAATGGTAATAACTATGTTCCTATCAACCAGTATCTCAAATGGAAAAGAATTAAGGTCTCCAAGCAGAAAATAGCGTGGCTGAATGGATAAGAAAATAAGACGCCTACATATGTTGCCTATGAAACTCACTTCATAAAGTAACCCAGAGACTAAAATGAAGGGGATGGAAAAAGACGTTGTCTTGATGGAGCTAGAGGGTATTGTGCTAAATGAAGTAAGTCAGAGAAAGACAAATATCACATGATTGCATGTACATGTGGAATCTAAAGAACCAAATAAACAACAACAAAACAACAATGGAGACAAAATCATAGATACAGAGAATACCTTGAGGGCTACAAATGGGAGGATGTTTGGGAGCATGGTGAAAAGGGGCAAAGGGATTAAGAAGTACAAATGAATATTTACAAAATAGTCATGGAGATATAAAGTGTAGCATAAGGAAAATAGTCAACAATGTTGTAATAGATATGTAAGGGAGAAGAGGGGCGATAGATTTGGTGAGATGATCACTTTGAGTTATATAGATCTTTAATCACTATGCTGCTGTACAACCGAAACTAAAATTGTATGCCAACTATAATTGAAAAAATTCATTGAACTGTACAATATAAATACAAGCAACTAATTGTCTATAATATTCAATAAAACTAGAATTTAAAAAAAAAATCAGCTAAGAAATGTCTCCAGAAAGCCAGCAGAGCTCCTAGAGAATAGCATTGGATAGATGTAATCAATGGCTTTGCAGACTCATCCTATTCCATAGGAACAGCACTCTGATTTTCCTCATATATCCATTTTTTGAAATGGTGAGAAAGCAAAGAGGAATGATTACTGCAGGCCAACAGGAGGTGTTAAAGATGGGCATAGGAAGGCATTGTCTGGAAAGTGTGACCATAGGGGCATATGCATTTACTCCTTAGCCCACTTCTCTTTCTCTTTTTTTCTTCCCTTTTCTCTTTTCTTCTCTTCTCTACTCTCTTCTTTCCTCCTTCCCCTTCCTTTCCTTTCCTTTCTCTTCTCTTTGCTCTTTTTTTCTATTTCAACAGCTTTATTGATATAATTCACATACCACAAAACTTGCTCAGTTAAATATGCAATTCAATGGGTTTTCATATATATACAGAGGTATGCAAACTCAGTACAATTCATTTTAAAACATTTTCATCATACCCACCCCAAAACCTGATACCCATTAGCAAGCAGTCAATTCCAAATCTTCCTATCCCTAGGTAAATACCAATATACTTTCTGAGTTGGCCTATTTTGGACATTTTATATAAATGAAATCATATAAGACATGGGCCCTTTTGACTGGTTCTTTCCACTGAATATAATGTTTTCAAAGTTCATTCAAGTTGTAGCATGTGTCAGAACTCCATTCTTTTTCATTCCCAAATAATATCCCATTGTATGGTTACACCATATTTATTTATCCATTCATCAGTTGATGGACATGTGGGTTGTTTCCATTTTCTGGCTATTATGAATAATGCTACTATGAACATTCATGTACAGCATGTACTTCTATTGCATGGCTTTTCATAAGTTTTTTCATATGACTAGAATCCTTTTTTCCTTGATATAGCTATGCCTGGTTCACCTACAACTTTAGTTTTCAAATTAAAGGCCACCATCAAAAAAATAATAAACAGATTTATGCTTTCACCTTTGACACTTTAAATCTTTCTTTCTTTCTTTCTTTCTTTCTTTCTTTCTTTCTTTCTTTCTTTCTTCTTTCTTTTTGACAAGTTTTTATTTTTTTTTAGATGTATATCCGGCAGTGGTATACATCTAAAAAAAAAATTAATTTTGATGAAGTACAAGTTATTTATTTATTTGTTTGTTTGTTTGTTTGTTTTAGTTCTCATGCTTTTGGTGTCAAATATCAGAATCCATTGACTCACCCGAGGTCACAAACATGTATTCCTTTGATTTCTTTAAGAATTTTACAGGTTTGTTCTTATATTTATTTCCATGAGTTAATTTTTAAGAAAGTAATGAGGAAGGGCTACAACCACATTATTTTGCATTTGCAAATAGACACCTAATTTTCCCAGTACCATTTTTGAAAGACTTGTATTTTCCCATTAAATTGTTGACACCCTTGTCAAAAATATATTGACCGTAATGTAAAGGTTTATTTCTACACTCTACATATTTTGTTGATCTATATGTTTGTCCTTAAGCCACACCACACTGTCGTAATTACTGTTGTTTTATAGTACCTGTATCCTACCTGTGTTCTTTTAAAAAGAATATTTTTTTCCCATTCCTCACCAGGTATTTCTCACCAGCACCCTCTACAGAAAAGCTTAACAGTGATATCACTGTTTTTTTCCCCATTTTATAGTACCTGTATCCTACCCGTGTTCTTTTAAAAAGAATATTTTTTCCCATTCCTCACCAGGTATTCCTCACCAGGTATTCCTCACCAGCACCCTCTACAGAAAAGCTTAACAGTGATATCACTGTAGAGAAGGAATGCTTGGTGAAATTCCATTGTTTATCACAGAACATATATTGAAGGATGCATTCGGAGCTGAGAGGCAATAAATTGATTACTGACACATCACCCAAAGTAAAATCAACAGCTCTTACAGTGGCAAGAAGGAAAGGAATATTAATATTTGAAGAACCAAATACAGTCATCTTATTATTAAATGTTTTAATTTTGCAACCCTAAAAATCATAAGCATGCATACTCTCATGTTATGTTTGCGGAAATGGAAGCACAGAAGTATTACAATTGTTATTTCAAAGTCATACAATCTAGCAAGTGTGACATATCTCATCACTTTGGGATCCCACTGAGTTCTAAGTGTGTGATCTTGCCATGGTAGTACACTGTCTTCTGTCAATATTTAATACAAAGTCTAAATATTTTTGGAGGTTTCCAGTCGAGTAGAGGAAACTAGTGGAAATGACTTCTCCATATCTGATGGCAACTGGATGAGAATATCCAAAGTTTCAATATCAACATCAAACAATAAATCCTGTGACTCATGTGACAAATAAAAATAAGTAATTGACTATATTGAGAGCCATTGTTTTACTGTTAGAACTGGTAGAATATAACTTAGATGGTTTTCTGTGTGACATACTGAATTTCTTGTTTGGGGCCAAATTTATTAGGGCTCTAACAAAAGCATATAGAAAGCTCTATATTCTTTCATGTTACAGTGAGAAAATATAACAATATGATATCACATAAAATAATGGATGCTCAACCTAATGAAAAAGTATATCCTGCTCAAATGAAAGCATAGCTACCCATTTGTATATACCCATCATGTATAGTGCCATGTAAATAACAAGAAGACTTGCTTTTCTTCACCAGTCTCTGGAGGACATTTAGCCAGAATGACATGTCAGTTGAGGTGTTTACCGGTACTGACAGATCACGTGTCAGATTCCAATGGATCAGAAGTGAAATAATAGCCCTAACACCTTAAATATTGTCTTTTCCTCAGAAAATAAATAGTTTAATCCATCTGATAAATATCCACTGAGCAGGTAACACGTGCAAAGTATTGGGAGAAACACTTGGGGTCTCTAAGTTGAATCAGAAATCCAAAGAGAACTGTGAACTCAGGACTAAAACCTGTGCAGCTGTAGAATAAAGATTAATAACCCATACCCTGTTCAGCTGCCAGGAAGCTGAAATAAGCTGGTCAATCAATATAAAGAACTCAGTGCACAGGGTGAACAAATGTATATTCCCCCTTTACCCACCTCTATAACTCACAACTGAAAAGTCTCAGAATAGTCCAACTTCAGCTGAAATGTTAAACAAGTTTATTATGAGCATGATAGATTGTTCCTCCTCAGCTCTCCCATAATCACTGTCCCTAGGAAATCACAGGTCATCATCTCAGGACCGATGATAGCAGCTTCGGTTCCTGTGGTGATGTGCTTACTGACTCTGAGAGGACCTCAACCCTGGATATACAGATACTGAGGCTCACTATTATAAAACAAACCTTGGGTACCAACAAACATTCTAAAATGAGTACTAGAAGAAATGACTAAAATGAATTGGAGAAATTCTTAATCAATATATGTTCATAATCACAAGTATAATTAAGTTAACATTAAGAGAATAATAAATAATATCTCATAATTGAATTCTCACACAAAAACAGGGGGCTGCTACTAACTGAGTATTCCCTGAAGGCCCAGAGCCTTAGTAGCATATTTTAGATAAATTATGCCATCTTATTTAATCTTCACAACAACATACAAGTAAGATATTATTATCTCCTTATTCTGATTAGCAGAGGGGGATAGAGCTACTGAGTTTTATAATGACAGGTTATAAGCTTTGAAGTGGCAAAACTGAGACTAAAACCAGCTCTTACTGATTACAAAGTCTGTCTTCTTCATTTTTGCTGTCAACCTCTGTCAACAGCAACATTATACTTTCTGACAGGATTCTGTGTGTCCTTCATAACTTAGTCATAATACAATTAAGGATCCTTTACCTTAGGGTAAATATATCTTCTTTACAAACTAATCAGCCTCTAGATACTGTCGCTGCCTCTTGAATATCATCTGTAGCCACAGCAGGGGGCTTATGAGGGAAGTAGGAAAGGGGCTGGGCATAGAAGGACAGAGCCTGGCCTAGAGGACTGTATCTGTTGCTTACCAGGGCCTCATACAACTTACTCAGATTCTCAGAGCTTTGTAAAAACTGGACCAGCCTTTCTAACTCATAATGCCTCTGGGAGGATACGCTATTCAAACTTGTAAACAGAAAATTTTTTAGACCAAGGGCTCCTCAGGGAAAGTGGAAGGTATCATTCGAGCCTGATTACATTCTTACAACAGTATTACCACATTGTAGGTGCTCAATAAACACCCATTAAATTGAACTAAAACACTGACAGATATGGGGTTCATTGCAATAAAAGTTCATTACACTTTTATTGTGTAATTTTTTGAAGTTGAACACATGTATAGATTTATATAAACATCATAATCAGGATACAGAATAGTTCCAACACCACCAAAACTTCCTGTGCTATCTCTTTGAAGTCACACCCTTTTTCTAACTCTAACCACTCACTATCTGTTCTGTCACTATAGTTTTGTTTTTTTGAAAATGTTATATAAATAAAATCATACAATATGTAACCTTTGAGACTGACTTCTTTTCCTCATCATGATTTCTCTGAGAGTCAACCAAGTTATTTGTGTATCTACAGTTTATTCTTTTGTATTGCTATGTAATAATCCATTGTTTGAGTATGCTCAGCCAGTCACCCATTGGAGGGCATTTGAGTAACTTAAGTTATTGGTGATTATAAGTAAAGCTACTATAAACATTTGTGCTCAGTGTAAACTAAATTGTTAGTTCACTTGAGTAAATAGCTAGGAGTGTGATTGCTGAGTCATATGATAAGTGTATGTTTGACTTCATAAAGTATCAATCTGTTTTCCAGAGTGGTTATACCATTTTACATTCCCATCAGCAACCTATTGTTAACCTAGTTCTGCACATCCTCACCAGCACTTTATATGGTGTGTGTGTGTGTGTGTGTGTGTGTGTGTGTGATGTGTGTGTTATATGTGTTATACATATATATATATATATATGTAATTTTGATAGGTGTATAATTTTATACCATTATGGTTTTAATTTGCATTTCTATAATGTCTAATGATGTTGAACATCTTTTTATGTGCTTATTTGTCATCTGTATATACTCTGATGAAGTGTCTCTTCAGATATTTTGCCTACTTTTTAGTTGGCTTGTTTTCTTATTCTTAAGTTTTGAGAGTTCTTTATATATTCCAGATCTGAGTCCTTTGTTGTGCATGTGACTAGCAAATATTTTCTTCCAATTTATTGTCTACCTTTCTTATTCTCTTAAGTACGCAATGCCTAACTATAAAATTGTATGGTTTAAGTTATATACTAAAACTATAATTCATTTTGAGTTAAATTTTATAAGGTTAAATCAAATACATAAATTTGCAAATAGAGGTACAATTGATCAAACACCATTTGTTGAAAATACTATCTTTTCTCCATTCTGTTTCAATATTTTTGTCAAAAAAAAATTGCATGAGACTTCTTAAATTTAGATTTTGTTCATTGATTTGTATTATTATTCATTTGGAAATATAACGCTGACTTTATTTCTGCATCTTTATAGTAAGTCTGAACATTGGCTAATGTTATTTCTCCAAATTTCTTCTTTTTTCAAAATTATATTGGTTATTTAGGTTTTTTTTACTTCCCATATAAAATTTATAATTAGTTTGTCTAATTTATAAAAATTCTGCCAGAATTTTAATTAGGATTTTATTTAATCTATAAATCAATTGGGGAGAACTGGCATCTTTATACTCTTGAGTCTTCCAGTCCATAAACATAGTATAACTCTTTATTTATTTAGGTCTAAATGATAAATCATTTATACTTTTTCATCAATATGTGGTAGTCATTAGCATTCAGATTCTCTACTGTTTTGTTAAATTTATACATATGTATTTCATTTATTAGAGATATGGTAAATTATTATTAAATTATATTTTCTAATTACTGATTAATAAAAAATAATTGGTTTTATTTTTGTGATTATTAATACTACAACTTTGCTAAATCCACTTATTAGTTCTAGGAAAGGTGTATATGTTTGTTTCTATGTGTATTTGTGTTGTCATTTCTTTGAGATTTTCCTACACAAATAATTATGTCATCTGAGAATAGTTTTATTTCTTCTATTTCAATCTATATACCTTGTGTTCCCTTTTCTTATCTTACTGTAGAGGCATAATTCTAGTACAATGTTGATAGGAATACTGAACCCTGCTTTGTACCTAATGTGGAGGCAAAGCATTTCATCTCTTATCATTAAACATACTGAAAACTGAAGGTTTTTACTAGAGTCTCTTTATCAGCTTGAGGATGTTCCCATCTATCCTTAGTTTTCTTACAGTTTTTATTATTAAAAGATTTTTGGTTTTGTCCAATGTTTTTATACAAACTGATATAATAATCTGTTTTTTCTTCTTCAGATTGTTAATATGATGGAATACATTGTTGATTTTAGACTATAGAACAGGTTATGAATCCCCAAGGTAAAACCCTACTTGTCCATGTATATTATTATATTTATATATTGCTAGACATACATATAATTTGCTAATATTTTGTGGAGGAGTTTGTGTCAGTTTTTGTTCAAGATTATTACTAATTTTTTCTTTTCGTACTGCCTTTGTTTTAGTATCAGGATAATTTATAGTCTCATAAAACAAGATGAGACGTTTTCTCTCCTCTTCAATTTCCTAGAAGAAGTACGTTAAATTGGTGTCATTTCATCCTTAAAGTTTTAGTAGACATCAATGGTGAAACTATGTGGGCTTGAAAATTATTGTTATTGGAAGATTTCTGACTAAACATTCAATGTCTTTCATAATTCTAGCACCATTTGGGTTATTTATGTAATCTAGGATGAGTTTTGCTATTTCATAGGTTTCCAGAAACTGATCTTTTTATTTCAGTTGTAGAATTATATACCTAGAGTTGCTTATAGTGTTCCTGATTATCCTTTTAATATACGCAAATTCTATAAAGATAGCCCTTCTTTCATTCTTGATAATCCTCTCTTTATTTGTTAGTTTGGTTACACAAATAGATTTTTAAAAATTTTTCTAAGAACTAACTTTTGGATTTATTATTCTTTTTTCAGTTTTCAATTTTATCGATTTCTGTTTTTATGGTTACTAATTCCTTCTTTCAGCTCACTTTCAGGATTTTTGTTTGTTTTATTTTAATTTTTCTAGTTTATTAAGGTAGCAGCTTATGCTTGATATGAAAAATGTTTTATTGAATTATAATTAACACATAACTATTTTTTCATGGGTACAATATAATAATGCAATATTTGTATATATTACAAAATGATAAATTCAAGTCTAGTAAACATCCTTTATCAATCACATTTTTTTTTCCTGTGATGAGAACTTTAGAATCTCCTCTCATCATTTTTCAAGTATGCCATACAGTATTATTAGCTATAGTTACCATGCTGTACATTATATCCCAAGGACTTATTTATTTTATAATGTAAAATTGGTACCTTTTGAACCCCTTAACTCATTTCACTCATCCTCTACCCCTGCCTCTGTCAAACATCAATCTGTTCTCTATATCTATGAGTTCAGATTTTTGTTATTGTTGTTTTCAGAGAACATATAGTATTTTTATTTCTCTGTCTGACTTATTTCATTTTCATAATGCCCTTAAAATCCATCCATGTTCTCACAAATGGTAATATTTTCTTTCTTTTATGGCTAAATAATATTCTATTGTGTGTTCACAAGTGTATCATCTTTTCTTCATTTATTTATCCACCAATGGACATTTATCTTGTTTCCATATCTTAGCTATTGTAAATAATGCTGCAATGAAGATGGAGGTGCAGATATCTTTTCAAATTAGTATTTTCATTTTCTTCAGATTAATACCCATAAATGGAATTCCTAGATCATATAGTACTTCTGTTTTTAATTTTTTGAGAAATCTCCATACTATTTTCTACAGTGACCACACCAATTTACATTCTGCCCAACAATACACAACTGTTTCTTCTTCTCCATAACCTCACCAAAATTTAATTTTTATCTTTTTGATAAAAGCCATTTTAACAGGTATGAGATATCTCACATGGTTTTGATTTGCATTTCTGATAATTAGTGATGTCAAACAAACAACTTTTCAAATACCTGTTGATCATCTGTATGTCTTATTTGAAAAATTGTCTATTCAAATACTCTGCCTGTTTTTAATTGGATTTTTTTTTTTTTTGCTTGAGCTGTATAAGTTCTTTATGTATTTTTGGATATTAATCCCTTATCAGATATGTAGTTTGCAAACATTTTCTCCAGTTTGGTAGGTTGTCTATTCAGTTTGTTGATGGTTTCCTTTGTTGTACAGAAAGTGTTTCTGTTTGTTTGTTTTAGTTTTATTTAGTCCCACTTGTTTATTTTTGCATTTGTTGCCTATGCTTTTGGTGTCAAAGCCAAAAAGTCATAGCCAAGATCAATACCAAGGAAATTTCTGCCTATGTTTTCTTCTAGGAGTTTTATGGTTTCAGGTCTTAAGTTTCAAATTTTTAAGCCATTTAGAGTTAATTTTTGTGTATAATGTGAGATAAGGGCCCAATTTCATTCTTTTACTAATGGCTGTCCAGTTTTCTCAACACCATTTATTAAAGAGGCTGTTACTTCTCCACTGTATATTCTTGGTTCCTTTGTCATAAATTAATTCACCATTTGTGTGTAGATTTCTTTCTGAACTCTCTATCCTGTTCTATTAATCTAGCTATCTGTTTTCATGTCAATACCATGTTGTTTTTATTACTATTATTTGATAACTTTAATCTCAAATTCAGCATTCAAACATTTTGTTGTGCTTATTCACTTTTTAAAATTTTATTTTATTAGTTTCAAGTATACAGTACATTCATTAGACATTTATATAGTTTATAAAATGATCCCCTAATTTCCACTTCTCTCCTCTGACTCTCCACTTAGCCATTACATTAATGCTAACTGCATTCCCCATCCCCCTGACCATTCATCAGCTACTAATCTGTATGTCTTTGAAACCCTTCACTCCATTCTCCTCGTCCCCCAAACTCCCTCCCATATCATTTTAGCTTTGTTTGAAATTTTGAGTGTGACGCCTGTTACTTTGATCTTCTTTCTCAAGATTACTTTGGCTCTTTGGGGTACTCTGTTGTTTTATACAATTATAGGATTGTTTGTTCTATTTCTGTGCAAAATGATATTAGAATTTTCATAAGGATTGCATTGAATCTATAGATTGATTTAGATAGTATAGACATTTTAACACTATTAATTCTTCTGATTCATTAGCACAAAATATCTTTCCATTTATTTATGTTTTCTTCAACTTTTTCCCTTAATATGTTGTAATTTTCAGTGTACAATTTTTCATATCCTAGGTTAAATTTATTTCTATGTATTTTATTCTTGTTAATGCAATTTTAAAGAAAATTATTTTGAAGAATTTTGCTTCTCTAATATAAATATTATTTATATTTTTTAATTAATTTTCCATCTCAGCACTACTTTTGCTGCATCCCACAAGTACTGCTTTTTTATCACTTTTGTTCGGGTCAAAATATGTTCTAATTTTTCTTGAGACTTCCTCTTTGATCAATAAATTATCTGTAAAAATGTTTTTAATTTCTGTTAGGAGATATTATTATATTATTTCTATTGTAATTTCATATGCACAGAAAACATTTTAAATGAATTCAATATTTCTACATATTTAAGTTTTATTTTATTTTATTTTATTTTATTTTATTTTATTTTATCTTGGTAAATGGTAACATGCGAACTTGAAAAGAATATGCTATGACAGATGGAGAGGTCTACCAACATAAATTAAATTTAACTGGTTAATGACGATGTTAAGTCATTCTATATCTCTGTTGATTTTTTTTATCAGTTTCTATAAATTACTTAGAGTAATGTTGAAGTCTCCAAATATTGTGAACTTGTCTATTTATCCTTTCAGTGCTGTCAGCTTTTGCTTTATGTATTTTTCTACTTTGTTTTTAGGTGATAACACATTTCAGATTGCTATATATTTTTTGGCGTATTAACACTGTTATCACTATATAATGTCCACCTCTGTCTGTGATAATTTTCTTTGCTATTTGGCTGATGTTTGTATAGTCATTGTAGCTTTCTTCTGATTAGTCTTTGCGCAGTATTTATTTTTTTCATCTCTTTATCTTTCTTATTGTGGCAAATGCACATAACATAAAATGTACCATTTTAACCATTTTTAGATGTACAGTTCAGTGGCATTCAGTGTATTCACATTATAGTATAATAATCCCCAACATTCATCGGAAATTTTCAGCTTCCCAAACTGAAACTTTGTGCTCATTAAATAATAACTCCCTGTTCTTCTCATCTCCCAGTCCCTGGAAATCACCATTCTATTTTTAATCTCTATGATTTTGATAACTATATGTTTTTCATGTGAATGGATTCACGCAATAATTGTCCTTTTGTGTCTGGATTATTTCACGTAGTGTAATGTCTTCAAGATTCATCTATATTGTTGTACATGTCAGAATTTTCTTCATTTTGAAGATTGAATCATATTTCATTGAACATTCCATTGAAATATGCCATAATTTATCAATTCCTTCATCAATAGACTTTTAGATTATTTTCCTCTTTTGACTACTGTAAATAATACTGCATGAACATTAATGTATAAATATGTTTTAGTTCCTGCTTTCAATCTTTTGAGAAATATAACCAGTAGTAAAAAGTGCTGGATTCTAAGGAAATATTATGCTTAATTTTTTGAGAAAGTTTTATACTGTTTTCCACAGTGGCTGCATCATTTTACATTCCCATTGACAATACACAAGGGTTCCACTTTTTCCACTTCCTTGTCAACAAAAATGTTTTCCATTTCTTTGTTTTTATATAATAGTTATTCTAAACTTAATACACATCCATGGACTTGCTGTGTGTTTTTTCTCTTTTCTCTGAACTGCTTCTTTCTCTCCCTGATACTAAACTATGTGGCCTCAACTCCGTATTGGTGAATGGTCCCTGTGAGTTTGAGAAAAATATGTGTCATTGCTGTTTTATGTTACAGCATTCTGTAAATGTCAATTAGATCAAGTTCATTGATAGTGCTAGGCATATCAACTTTATCATTATGGATTTCAGACTACTGGATCTATTAATTATTGAAATCACCAACTATAACACTGAATTTATCTTTTTCTCCTTTCACATCTATTTGCTTTTACCTCACATATTTTAACACTCTATTGTTAGATGCATACACATTTAGAATTATTATGCCTTCTTGGAGAATTAATGCCTTTATCATTATGTAATTATCCTTTTTATGTCTGATAATTTTTCTCATTTTATAGTCTGCTTTGTCTAGAATTGATATATCTACTCCACCTTTATTTTAATGCAAGCATATTATATCTTTTTTTCACCCATTGACTTTTTCTTTACCTACTGAACTTTTATATTAATAATAAGTTTCTTATAGACAATGGTTAATCAGGTCTTATTTATTTTTTAAACACTGACAATTTTACCATCATGTTGGTTAATGCTTAATGTGTGTAGAATCTTTCTCTGTTTCCTTTATTTTCCTATTTTCTCACATTCCTTGGTTTGAATTGAGTATATTAGATGATCTCATTTTATCTTCTCTAGTAGTATGTCAATTGTACCTTTAAAATTTTTAGTGATTGTCTGAGAGTTGTGCCTTTAAAAAATTTTAGTGATTGAGAGTTCAAAATATACATTTTAAAACCAGTCTAAGTCACTTTCAGATAATATTATACTTCTTGATGTTGTAGGGGGTGGAAATTTTTTTCTCCTTCCTTTCCAGGTTATTTGGCTGGACTAATTATGTTGACATACAACAGATTAACAGGAAAAAATTAATTTCGCTCAAGCTGGATCCCTATAAAAATATGAGATCCAAAAACAGTCAAGCAATTGAGGCTTATTTAATATCCTAAATTAAGTAAAGTAGTAAGGGTCTGAGGATACAAAGAGGAGAGAGGCCTTTTACAGCAAGATGAGAGATATTTGAAAAATGAAGCTTGCCCTGTTATCCAGACAAGTTTCTTAGGTAAAAAGGTATCTCCTGTAATAGCTCTTTCTGCTACAGGCCCCTTTCCTGTGTAAATTTAGGAAGTTGGAGATGGGAAGGTAAAGAGATTTCCTGAATCTACTGAGTTTTGAATGCTTTTAGTTTAATATACTCCTCATGCCTAAGTGGCATATTTTGGGGTGACAAATTTGGCTCCCTTTTAATGTACAGGGCAGGTATTTTTAATTAAGTCTTCTTAGTTTCTCTTTTCACTGTTAAACAAACATTTTAACTTCCACAGTTAAAAGAGTTTATTAGGACATGGTTAACAAACAAAGAAGATTAGTCTTGGGGCATGGAGTCTAAACCAGAATGGCTAGGTAGAAAAGACAATATGTTCATTGTCTTGAAGTTTGCAATCATTTTCATATATAAAGTAAGGGAAAGGAGGACAAAAGATGTAAGCCTTCTGAAAGAATTTCCATTGGCTACAGGCAAAGGCAAAGGGGTGGGAGAAAGTGAAACAGAGCCAACTCTTGGATAGGCTCAGAGTCCACATCAATAAATATGTATTCGGCTATGGGCAGAAATGCAGACAGCCCATGCGTAAACAAGAAGATGAGACCCCTGGAGATCAGTGGTGCCTGGCAAAGATAATCTACAGAAATAGCCACCAGAAAATTAATCCTAAATTAATTAAAAGTGATTTAATTAATTAAATTAAAATTAATCCTAAATTCTAACAGACTTAAAAGGAGTGTGAGCAGTTTTTTGTTAGCTGGTCTGAAGCCATTATTGGACTAACCGTTCTGTCCCTTTTTCTCACTCTCTGGCCTCTATAATTTAATTTAGAACATCTCAGAATTTTCTCCTTGTCACCACTCATTATAACATTGACTTCATTTAGTTCACTTTCCATATGCTATAATCTCTTAATAAGTTGTTATCTCTTTAAATAAAATCTTCAATTCAGTTAAAGATAAAAAAAAATATTTTATTTTATTTTTAATTATTTCTTCTTTAACAGTCTTCCTTTGTTTATGTAGATCTGAGTTTCTAATCTATATCATTTTCTTCTCCCAGAACTTATATTAGCATTTCCTATGTAGTCCCTGTTTTTGTTGTATTCTGACATGCCTTGTGATTTTTAAGAAAGTCAGACATGATACATCACATGATTGAAACTATGGCAAATAAGCTTTTAGTGAGAGGATTTATGTTAATCTGGCCAGAAGTTTAGCTAGGTTTAATGCTTGTTGTAATTGTAGGTGATACGAGCTTCAAATTTTTCTTCTAGTGTTCCTTTTTATCCCCCGTTAACTTTGTGATTCCCAAAATACTAGCTCCCCAACAGAGTCTGCATCTTATAGCTTTTTCAACAATGTTAAACTAAAAATCTTTAGCACCCATGACTAAAATCCTTTGTTGTAAGTAAAGTTTTATTGAACCAAAAATGCTAGGAAAAAAAAAAAAAAAGACCAGTCTTGAAGTATAGAGTCTAAATCATTAAAACCAGAGGGTGACTGAATCCAGCCAACACAGGAGTTGGGCTATTTAGAATAAGCGTTAATTAGAGAATTGCAAGTCCCAGAGACATAGGCAAGCTATCACTCAAAGGCAGGGCTTCCCGAGTATCTTGGGAGTACAGATTATATATGGAAAAATCAGTAGTCGTGAAAACTAAGGAAGTAGGAGTGGCCAAGCCCATCTATCTTGTCTTCTCAGCCTTGGCTTGTTTCCCAGGACACCTGGAGGGGAGGCAAGAGAATCAAGGGAATTAACAATGGGAGGGTGAGGTAATTAATCACTGAGTATGGGTGTCCAGTCCTGGAATCAGCCTCTGCATCATCCTGTCTGATCTTGTGACCATGTTCCTTGGCTGGAGGGGTTGTAATTCTGTCTCTATGGGGCTGGGGCTGAAACATATCTAAAGTCAAGATGTTAACCTTAGTCTAAAGTCCAACTGAAATCCATTTGTCCTTATGTTTACAGACCTGAGGCTCAGTTAATCTTCTGTCCTAAGGCATAATAATTAAAGGGGAAGGCATACAGATGATAAGGTCAAGGAAGAAGTAAATGAAATCCAATGCTAAAACAGTTGGAATTAGAGAACAAAAACATATACTAAAGAAATAAAGTTTAGAAACACAGTGGAGTGAGAGATGTCCCCAAATCTCTACCTTTAAAACAACAATTAGGTGAACATCTAAACCTCAAAAAATATCCCCCAATCTACACATCAGCACGTCTGAGTGTGGGATCTGCTCATAAGAACTACACAGGTCAGAACTCCAGGTGTCGGGTGGTGGACTGGGAGAAACAAAGAAGCTACCACTAGCAACTGGAGCTCCCTGCAGGAGAGGGAGAGGAGAGAAGGTGCAGCAGTTCCCCTGAACAATCTTGCCTGTGAGAGCTGTGAGATCAGTGCAGCCAGGGGTAGTGCCTAGGGATCAGAACAGAAAGCAAAAAAGTGGGGATGGCAGAGAAGCAGGGACAGCAGAGAAACAACAGCTGATTTTTACCATCAATGGTTGCAAAATGTGAGGCTGAACGGTGGCCTCCATCCCCAAACCCAGAGGGCCTCTACCCTCATAGGCTCCAACACTGAGCACCACAGAGCCCAAGGGAAACCTGAGCAAATGCTAGAGAAACTGTTGTTAACGCTGACAGGGACTGACAGTGAGGGAGTCAAGTGTGACTGAATGTCTACAAGACAAGAAAAAAAAAAGACATTATGAAGACTTTACATAAAGCAGGGATACAAGAAGTTTAGATGCCACCTACTGGAAACCAAAAGAAAAACGCCTTCTTTGCAACAGGCTAAAGAGAGACCTTTATATAATAAATCTTTCCGGAAAAAAAAAAAAAAAGCAGAATACATTTCCATTAATGCCCAGGCAGCGAAATAGTCCGTTAAATATCATGAACAACCAAGGTGACAAGGCATCTCAGAAAGAAAGAAAAAAATCTCCAGAAAATAAGCTTACATAGAAATATGCAACTTAAATGATAGAGAATTCAGGATGGTACTTCTGAAAAAGTCGATGAGATCCAAAACATTGCATATCGACAATTTCAGGAATTGATAAAACTAGATGAGCAGAAGAATTTTTTTTTAGAAAGGATTGAAACCCTAAAAAAGAACCAAATAGAACTTCTGGAGTGAAGAACACACTGCAAAAGTTGAAAAATGAAATAGAAAGCTTGAGATATAGAGTCAACCAAATGGAGGAAAGGATCAGTGATATCGAAGACAGAAACCTAGAAATAAATCAGAAGAAAGAAGAGAGACACTGAAGAATGAAAAATAATGAAAGAAAAATATAAGATACCATCTCCTGATACCATCAGGAGAGGAAACATAAGAATAATGGGTATTCTCAAAGGAGAGGAAAAGTAGCAGGGATTAGAAAGCATTTTCAGTCAAATAGTTGATGAGAATTTCCCACATATAAGAAATGAGCTAGAGTTTGAAGTTCAAGAAGTCAACAGAACAACCAATTATCTCAACCACAAAAGGCCTTCTCTAAGACACATTGTATTAAAATTATCAAAAATCAATGACAACGAAAGAATTCTCAGGGCAGCCAGGGAAAAGAAGATGGTGACCTATAAAAGAAAACCCATTGGATTATCATCGGACTTCTCAGTGCAAACGTTGCAAGCCAGAAAGGAGTAGAATCAAATAATTAAACTATTAAGTGAAAGGAACTATGGACCAAGAATAATGTATCCAGCAAAATGCTCCTTTAGATATGAAGGAGAAATAAAGACCTTTCCAGACATACAAAAGTTGTGTGAATTCTCCACTCCGAGGCCTGGATTACAGGAAATACAGAAAGGGGTCATCTCACCTAAACCAAAATGAAAACGAACAAACAAAATATCATAACAGGAGTAAGGCAAGTAGCAGGCAAATAGAAGCAGAGGAGTGAAATCCTTACTAAGAACAGGACATTATAAGCTTAAATTATAAGGAGAGGTTTACTATAGCAAGATAGTAATGTACATTCAGCATACAGAGGGACAAATTGAGACAACAATGACAGAAAAGAGGAGAATTCAAAGATCCAAATTTGCAAAGGAGAATGGAAATAAGGCACACGCAGAAGAAAATGGACTACTATTCTCTACACATTTGTAATGGTAACGACACGCCAAAGATTCAGAACTAAAGTATATGACAAAAAACAATAAGGACAAGAGGGAAAATCCACAAACCCCAACCAAAACCAAAACCAAAACCAAAACAAACAAACAAACAAAAAAACACAGACAAACAAGGACAAGGAAGAAGTGGAAACACCGAGCTACCAAAAAGCAAAAGATAAAATGATTATAAAAAAGCTTCATATTTCAGTACTCCCCTTAAATGTAAATGGACTGAACTCACCAATAAAAAGGCATAGAGTTGCAGATTTGATCAAGAAAAAAAAACAACCACATGCTACCTCCAGGAGACAGATGTACTCTAAGTGAAAGGGTGGTAAATAGTATTCAAACAAATGTCATTCAGAGAAAAGTGAGACTAGCGTTACTAATATAAAAGTGAGACTAGCGTTATTTTGAATAAACTTCAAAATAAAAAAGGTAAAGAAATATACTGAGGGACACTTCATAATGATAAAGGGAATCATGCGCCAAGAAGACATAACACTTATTAATATCTATGCTCCCAATCAGGGAGCCCCAAACTATGAAAGCAATTAGTAACAGAACTAAAGGGAGAAACAGACCAAAACACTATTGTAGTAGGGGACCTAAATACGTCACTGTCGTATATGGACAGATCATCCAAACAAAAAATCAATAAGGAAATAACATCCCTAAATGACACATTAGACTAATCGGACATAATTGACATTTACAGAGCCTTCCATCCCAAAACAGCTGCTTATACATTCTTCTCTAGTGCACATGGAACATTTTCAAGAATCGACCACATACTGGGACAAAGAGATAGCCTCAACAAATATAAGAGGTTGAAATCATACCAACCATATTCTCTGATTATAATGCTTTAAAGTTAGAGATCAACTATAAAAAGAAAGCGGGATGAACCATAAATACACAGATATTAAACAACATGCTACTCAAAAATGACTGGGTCAGGGAAGAAATAAAGAGATATCAAGGAATACATAGAAATGAATGATAACGATAGGACAACATATCAAAACTTTTGGGACATGGCAAAAGCGGGAAT
>NW_006432450.1:136366-153364 GCF_000325575.1 Pteropus alecto | reverse complement strand
CAACATTAAAAAAGTTATAGTGTTCCTATACTCTACTAATGAAGCATCAGAAAAAGAAATGGAAAAAATAATTTCTTTTGCAATTACAACAAAAAGAATCAAGTACCGAGGAATAAATCTAACGAAACATGTTAAGGACCTATCTAATGAAAACTATAAGACCCTATTAAAAGAAATCGAAGAAGATACAAAGAAATGGAAAGATATTCTGTGTTCTGGATTGGAAGAATCAACATAATTAAAATGACCTTATTTCCTAAAGCATTATAGAGATTTAATGCAATCCCCATCAAAATCCCACTGGTATTTTTTAAAGAAATAGAACAAAAAATCATCAGATATGTACGGAAACACAAAAGACCCCAAATTGCCTAAGCCATCCTGAGTGGGGGCGGGGGGGAAACGAGGCTTGAGGCATCACTCTGCTTGACTTCAAATTATACTACAAAGCGACAATAATCAAAACAGCATGGTATTGGCACAAACACAGATACACAGACCCATGGTAGAGAATTGAGAGTCCAGAAATAATCCTATGTTTATATGGGCAAATAATTTCAACAAAAATGCCAAAAACATACTGTGGAGAAAGGAAAGCCTCTTTAATAAATGGTGTTGGGAAAACTGGAAAGCCATATACAAAAGAATGAAACTAGTCTGTTATCCATCACTGCACACCATATTAACTCAAAATGGATTAAGGACCTGAATATAAGACCTATAAAAATAAATTGCATGGAAGAAGACATAGTATGTAAAATACCTTGGACTTAAAGAAAATTTTATGAATTTTACCTCAAAGACGAGGGAAGTAAAAGCAAAAATAAATGAATGGGACTACATCAAACTAAAAAGTTTCTGCTCAGTAAAAGAAACCATCAACAAGATAAAGAGACAACCATCTGAATGGGAAAGATGTGGGGAGTCACTTATGGACATGTGAAATCGCACAACAAGGAACAAGGATATTTGTGTACTTGGCAACAACGTAAGAAGTTGAGATTGTAAAGCACTGGAAAAAACTGGGAGGTAACTGTTTACATAGCAATCACTGCAAATTCCTTGCTACAGTTTAGCAGAGAGTTCTGAGTTGTGAGAATCTCATTGTTCTACTAGATAAGTAATCTGGCTAACCTTGGTTCTTGACTACTGTCTTTCTTATTGTAATGTTATAAATAGTGTGTTCTAAATAAACTCGAGGACACAGACACAGCTTGAAACTGTGATCCCTCCTGCAATTCTGTCTGTCTTCTTTCTTTTCCTCAGTCCATGCTCCCCCTTTCAGGTACCCTCAATTACTTCGTCGGCTGGCTCCGACAGAAAATATATTTGCAAGCAATGCCTTTGATAAGAGCATAATATCCAAAATATACAAAGAACTCATACGACTCAATAACAACAACAAAAAATAATCCAATCAAAAACTGGGTAGAGGACCTGAACAGACACTTCTCCCTAGAGGACATACAAATAGCCAAGAAACATATGAAAAGATGCTTAACTTCGCTATTAAGGAAATGCAAATCAAAACCACAATGAAATATTATCTCACACCTGTTAGAATAGCTTTTATCAACACTAGAGTAATGACAAGTATAGGAGAGGATGTGGAGAAAAAGGAACCCTCATACACTGCTCATGGGACTGCAAATTGGTACAGCCACTATGGAAAACAGTTGAGGTTCCTCAAAAATCTAAGAATTCATCTACCATATGATCCAGCAATCCCTCTACTGGGTATTTACCCCAAAGACTTAAAAACTCATATCCGAAAATATATTTGCACACCGATGTTCATAGCAGCAACTTTTATGGTGGCCAGGACATTGTGTCTTTAACACTCAAAAGCATTATCTTTTCAATTTTTTTTTTACCCTTAACTTAGATAGGAAGATTGAGGGAGCTGGACTGAGAGAAATCCCTTCCCTCAGGCAGGAGGTGGCTCTGGTATTTATTGTCTTTTCCCCTGGAAAGAGGCAAATGTTAAGTAGAAAACTCGGGGCATATTTTACAAGGATTACTCTTTCTCTTCCACTCCAGAGCCACTAGGGTTTCTTTCTTCAATCTTCTTCATGAGAACATGGTGGGTTCCTGGAAGTGAAACCCTCAGAAGTGTAGGGTCCCTTAAGACTAAAGCCCCAAGAAGTTTCTCACTCTCACATTAGTCCAAATTTAGCCTCCAGGAGTTTGTCAAAATTGCCATTCAAATGAGATCTGATCAGTTTATGGCTCCAGCAGCTTCTAATCAAGGTGAGCAGAACTGGGCGGTGGTTCAGGATTTGCCATCTCTCCCAACATTATGAAACTATACTGGAGTTCTCAGTGCCACCATCAGAAAACATATGAGCAACCTAGTTTGTGGTCTCTCTCTAAATATTTAAAAATTATTTCTTTATTGGTAGATAATGCATTAACATTATTAAATAAACAGAATAGTATGAAAGGTATATTTTTAAAAGTCTTCACTATTTTCCTGTTTTTGTTGTAGGAGCCTCGACCAGAGAGATGGGACACTGAGGCTATAAGCAAGAAGCAGCATTTTTTGATGCTAGCACCGGCTCAGAGGATTCTTATCCAAAGGCTGAGCACCAATTGTAACATGGAGGGCAGTTTTATACCATCTTGTACTTCCGCATCCCCACACAGCTATAGACATTCCATATAAGGAAGGAGAACATAACGACACCATTGACTGGTTGCTAAACTATAAGGAAACCAGCTTAATCGTTTAAGTGGGTTTTCGGACTGCCGGATCAGCCAGAGTCCTGGGACAGGTGCGGGGTGGGGTGTGCAGTTAGGAACTAATTTGTTTGAGCAGGAAATGGTCAGGCAGGGTCACCATGCCACATTTTCACTACCATCACTCATGGGTAACCACAGTTACTAGTTTCTTATTTATTCTTCTGCTTTCTTTGTGTACATACAAGCATATTGATAGTATTTCTTAGTACCCTCTTCCATTTAAATGAGTATATAGCATATTACACCCTTCATTCTGATGTTTACTCTTTCACTATCTCTTGGAGTTATTATTTCAGTTCAGGAAAAGTTACCTTATTATTTATTTATTTATTTATTTATTTATTATATTTATTTATTTATTCATTATAGCTGAAGAGATCTCATTGTGTAAATATACTGTCTTATACTGATAAATATTTGAGTTGTGTAGCAGTTCACAATGAGCCTCCCCAAGATGTGCCTCAGTGGTATGTGGATTATGTTGACTAAAAGCAACCATGACCCTGCAGGCTCAAGAGAAACTTCTGCTCCCCTCTTTAACTATCTAGAATAATTTAAATTAAGAGACTGGCCCACAATAAGAGTTAAAACTAGAAATGACTTTTTATCTATCTATATGGTGGGGCAAACTGGTAATTACTGAACACGTGCTCTCCCTGCAATTATCTTCTGAAGCCCCAAGGTTCTTTACCTCATCCCTAGCTCAGGAAGTCCTATATACCCATTTTTCTTTTCTGTCTCTGAACCTCTCATGCAATACAGTCTCTGACTCTCTCATGTATGTGGGGTTCTTACAGATATGTATATAATTACATTTGGTTATTTTCTTCTGTTAAATAGAACAATCTTTTGATTCTGTTCTCCTGTCTATTTAATTATTAGATCAGCTGAAAGAACCTTGAGGGTAGAGGAAAGTTTCTTCCTCCTCCAGTTGTTTTCTTATTTTTTAGCTAGAACAAACTGTTTCAATAACCTGTGCACATGTTCTTTTGAGAAGACACATGCATAAATTCTCAGAAATGGTACTACAGAGTCAATTATTATCTCCACCTCTCCAGGTTCTGTACCTTTGCTTAAATATTAAACTCTTCATAGGGTTGACACTGTTACTGGTCCAAAGTCTATGTGTTCAACACTTCAAAAGGCCCAAACTCAAAATATAAGAGTTTGAAGTAAGGAAAATTTTATCGATCAAGAAGGTGCCAACTGAGAAAATAGGATCCCTAATACTTAAATCCAATTTAAGAAAGTTAAAGTTCAGGTTTATTTTATGACCAGGGAAGGGAAAATGGGCTTGTAAAAATTCAAGCTCTAAGCAGAATTTTTATAATAAACGGCATATCTATAGTGGTAGCTCTTAGCCTGAAGGCCATGGGAAGAATGCAGATTTTAATAAGATGTAGTAAGAGAGACGGAGCATTTCACTCTGTTACAGCATGATTTTTTTATTCCCACTGATGTGTAAGAGTGAGTACCCTTTCACAGTCTCCCCATCATCATTGAGTTCATTCCTTAGAGGGGACATAACCCACACCCACAGTGGGATAGATTAGATGAAGTGACCTACTTACCCACCTTGATGTCACTAACTTAACCACCATTTACCAAGTTCCTTTGCAACCACCAAAGGTGTATAATAGGTACTTGCAAAAGATCCTTCTCTCCACTGTACCTTCACAAGAATGAGCAAAAGCCTCACCCACCACATTCAGGGGAGATTGACATCATCACAGTTGTTCTATTCTTTTTTTTTTAGGTTTACATATGAGTTGACACCACATAGATCTTGCCTCCCAACTCTGCAAGGGAGTACAGGCCTCTTTTTTCTGGATTTGGATGGGATCCAGCTCTAATCAGTCAGAGGAATGCCTTCTCTGAGTATTCCCATCTGCTTTATACACTCCGAACCTTATGTTCTCTAAATGTAGGAACAATGCATTGATCAAATGCCCACAGTGTACCATTGGCTACATTTACATCAATTTAGTGAAGACTATTTATGTGTGGTATGTGTGTTTGGGGTGTGTGTGTGTGTGTGTGTGTGTGTGTGTGTGTGTGTGTGTGTGCGCGCATATACTCTAATATTGCAAACATTAAAATTGAACTTGGAGACTTAAGAGGCCAAAGACCTTATTGCTCCTGAATTGCAGAGTTGGGAATCTCACCTGTGTGATGAGCTTTCAATCATTATGCAATATGGACTACCAGACCTAGCAATAATGCATTGTCTCCAATATATTCAACCTGATATCCACTATCTTCAGTGCCCAAGATTCCTGAGATTTATGAGTGCTTGTTAAGTGCCTGCATTTAATTCCTCATTTCTTTCCCTGCAAAAAGGCAATGCTATTATCTTAAACAGTAGGCTTTACTTCTGAAGTGAACAAAACAATGAAGATAATGATTGACATGAGTGGAAGTTTAAATACATATCTGAGTCAATGAATGAGCTTTCTGCTACTTTGGAGTAGAGAAATAATTCCCAGGATCTGCTTATTTTGCAGACTGGCTTTTGCAGGAGTTGTGATCTCATCCTGGGAGATGAGCTGGAGGAATGGTGAAAGATGGCTCAGGACAAGTGGTTCAGGATGGTCTATGACAATAAAAAGGATGTTTGGTTCCTATTCTCACTGACTCCTACTTCAAATCAGTCAGACAAGATACACAACAGAAAGGAACTGTAAGATGTGGCAACAAGGCCAGCTTAGGTGTCACCAATGATACCTATCAGCTCTATTGAGGTCCACTGGTGGAAACAGTGTAACCTTCAGGTTCTAACGAGCCATTTCCTAAGAGTCACTGTATTTCTGTCTGGTTCTATTCCTGCCTGTTCCCCTCACCTCTAGCACTATGTCTGCAAATAAAACTGAAATAGCAATTATCAAAAAAAATTGTCATGTCACACATCAGTTTTAGGAGAGGTGATATGGAAGAGGGCCAGGAACCTGGCCAACTTTGTGCTCTCTTTATATTTAATCTGGTACAAATCTAAGTTATGCCTATTAAAGTTCCTATAGAAAGAAACCTTTTAGATGTATTGTAATTGTCGGGGATGGAAGACTGTTTTTTGTTCACCCCTTTAGTTCTTCTGGCTGGTCAAATAATTCTAATGGCATATAGCAGGTTTACAGAAGAAAACAAATTTTAATATGTGTGTATGGGGAATTAACATAAGCATGAAAATTCCAAAGACTGTGAGGTAAAATGAGG
This sequence comes from Pteropus alecto, assembly GCF_000325575.1. Taxonomy (NCBI): domain Eukaryota; kingdom Metazoa; phylum Chordata; class Mammalia; order Chiroptera; family Pteropodidae; genus Pteropus; species Pteropus alecto. Next base: position 147,412 of record NW_006432450.1, on the reverse strand, counting down.
TATATATGTCATTTTGGATGAATGAGCAGGGGGAAATAGATGAGAAAGAGCAAACATTTGGTAAACAATGTTTTTCAGAGCTACTTAGAAACAATGTAACAAAGGGAGAATATCATGGGATAGATTTTTTCTTTGATCCTCCCTGTCTGCCACACGTAATTCATATGTGCTAAGGTGAATATGCTGTTTCCCTTCTTGAAGCAGATTTTTCCATGTGAATCTCTTTAGGAAGTTAAGGCAGAGGGAAGAAAACTCTTTCTGAGTTTCTTAGGCTTTAATTTTTTTCAGCCACATTCCGGAAAAGACTTGAGTCAGGCTGTTCTGTCATGTTGGGAGGCTATACATATGCATGTGTTTTAAAGAAAATAAGAAAGCTTCATTGATTTCAACCCATTAAGGAGGAGAGCCTACTTTGTGCCTTTGCTATCTTGTCTGCCAGGGCTAAATATTTTTTGCAGGTTTCCCCCCCTCCTTTTTACTTCTTCACTTGCACACTGAGATGAACTGACCCCAGAAGGAGCCATTCTGCTGTTCTGGGATGCTCTTACTAGGAACTGAATATTAGGCAAACGACACTTAATGTCATTAAACATGTGTATTGTCAGTATTTTGGGAACAATTCACATCTTGCATTTCATAAGAAAACTCAGAGTTTAAGAGAAAGACTTGGTTAGTGTTCTTTCTCTGTGTTAGTAACCATAGTCCTACTTTAAATAATATAATTATTTTTCTTCCTTGAATTAGGAAGCACTTGGAAGCATTGTCTTTCCAGGCAGGCAAACCCTAGAAATAAGGTTTTTAAATGCTACTGAACAGAGAGTTCGTCCACGTGGTGCCAGCAGAGACAAACACTGAACACTGACAATTGCAGTGGAGAAATTCGAGTTGTTTTATTGCTAGCGCCATGCAAAGAGAATTAAAAAGCTATTGCTCAAAAGCCTGAACTCCTTGACTGTTTCAAAAGGGCTCCTTTTAAGGGCAAAAGTCACGAGAAAAGGGTTCAGTGTCACGGGCTGTATCAAGTGATCAGTTATGATTTAAGCTTTCGTGATTTTCTTAATCTGATTTATTTCTCCCCTGGTGTCATCCTGTCTAGGGTCTCTGTTATTGGGGTCAAAAGATCTTCCTGTTTCCAAACAAACCAGAGTTCTGTAACACATCTTAGGATTGTGTGTCAGTAATGTTACCTTAAAAGCAAAAAACAATTCTATCTATCTTGCGCTTAGCAAGGTACATCATTCCCTTATCTCAAGCAATATAATGCTTGAAACCTGTTTTATAGGCAGGTTCCCAGGCTCCTGGATATGGTTTCTTTCCTAATATTTAGGAATCATAACAGCCATATATGGGAGTAAAAGGTATTTTTCCTCTCATTTTTTAAGTTCTTCTAGCTGGGCTAATAATCAAATTAACAAATGGATTAACAAGAGGAAAAGTACAAAGTCTATATACAAATGTCTATTTGAGGGGTATAAGAATAAAGACCCAAAGAAGTATTGGATACCTGAGGTTTATATGTCATTCCAAGGCTAAGAAGACAAGGAGATTGTGATTTAAGACTTCAAAGGGTAGGAAAGCCATTCACATGGAGGTGGGAAAGCAAATGTTTGCTTAGTGACAGGCGAGGCAGCCTAGGCTTTTAAGATGGCCAACTTACTGACTTTAACTGAAAGCTAAATTCTAGTTTTTTATGATTTCTGTCAGTTTCTCACAAACTCAAGTTCTAAATCTGCAGGAAAGCATACAGTGGTTGATTTAATGATGTTTGCTCTAGTCAAAGGAGCAGTGACCTGGGCACCTGTGCTATATTTTACCTATCCATAGTTATATGGTGATTTCTTCACACCTAACATTCATGTTAGTAATCTCCCAGTAATCTATCAGTGTTTCTGATATTGGCATGGAAAATACTTGTTTATTGATGAATAGAGCAATCTTGAGTTACCAATGCTCTGTTATAATAAAATCCCAGCAGTTTTCTGGCGTGACAACCTAGATGTGCCATCATTGGGTATGCTCAGCACCAAGCAAAGAATGAAAATCAGGGGTGAATTTCCTGGAGGGTGGTGAAAGAAAAATAGAAGAAATGAGAGTAAAATTCTTTGGGGATAGGTGCTAACTACGATCAAGTTAAGGTAGAAAACAGAAAACTAATTTGAAACTGGTATATAGTCTATGGAAACAGATGAACACAGGTCTGAGAGTCAGGGCTGAGCAGCTGTAATGGCTGATTACCAACCAAGCAGTGCCAAGCACTTTTTAGTTTAGTATATTGAAAAAAAGTTAGATGCTTCTGCCATGCACCAACAGCCCCCATGTGCTCCTCTGCCTCAGTGCCCACCAGAGTACACTGGACTCTCCAGGTTATGCATCAGCTTCCCATCTGAACTGCAGGTCACCTGAGGACAGGGGCTCCCTCTTTCTCCTGTTCATGTTCTCAGACCCAGTGCAAGAAGCACATACAGGTGTTCTAAGAATCCTCTGTGGATAAATAAATTAAACAATGGATGAATATTGTAGACATAAAGAAATTGTTCTTCACTCAGTTTCCTGAAGACACAAATGGCCTTCCCCATGAATATCAGGGCCTCACAGAGAAGCTGAAGAGACTCAGTTCCTATAGAGCCTCAGTAAAGACTAGGGTTAGATGGGAGCCTATCTATGCGTTGGTGCTAAAATGAGTATCAGCCCTTGGAGCTATAAGAGTTAAGGTAACTGAATGAAAGTAGATTAATTTAATTCCAACTCCTGCTTGGACTTTGGGAAGGGATGAAGTGGTATTGGCCCACCCTTCTTTTACCAGACCAAGGGAAGGAAGCAGTGTAGCTTATAGGCACATGGGAATCACACTAAGAATAGTTATCAAAATGAGAACTAGGAGACTTTGTATAGTTAGAATAGCTGAAATGGAATTAGGACGGTGGCAAAGAACAAAAGTTTGCAGCATTCTTCCCATTGCTTAGCAGCCTCTCATTTTGGCCGTGGTCGCCAAACTTTGGCCCCTTTCTGCCTGTCATTCTTATTCTGGTCCCACTGGGTCAGAGCGGCAAGGCTATGATGCAGAGCAGCCAGAGTTTTAACTCCAGCTTGACCTTCAACAAATCATGAAGTTTTGATTGATTTAACCTTTCTATGTCTTGATTTCTTCATCTATAAATCATAGCTAATAACATTATACAGCTCAGTGTAAAGATTAAAAGATATAACATCCACTTAATACTTGCAATGGGTAGATTCTCAATACATGGCAGCTACTTTTAATAATACTACATTTATGCCACCATGCTGGCCATTAGATTCATGTGAGTCCTAGTTTCCTTATCTATAAAACTGGTCCCCAAACCTCTTTCCTACCATAGTCATAATGTTAAGAGTAAGTTTAATGTAAGTGAAAATAAGGCAGTGTCAAACCTTGCATTTGATATAGTGGCCTTTCCATGGCCATCTGATTTGACTTAGACTTTATACCCATCTGAACTAATAAAGAAACTGAGATGCAAAGGAGAAAATGACTTGCTTGAGTTATATAGTAAAAGAATCATATGGTGTAGAACTGAAAGATTTTTAGAGGTTAACAATTTTATATTTCTTTATGCATAATACAACTGGTGAATATGTGATTTATGGATTAGTAGATGAGATTTATAATAGTTAATAAATTGCATATATCTTTTACTGATTTATTTTCACAATTAGATATTTTAAAACCTAAGACTCAAGAGCAAGTCTTTCACTATAACAATAATTTCTAAGTGAAAAGAAAATAAAACATGTGTTTGGAGGAGTGGAACTTCAAGGAACTAGTTCTTGCCCCTCATATTATTTAATTTTCCAACAACTCTGTGAAGCAAAAACGATTACTTCTAATTTCTGTGCCCAGATATCTGACTTTATTGCAATGCTTCCAACTCAAGATGGCATTGATCTTCTGATTCATGAACTGAGTGTTTCTGATATTGAGAAATTATTATCAATTTTGTTAGGAGTGATGTTGGCCTTGTGATTATTTTGGTAAGGAGGGAAAGAAAGAGTCTCTATCTGTATTTTTTTTTTTTTGAGAAGGTTGTTGAGGAAATATTGCCACTCAAGCACTCTTCCTTTTGGATTCTGGTTGGGCTCAGCTAGCAGGAGGCACAACTAGGAGATTTGTGAGAGGCAAGAGAGGTGGCATTTGTCTCCTGGCTCTTTCCTTTCACAATCCCTGCAGGCAAGTGCTCCTCTCTCTCATCGATGCATCCTATTAGGTGACTCTGTTTCTATGGTCATCAAGATTGGTAACCCCACTTTAACCCATGCTCTTTCAAGAGAGATCCATGGTTGGTGCCCAGATCTCTCCCAGTCTTAGTTGATTCCCATTACTTTTCTCACACCAAGAAAGAAATCCCTAAATAAACTCCCAGATAAATCCTTGAATGTGGCTTCTATTTTTTTTTTTTTTTTGTCAGGACCCTTTCTTGCTAGGAAAAAAAAAATACAACAAAAATGGATAGAGGTAAGTGGAAGTTATTGGTTACAGATAAAACAATATGTACTTCATGTTGATAATGTTTAAGCAGGGACATGAGGACTTTTAATAAGATTTTCTCTACTTTTTAGTTCATATGAAAACTTTCACAATAAAATGTTAAAGATTGTGTACTGTAATGGAGATGGTGTAACCTCACCCTTATTACATCTTCAATGCCCTCTGTGGCTGACCAAGGTCCTAAGGAGTAGAGGACACCTTAGAATACAATTTTAAGGTTTCATTACAAAGTACTTGGGTAAATACCCAGAAGTGAAATTGCTGGATCATAAGGTAGTTCTATTTTTAATTTTTTGAGGCACCTCCAGGCTGTTTTCCAAAGTGGCTGCACCAATTTGCAATTCCACCAATAGGGCATGAGTCTAATCACTATGCTGTAAATCTGAAACTAATATAAAATAATATTAAATGCCAACTATAATTGAAAATCAAAATTATAAATAAATAAATTATACTTGTAGGAAATTTGTTAAAGGCAAACACACCATCAAGTAACTTAGGTTGCTTATAAACAAAATGTTTTATTTCTAGAGGGTTGTAATATTTTCTTTGAAATTAAAACAGAACTTGAAGAAATCTGAAGATATAGTCTATAAAAGATTATTTTGAATGATCTGGTTTTTCCTTATCAAGAAATTGGGAGGAGGTCAAATGCTGAGACCTTTGACATCAAGTTCTCTAGTCAGCTGAGAAGTCTACCTTAAACCACACTTTATTTGCCTTGGAGTAAGTTTAATAGCTCACACAGAAGAAAAAATTAGCCCAATTTCTAAAGCCGCTGTGCCCCTGAAGCAGGCAGTGGAGATGTGATACAGATGACATCAGTATCAGGTGTGTGGAATTGCAACCTGTTCTTTTACTTAGGGTCACTTGCAGGGAGCTTATGAACATTTTAATGTGATTTACTTGATTGTCAAATGGCTTGTCAAAAGGCAAACACTAGGACTGAATGCAAAAAAAAAAAAAAAAAAAAAAGGTCTAAGAGCTCATTGATTGTCCTGCTTTAATTAGGCCATATCCATTGATGGGGTGTCTGATGTTTCCTAGATTCATCATCTCAAACTCTGCTTTTCATAGTGGTATCATGTGCTGTGGTTTTTGCTATGCAAACTAAAGATGTATTTCTCTTCTCTAGATTCTGTGACTTTAAAGTATAGCTTTGTAATACTTAAAAATGAAAAGCTGTTAAAGAGACAGGCAAAGCAGTAGCCCAGTTCACTGCAATATTATGTGATACTAAATTGCTGCAGAGTGCAAGAGATACCCCTTATCTCTGTGAGCCTGCTGAGTTTATCTGCTCTCCATCTTCCCTTGCCTCTGTTCCTGAAAAGGATGACCTCCACATCTCTCATTATTTCCTCTTCTTACTTTCTCTTTTTCTTTGTATTTTCCCTTATTTATTTTTCTTTTCTTCTTTCTCTTTATTTCCTCCATTTTATTCTTATTTTGATTTAAAACTTCATGCATTCTCATTTAAACATAAAATCAAGCCATACTGACAAAGAATAAAGGGCTCACTTAGACTTTTGCCTTCACCCAGTCCCCACTTACTGCCTGCTGGATGTGTGTTCTTGCAGAAAAATTGATTCTTGCATACATAAGAACACACATACACGGACAAGGTTTTATCAGTTATGCTGAAAAAGTATCTTAATTTTCATGCAGCCTAAAAATAGGGATTGATATTTATTAATTTATAAAATGGTTGGTGTGTGTCATTACTTGTGGAGAATGCTAAAAAGTAAAGACTACTCAGAATAAGAAATTAAACTATAGATAAAATAATCACTTTATTTGTTGGGTAAAGTTTGCTTTAATTACTAAAATAATATATAAAACTTAACTTACTTATACTCAACAACATTTATGTAATTCTTAGATAACTTAATTTCAGATATATTTCAGCTTTTGTATGTGTGGCTCTAAGGTTGTATTTTGTGTCAATAACCCTCAATTAAGAGGCGGAAAAAATGGCGTAGATGATAGAGGCTTTGTTCATCTCTCTTATGACCAAATCAAAGTCTTGACAGAAATATGGAGCAAACAGAGAGCAAAGTCACTGGTATCTAGATGAACAGAAATAATACAACTAGGAAGAGAAATAAGAAATCAAGCTGCAATGGTAGAAGGTAGGAGTGGGCAAAGATGTGAAGCTGCCCCATATCCAGCAACTGAGTGGGACAGCAGCAGCCAGAAACTGCAGACATCTCTTAAAGGAGACTTTCATAGTGACGGACCTGCTCTCTCTGGGCACCAGCACTGGGTCTGCAGCATGGGGACGGGGGGGGGGGGGAATCAGGGACTTACAGTAGGACACTGAGTTGGAATGAGAGTTGGAGATGAGGCTCTCTCCTGGGCAGAAGTGCCAGTGGTATATTCTGTTTCTTTGTTGAGCTCTCTCCACTCCCATCTTGTGGACACAACGCCACCATAGCTGAGACATCATCAAAGTAGATAAAACATGTCACTCTGCCCAGAGGATTCCTTGAAACTCTGCCTCTCCCAACTCATAACCCCACCTAAGCCACATCTAGTTGCATCCTCAGAAAGTCTGGTGCTCCTTGCTGAGCAGAGCCAAGACTCACACTGGTGGTAGCTTGCCTCAATTTCTGGTGTGGCTTCTTGAGGCAACTATAAGCACAACATCTGTGAAGTGCTTGCTGAATTTTAGCCCTGGAGGCACGTGCAAAGGTTGGGACTAACCTTGGCCTTCAGTTGAACCCCTCTCAAGACTGTGCCACTGGACACTGACTACACAAAGCTGTGAGAATAAGACTGGGAGACTTAGGCAGTTAGCTTAGTACATAGAAACAGATACAGAAAGGCAGCCAAAACAAGAATACAAAGAAGCAGAAACCATATGAAAGAACAGAATAGAGATCCAGGAAAAACGGAGCCAAACAATCTAATAGAGTTCAAAACACTGATTATAAAGATGCTCAATGAACTTAGGGGAAGTAAAGATGAACTCAGTGAGAACTTTAACAAAGATGTAAAAAACATAAAAATGGAAATGAAAATTGTAAAAGGGAACCAGTCAGAAATGAAAAACACATTATCTGAGATGAAGAGTATATTAGAGGGAATCAACAGAGTGGATAAAAAAGAGGCAGAATGGTAAGACAAAAGAAGTCAAGATTATGATAATAATTTAAGGAGTCTATGGGACACAATTAAAGGTAAAAATATCCATGTCATAGGGGCACTGGAAGGAAAACAAGAAATTGAAGGGCTATTTGAAGAAATTATGATGGAAAACTTCCCTAATCTGTTGAAGGAAATAGACATACAACCCCAGGAAGCTCAGAGAGTCCCAAAAACCAGGAACCCAAAGAGGCCCACACAGAGACACATCATAATTAAAATGCCAAAGGTTAAATACAAAGAAAGAATCTTAAAAGCAGCAAGAGAAAAGCAGTTAGTTACCTAGAACAGAGCAACCATAAGACTGGCAGTTGAGTTTTCAAAAAAAGCTATGCAGGACAGAAGGGTTTGGCACAAAATATTTGATGTGATGAAAACCCAGGATCTACAACCAAGAATACTTTAGCAAAGCTATCATTTAGAGTCGAAGGACAGATAAAGAGCTTCCCAGACAAAAATAAACTAACGGAATTTATCACCACCATCCCAGTATTACAGAAAATGTTGAAGGGTCTTCTTTAAGAGGAAGAAAACATGTATCAAAAACATGAACAAAGAATAGTAATAACTACATATTTATCAACAAGTATCTCAAATAGAAAAGAATTAAGTGCGCCAATCAAAATATAGAGTGGCTGAATGGGAAGAAAACAAAACTCCTACATATGCTGCTTAGAAAAGACTCACTTCAGATTAAAAGACACAGACAGACTGAAAGGAAGAAGATGGAAAAAGATATTGCCTTAATGGATCTAGAGGGTATTGCACTGAATAAAATAAGTTAGATAGAGAAAGACAAATATTGCATTATTTCACACGTGAAATCTAAAGAACAAAATAACAAAGACAAAAATGAAATCAACTCATAGATATAGAGAATAATTTGAGGGTTACTAGATGGGAGGGGGGTTTGGGGGGATGGTGAAAAAGGGTTAAGGGATTAAGAAGTACAAATTATAGTTACAAAATAAACATGGAGATATAAAGTGTAGCATAAGGAAAATGTCATTAATATGTAGGGGGGAAGAGGGGTACTAGGTTTAGTAAGGTGATCAAATTGTGAGGTATATAGATCTCTAATCACTTTGCTGTACATCTGACACTAATGTATTTCTGTATGGCAACTATAATTGAAAACAATTTCATTGACTTGTACAATGTAAATATGAGCAAGTAATTTACATTTCAATAAGCCAGAAAAAAATATATATTCAGTTGAAGAAAAAAGGGTCTAATCTCAGAGTGAAGGACGTAGGCTACTTGTCTTCATTCTATTTGGAAATTTGGTGAATGGAATATTGTAGTTGGATGAGCAAGACAAATAGCAGGATCTATCCTGAAGAGGAAGAAACAGATGTATGTAGATAAGAAATAAATCCTGAGGATCCAAATCCCACACTCCAGGCAACTGCAGCCAATGGCTGAGTTCAGGGTCAAAGATTTGGATCCTGGGTCCTACCTCTGAGCCAAGCCAACAAAGTAAGTGTAGGTTCACTGCAACAGGCTTCTCATAATTTATAAGTGGAGTTTCCCAAACTCAGCACCGAAGATCTTGCCAAGTGTGCCCCTTTTTTTTTCAATAGGCCCCAGATGGAATCACTTGTGCTAGTCTTCACATCATCAAACATAGACTTAATACCTAACGTAATTATAGTTTGACTTATTCTGAGAGTGGAATCTTATCCTGTCAATCTGGAATTACCTGGTCAGCACTAGTGAGATAATCTGCATAATAGATACCTGCCATTCCCTACGGTGACATTGCCACAATCTACTTTTTGCTAGTAACTTCCTTGTTCCAACCTCTTCTGCCTATAAACTTCTTTTATTTTGTTCTTCTCTGCAGAGTTCCTTTCTGTCTGCTAAATGAGATGCTGCTTGACTTATGAATCATTGAATAAATCCAATAAAATCTTTAAAATATACTCAGTTGAATTCTGCAATTTAACAGCTCATTTTTGGTGGTAAGAGTGGGGAATTGGAATCTGCCCCCACTGGTGTAAAATTTAGTAAGGCAGTATGCTGGAGCACTCCCTCACAATGGAGCATCCCAAAGAAGTGAGGTACCTAGATGGGCCCTGGAAATTTAGTAAGCCCCAAGGTCAAAGATGACTTTCACAGTCAGAGCCAGGGCCAGAAGGTCAGAGCCAAGGAGATGAGAGTAAGTGCAAGAGATTTGGGAGCAAGTGGAAGATGTGTCTTCTGTAGTAGCACATGCATTGACCTTTGGAGTCACCTAAGAGTAATGTAGAAGTGGCTTAGCTAGAATAAAGAGCAGAGCTGGGATAATATGAGGAGATTATTTCTCCTCATATTGGACCATAAGGGAAAAGTCCATCAGGAAAGCAGTGAATAATGCCTAGATCAAGGGGCAGTTGGGGTTGAGGGCTAAGTGAGACATAACCAAAGGCCCTTCTCCCTGCTTCTGTGATGTGAGCTGAGGTAGGTTTTAGCTGCTCTACTGCCTGTGGCCTCACTTGCTGCAGGTGATAGAGAATCCACTCTGAGAATAGTCATGTCTGTAGGGGAAACTATGCTGCATTAGTTACAGTAATGTGAACTGTCATAAAAAATAAACTCTAAAATCTCAGTGGTTCATCACAATAGATGTTTGGTTTTTGCTCATGTAAAATATACCTGCTAAAGGGAGCACATTGAGAGGTGACTCTGCTTCACTCAGTTATTTGGGGACCTGAGCTGACAGAGTCAGCTCTCTATATCGTGTGGCTTCTGAGGTCACCCAGGTGTGTTTCGAGGAGCAGAAAGGCACAAGAGAACAGAGAGGCTTCTATAGGCTGAGGCCTAAAATGTTGACATACTTCACTCCCACCCTATTCAATTGGCCGGAATTTAGTCCTATGGCCCCACCTAATTACTAGGTCCTCTGGAAAATGTTGTCTAGCTAAATGTATAACCAGAAAAAGACAGCATGGATTTGGGGAGGTCACCTGCCTCTGCCTGCCACAGTCTGCATGCTTCCATTCCAACTCAAAGCATAGAATTTACTCCGAGAAGTGTATATGCCTTTTTTTGAGTTTGATCACTACAAATAAATCAATTTTTGCCAGCTTTTCACATCCACCATCTACATCCAAACCACAGAGCACAAACACTGGTAGCCTCTGGGCTTCATCTATGAGGCAGAAATGTTTTGCTTTGAACACACAGGGTATGAAAATATATTTGTAAAACTAATCACATAAACAATTTTTGCTACATCATTAAAAAGTCCACAAGAAATCCAGGAAAATTTCACAGAGAATTTGGATTTCCTTCCTTCTAAGTAAGTGGAGGGTCTGCCCCCTCATAGCCTGCTTTCCTGCATGGCAGCATTGTCCTCCCACTGGTGGCTCTCCATTTTGCCTCTGACCCCGGCA
>NW_006432450.1:117222-136354 GCF_000325575.1 Pteropus alecto | reverse complement strand
CCAACATACTCACATGGGCCACCTGGGTCACTTGTAGGCATGTGATAGTGTACTGTAAATTCTTAAAAATTCATATTTTCCTGTTGCCTCAACATTCCCACAAACAGGTTGTGAGTACTACCTGGTGAACAGATGTACCAGTATGATAGGCTGGTCCCTGCCACAAGTTCCTCTACTTGCCCTCCTCTGACTGTGACCCAGTGAGATTCCAATTTGCCAATGAAATCCCATAATGTTTTTTTGCTTGTGTTTTCCACCCTGACCCCTAATAAAGGCACTCATAGTAAAGACCCCCAGGTACTCACTCTCTTTTGACTCCTCACCTGTTTGATTAAGCTCAATCTATGAGAGCTCCTCCCATACAACCTCCTTCTCCAGGACTTTTGAGTATAATAAATTGTGGGAAGGCATAAACTTTCTTCTACTTTAAGGTTCTTTTCGTCAGTCTAATAATCAAATAGATGCGAGACAGATTAGCAAGAAAAAAAAAAGGCCAGATTTAATTACATACATATGTATGGGAACCCCACATACATGAGATAGTCAGAGACGTAATATGCATGAGAGGTTCAGAGACAGAAAGGGGAAAATGAGGTATATATGACACTATGAGCTAAGGATGAGGTAAGACACCTTGGGACACCAAGGTCAGTCTGGCAGGCAGCGCATGGCTAGAGGGGGTTATGGTCACTGATATTCCATTATTATGTGCCAGGCCTCTAATTCAAATATTCTAGGTACTTAGAGGTGGAGAGCAGAAATTTCTCTTGAGCCCACATTGTCTTGGTAGCCTTTAGCTCAAAATAATCTACAGAACACTGGGGCACATCTTGTGGTGCCTGGTTCTAAACCCCTACAAAATCCTTTAGTTTTATATACCTTTCCTTGGTTGGAGTGATCCTTAAGTACCCCATGAGGGAGACTTACTCTCCCACTCACAACATAGAGGTGTGCCTCCCAGTCCATGTACTCAGGGTAAGATTGATTCTGGTCATCAGAGGGCTCTCGTGACTCAGGAGCGACAACCTCACACAGCAAAAGGTTTGGAAAATATTCCTGACCGGACTGATGTGCTTGAAATCCATTGCTTGAAGAATGATGGAGGTCTGGAGGACCATCCATAGACCTGAAAAAACAAAGGAGACACCAAAAGTCAGTCTGGCAGGCAGCGCATGGCTAGAGCGGGTTATGGTAGAAGCAGCAGGAAATGAAGGTAGAGCAGTAGGAAAGACCAGACCATGGAATATTGCAGATGAGGAGCCTTCGTTTATCTTCCAGGGCAACAGAAAGGACCTGAAGCACTTTCAAGGGAAAGGAGATGACCATATTTGCATTTTAGAAAGCTCTTGTCCATTGTTGCCTACTAAAAAATATAGAAGATGCAAAATAGATGGCTGTTGTGGGGGAAATGCAGGTGTGATAGACACTTGTTCTTGGCCTGCTGAATGGAGCATAGAGTGCCTATTCTACCAAGATCAGGAGGCATAGGGTGCGAGGGGCCCATTGATGTCACAATGTTTTCCACTTTCAGTACCAGAGGAGCAAATGGCAACATCTTTTTGTCAGGAAGTTTGGATTTGATTGGAGCCCAGGGACTGACTCAGAAGTCATCATCACTGAAGGAGATTCTAAGTTTTCCAAAGGAACATGCATACTCGAGCAGTAATTAATAATTTGATTCATTGTGCTTCAGGGAGCTACTGTCCAACAAAATAATCCAAGTAATTTAAACCTGCAATAAAGTAGGAGTAAACAATATTTCATGGCTACACACAGCAATGATTCGCTCAAGAGAAGAAAAGCAAGCATTTTTATTAGAGCCACAACCAAAAAATCCAGAGGAAAGCAGTATTGAGCACACAAGTAATTTGATTAAATTCCACCATGAAAGTCCTCTACGGCAGAGTGAAGTCTAAATGCAATTCAGTGAATGCGTATGATAACAAAGTTTCTATAACCAACACATTTCATTAAAATTGGTCTGTGCATGTCTGAGATAGAAAATGTTTGCAGAATGTTAACCACTTTTATATTCAGAATAAATTTCCTCTGCCATTAGCATCCAGCATCTGCCACTAGTAGAGGCCTAAATATATGCCCCCTAGAAAATTAGGATCTTCCTCTGCAAGCCCCTCAGTGTCTCTGGCTATTGGTGCATACGTGCAACCCTCTCCATCCCTCAAACACCTACTGAACAAGTTGAGCCTTGCTTTGCGTCAGGCATTGTCCCTGAGCTAAAGGAGTACCCCAAAAGCCACTAGGACAGATGGCCTACATCAAAGTGGACAAATGTAGTGTAGTGTCAGAGGGGACAACAAGGAATCCTGGGTGCTATGGAGCATCAGCAAGGGCAGCCTGGAGGTGATGAGGCCCAAGAAATTAGTTGGGAGCAGGAGTAGAAAGGCCAGGCTGGGTATTTCAAGTGCCATCTAGTGGGTAAATTTGATGGAAAGTACACACATTTCTTTTGTATCATTGACCTCAGATGGAAAGAAATGAAATCCCTAAATCAATAACAGCATAGATAGAATAGAATTAATGAGTCTTCAAACCAGGGGATATCTATAGGGTCAACTTAGAGCCCAGCCTAATTTATTTACTCCTCTATTTCATGTTTCTTGAGTGGCTATTATATTTTAGACATTATTATAAGAGCTAAAGATTTAGGTGAGAACAGGGCAGACTCAGCCACTGTCTTTGTGGATCTCACATTTAAGTAGAGCAGAGAAACATTTGGCCAATTATTGTGATAAGAGCCATGCAAGGAAGTATTGTATGGTACCTCCTTTGGGTGGTGGGTTTTGGAGTCTATGAAGAGTGTATTTGAATTGATGTCAGAAGGGTCAGAAAGAGCAAGTATGGGAGTTGCTGGTGGAAGACACTACACGGAGAGGGAACAAAGAGTTCCAAGGCTTGAGAATTGAAAGTCTGGGCACATTCCAGGGCCAAGGGGCAGCAGCTTGGTGAGTGAGTTGGAGAGAGTGGGAGGAAATAGGAGTGCGATATGAACCTGGAACTTCTAACAGCAGCTGGATTTTGGATTTGCTCTGTAGCCCTGGACATTTCCCCAAAACCCAAGGCCACCGGGGCAGCACATTTCTCCCAGGATGACTTTCCCTTACCGTAACAGTCAGCGATATGTCCAGGGGTGCCCCAGGTTGACACCTCTCCTGGGGCCATTAATAATAGTGCCCTCTTCTCTTTCACTCTCAAATATGTTTTGTTTTTGTTACCGGTGCTTAGATGACTGTGTTGTATGAGTCCAGGCTAGATCTTTGGATCACTCATGAAAGATCTACGTGGAGATCTGATGCTTGGAGAAGAAAGACAGCAGGCAAAGAATAGCAAATAGAAGTGATTTTATTAAGTAAAACAGTCAAAGTACACTCGAGAGAAGTCCAAGCCGGCAGCTCCATAGAAAATCAAGTGCGCCAAGAAATTGAGGGTTTGATTTTTTATGGGCCCCAGGATTTCTTTGTTCTCCTTCTGTTCCACCTACGCAAATGGCACAAATTCCCTGTTTCTTCCTCAGAACCTCCCACTTCTGGCATGGACCTGTGCAGTGCGTGCCCATACATGAGACATCATATGCTTGCATCACAGGAATTTTGAGGATAGGCGCATGCCCAGTTAACTAATTTTGCCCATACCAGTCCAGTGCCCCCAGAGTAAGGTCATACAATGATCTTCTGCAGTTAACTGACTGGAGGGAGCAACAGCAGGTGGGAGAAAGGGGAAGGTGCCAGATACTGACTGGTATCTTGCCTGTCCATTTAGTTTGGAGATATGTTTAATTATAATATCCTGTTGTATACATTCTTCTGCTGAGCCAGTCTCAGGGACTTGTTAACTCTTCATTGTGCCTCTCCCTCTGGTTTATATCTACCTATCTACCTACTCTGTCAGTTTGACTTATAATTTTTATGGCCATCTTAGCTATGATCAAGAAAATAATTTCCAGACAGACACTACAACTCACTCAGCTGACTCTTTCTCCCTCCTTCATAGATATGAACACTAGTCAAAGTCTATAAACACCAAAATATAGCAACTTGGTCTAAATCAGAGACCTCTGGTTGAAAATATTTTTAGAATGAATGTTATGTTTAATTATATGTGAAAAGATGAGATTTCATAAAATTTAGAGCTCACTTACATGACATTATACCCTAAGTTCAGCTTTTATCCATAGATGTATCTACTTTTTCTTAAGTCTATTGCATGAGTCGGGAACTCTTCAGAGGGATTTATGAGAATGATCTCACTCACCCCCACGAAATCGTGGTCCCTGTTTTACCTTAAGGACTTGGGAATATTATCTAGGACATATACTGATGAGGATGTGAGGTCATGCCAGAGGCTCCAGGGTCCACAGTTGACTCCCTCGGTAATCACCAGTCCAGCACTTCTCTGTAGTTTCAAAGTCCATTCATTCCCAGTTGATGCTGACCATATCCACTAAAATGCCTCATGGACATTCCAAACTACAACTTTTAGTTTTTTTACTCAGATCCACTTTTTTTGTGCTTTTCTGTGGTGAGTTTGCAGAAGAAGATATAGAGATACTCTTAAAGAAACCCTAACTTAACTGTATTTCTCTTTGAACTGCCTGACTGCTTGGGTGAACTTCAGCTGTCTGGCCCCACCTTATTTACACTCAGGCTCCCTTGAACATCCTGATCCTTGTCCGTCTTCATCTCCCCTCATCTGTCTCATTGTCCCAGCTTGAAAACCCTAACCCCATTCCAACCTATGTTTCTTCCTCAACCCCACCACTCACCTTCCACACAGAGTCCCCTCTCCCATAGTGACTCCTACAGCCAGATCATCCTCTCCTGAGTGACAACACAGCTGGCTAGAATCTTAGCCTAGAGTCACAGCAAGGCTCAAATCTTACCAACTCTGGGACCCTGGGTGAAGTACTTGATCTTACTGAGTCTCATCTTCCTCATTTGCTAACACTTCATGAGCTTTTGGTGAAGTGAACAAAGTACCCAGTTCAGTTGTTCAATAAGTAGAAGTTATCAATATACTTTTACCCTACCTGAAAAATATAGCACACCCAAATATTCAATATTTCTCTCTTTGTCTCTCATTCTCATTAAATTTGGCACATATTGTATGACAGGTACTGTGCTTTGTACTTTTCAAGCTCCTTAACATACTCCCTGAAAAAAGTAATGTTATCTCATTTTACCTGTTTTACATGTCATTGACTTTATTTGGCACTGACTCTAACAAAGGGACTAAAGCTAATTCTGTCTAATAAATTCACTGGCTGAAAATAGATTTCAATAATTGAGTAGAAGTAGGGTTGATGTCTCTAGGACAGCCTATAGACACCATGTGAGACCACCACTACATCCCAGCTCAGAGAGCCCCAGAACCTTCCGCAAAGTATGAGATAGAATGATAGAGGAACAATAGCCTGTACCAATTTGACAAGTGCATGCAGCCCTGCATACCTAGAACACAGCAAGCCACAGAGAGCGGAGAGGAGCTAACAACAGATTAACAATTTAACATGTTAAATTCAGCTCAGCTCTGAGTACATAGTAGACCCCTGAGACTTGCTTGTGTGTTTGGTCTGACATTGTCTGATAATGCTTTAATTCAGAGAAAACATGCACCTCTGGTGGCATGCAGCATCATGTGCCCAGCCACCTTCTCAGACACAATGAGAATGAGATGCTATGAGAAAGATTTGATCGCATTTGCTAGCTCCTCTGCTGGCTCTGTGGCAGAATTAGCTGAAAAAATAGATAAAAATAAAAGAATTAGAATTTGGAACCATTCTTGGAGAGGGTCTCATACCTGTAGATTCATTTGGCAATGTGATTGCACATTCCTCTTCCAAGTCTCCTGTCATTCAGAGAGTTGGCTGCCAGGACAAACAGGCTTGACAGAGCCCTGGAGGACTGTTCTATTCCTGTCACTAAGCTCACTGGATGCATCTGAGCAAGGTCAGTGTGGTTAAGGAAGCAATGTCCTTGGGGAAGCTTCAGACTGAATGACTGTTAGGTATGTCCAATGCTAAGAGCTGTGATGCATATAAACAAAGGATTCGGAAGGGTCTTCTCATGTCTGTGCAGCATTAACCAATTTCATTCCAAGAAACAATGTATCATCCTTGATTTTGCTCACTCTTTAGCAAGGCTTTGAGCTCTACTTCTGAATAATAACCTGGACCCAACCATTTTTAACTATCCTAAAGGCAACTCCTGCCCACTGCCACCTCTCGCCTCAGCCACAGGACATCTCCTAGCACTGTAAGGTATTCTTTATCCAGCAGCCTGTCAGCTCAATATTTTCAGCAATGACTTTACCTCCTACTTTGAGTAAAACTTCACCTTTTTAGCCAAGTCCAAACATGCTCTGGCCCTATTGAACACTATGACTCACTCTGTACCACTCTCTCCTTCTCTCACTGGCCTCATGTTTCTTGGGCCACTCTGAGTTTAGTTCAGAAACTCCCTCCAGATGCACATGACAGGTCTAGCTCAAATGCCATCTCCTTAGAGAGATTTTTCTCTGACCACCAGCCCCACATAGCCCCTCTGAATATGTCTGTGTTTTATTTGCTTCATGAAACTTACAGCTATCTTGTTTATTTGTTTATTACTCATATTCCCTACAAATCAGCTTCCAAAAGACAGAAATGTCATCTGTCCACTCGACAAGTATTTGCCAGGCCTAGCACATAGTAAAGGCTTAATAATTACTTAATGAATTAGTGAATATGGTAATGTGTCTTAAGTGAGAAAAAGTGCCACATAGGGAAGAGAGATGTCAAGGTCTGCTGGGTGGTGGGCTGAAGAATTCCTTGCATTGTCACAATCATGTAGGATATTATACACCCAGTACTGTCCCCATCCAGTAGTCCATGCCTTTCCATGGCCCCTACTGTGAACCTGGTCAATTTCTGTCCATCTTTCAAGACCAGCACACTCCTCGATATCTCCTAACATCCAGGTGAGGTAGAGGGTGCCTCATCACTTCCCCTGCGGACACTGACACATGGCCTTGTCTAACACAGGACCAACATCAATAAGATGACCTATCTACTTTCCTATGTGTCTTCCCTACCAGACACCCTCATTGTTGAGAGTTCCCTGAGATCAGAAGCATGTACTCCATCATGAGTACAAATCAGGCACATGGCAGGTGCTCAATACTGTGTGTTGCATCCCAGATCAAGGTACCAACTGCTCAAGTGGAAGAACAGAAAGGTTTAAATAAGGGATTATTCTCCTATCTCCTTTCCCATGGTGGGTCTCCCCACCTCTCTGACTTATAAATGTCAGAGTTCCTTGGGCTGGTGCCTCAGCCTCCTTTTTCTTCCTTGCCCTCACTTCCTACACAGTCTCAGCATCCTTCTTCTAAATCATTAATCCCCTCTAACCCTTACCTGCTTCCACTGAAGTCATCCTTAGAGATGTTCTTGATCTCTCTTTCTCTCTCACACTCTGCAATGAATCCTGCTGGCTCTCTGTTTGGAGACATCCCCATTTGCACTACCACAACCCTCGTCTGACCACCTTCCTTTTTTTTTTTTTTTTGTTTTTTTCCAGCAGAGGCCTCCTAATCAAAATTCTCTTCTTGTACTATTGGCCTTTTACACTATCCCCAAAAAGGAGCCAGGTGGTCTTTTTCAGAAATAAGTCATTGCTTTGTTCAGATTTTCCCATTTCATTCAGAGAATTTCAAATTAGTAATCATAACTTGCTTGAAGACCATCTGGCCCTGGCTCAGCACCTGCTGTCCCTTCGTCCTGTGCTCACGCCTTGTTTTTCCTATATCCTTAAAGTTTGACTAGACTGCCCTACCTGAGTGCTCTGCATTTGCTCTCAATCTGTCTGGACTCCCTCTGCAGGGATCTCCATGGCCAGTCCCTCACCTCATCCCCTCACCTTCCTTATGCAAGCTCTGCCCAATATCTTCTTATCAAAGGGGCTTCCATCTGACCTCCTTTTTAAAACACCACCCCGATCACTCTCCACACTCCTACTCACATCTGTCCCTCTTGGTGATTGTTATTGAATTGGGCACATCACACAGGTGTACATTTTCTGTCTGTCTCCATGAAAAAGGGACCTTGTCCAGTGGGCATTGCTAGTGCTTTAAGCCCCATGCAGAACACAGGAGAATAGACATGCCTGTAGAATGGATGTCACTCTAATATCCCCTCTGAAGTATCAGTTCTCTGGGTTAAACTTCATAAATAATTCATTTATAAGAACTCAAATTTAATTCACATGACTCAGGTCCTGTCCCAAAGGGAACACAGTCAGCTTGCCATAGAATAGATTCTGTTTCAAATGGGCTTTCCTTTTCACAAACCTCTCAATGGTCTGAGTGGCGAGTAATTCCAGGGCTTACCTTGGGCTACACTTGTAGTTGGTGGCAGAGTGGTAGAGGATTGAAGGAAAGCTGCTGACTGGGCAACAGAAACTCCTGCAGTGGAGAGGATTACAGGCTTCACTCCCTACAAAAATGGACTAGTAAAAGTTTTTTTGATGTTGTTGCTGTTGTAATTTCCATTCGTATTATATTAGTTAGGGTTCTTCAGAGAAACAGAGCCAATAGAAGATTATCTATCATCTATCTATCTATCTATCTATCTATCTATCTATCTATCTATCTATCTATCTATCTACTTACCTATCTCTCTCTCTATCATCTATCATCTATCATTCATCTACTCATCTATCATCTATTTATCTATCTATCTATCTATCTATCTATCTATCTATCTATCTATCTATCTATCATCTATCAACGTATTTGTATATCTATTGAGATTTTTTTCATAAGAAATTAGCTCACACGATTATGGAAGCTGAGAAATCCTACATTCTACTAACTATAAGCTGGAGACCCAGGAAAATTGATAGTGTAGATTCCAGTTTGAGGGCAGAAGAAAACCAATATATCAGGTCATGCAGTCAGAAAGAGTACATTCTCTCTTCCTCCACATTTTTGTTCTATTCAAGCCCTCGATGTATTGGCTGCTGCTCACCCACATTTCAAAAGACAAACTGCTTTATTCAGTTTATGGATTCAAATGTAAATTTCATGTGAAAACAACCTTACAGACACAACCAGAAATACTGTTTGGCCAAATATCTGGGCACCCTGTGACCCAGTCAAGTTGACACATAAAATTAACTATCACATTCTTTTTAGTGACTTTTTAAAATTTATTTTATTTATTTTATTTTTTATTAAGTTTATTGGGGTAACATTGGTTAATACAATTATATAATTTTTAGGTGTACATTATCATTTGACATCTGTATATTCTATTGTGTGTTTACCACTCAAAGTCCAGTTTCCTTCAGCTACCATATATTTGATCTACTTTATCCACTTCACCCTCCCCCTAAACCCTATATTTGACCCGCTTTACCCATCTATCTTCCTCTTCATCCCCCACTAGTAATTACTACTCTATAGTCCTCTGGTAACCACTAGCCTATCGACCATGTTTATGAGTCTCTGTTTATTTGTCCTGATCATTTGTTGCTTTTAGGTTTATATCCCACATATAAGTGATATCAAGTGATTTTCAACTTTTTCTGTCTGGCTTATTTCGCTTAGCAAGATTATCTCAAGGTCCATACATTCTGTCACAAATGGCAATCTTCTTACGGTTGAGTAATGTTCTATTGTATATATATGTGCCACAGCTTCCTTAGCCAATCATCTATCGTAGGACATTTCGATTGTTTCCATGTCCTGGCCACTGTGAATAATGTGTGCAAATATCTTTTTGGATATGGGTTTTCAAGTCTTTGGGATAAATACCCAGTAGAGGGATTCCTGGATCATATGGTAGATCAATTGTTAGTTTTTTGAGGAACCTCCATCCTGTTTTAAATAGTGGCTGTACTAATTTGCAGTTCCACCAGCAGTGTATAAGGGTGCCTTTTTCTCTGCATTCTCTCCAACATTTGTTATTACTGTCCTATTGATTATGGCTATTCTAATAGGTGTGAGATGGTATCTCATTGTGCTTTTGATTTGCATTTCCGTAATAGCTAGAGATGTTGAGCATCTTTTCATATATTTGTTGGCCATTTGTATGTTCTCAAGGGAGAAGTATCTGGTCAGGTCCTCTGCCTATTTTTTGAAGGTTGTCTTTTTACCTTATTGACAGTTTCTTTTGCTGTGCAGAAGCTTTTAAGTTTGATGTAGTCCCATTCATTTATTTTAGCTTTTACTTCCCTTACCTTTGAGGTCAAATTTGTAAAATCCTCTTTAAGTCCAAGGTCCTTGAGTTTCATTCTTATGTTTTCTTCTATACATTTTATTGATTCCGGTCTTATATTCAGGTCATTAATCCATTTTGAGTTAATTTTGGTGTGTGCTGATAGACAGCAGTCTAGTTTCATTCTTTTGCAAGTGGTCTTTTAATTTTCCCAGCACCAATTATTGAAGAGGCTTTCTTTTCTCCAGTGTATGTTTTGGCTTTTTTAGCAAAAATTATTTGCCCATATAAATATGAGTTTACTTCCAGACTCTCGATTCTCTTCCACTGGTCCATGTGTCTGTTTTGCTGCCAATAACACACCGTTTTGATTACTGTTGCTTTGTAGTATAATTTGAAGTCAGGCAGCGTGATGCTTCCAGCCTTGTTCTTTTTTCTGAGTATGGCTTTGGCAATTCAGGATCTTTTATGCTTTCATACAAATTTGATGATATTTTGTTCTATTTCTTTAAAAAATGCCGATGAGATTTTGATGGAAATTGCATTAAATCTGTATAATGCTTTAGGTGATATGGTCATTTTAATTATGTCGTTTCTTCCAATCCAGAACACAGAATATCTTTCCATTTCTTTATATCTTCTTCGATTTCTTTTAATAGGGTCTTATAGTTTTCATTATATAGGTCCTTCCTTTGTTTCCTTAAATTTATTCCTAAGAATTTCATTCTTTTTGTTGCAGGAATTCTTTTTCCCATTTTTCTGACACTTCATTATTAGAGTATAGGAGAGCTATGGATTTTTGAACATTGATTTTGTATCCTGAGACTGTACTGTATTTACTTATTGTTTCTAGTAGTGTTCCTGTGGAATCTTTAGGGTTTTCTATATAGAGAATCATGTCATCCTCAAATAGTGACAGTTTGACTTCTTCATTTTCTATTTGGATGCCTTTTATATCTTTCTCTTGTCTGATTTCACTCACTAGAACTTACAATGTTATACCAAATAACAGTGGCGATAGTGGACAGCCTTGCTTTGTTCCTGATCTTAGACACAAGGTTTTTACTTTGTCACCATTAAGTATAATGTTGGCTGAGGGTTTGTCATAGATGACCTTTATTATTTTAAGGTACTTTCGTTCTATATCAATTTTGTTAAGTGTTTTGATCATAAATGGATGTTTATGTGGTGTATCACATTAATCAATTTGCGTATATTGAACCACTCCTATACCTCTGGGATGAAGCACACTTGACCATGTTGTATAATCTTTTTAATATGTTGTTGTATTCGGTTCACTAGTATCTTATTTAGGATTTTTGCATTTGTGTTCATGAGAGATACTGGTCTGTAGTTCACATTAATCAATTTGCATGTGTCGAACCATCCCTGTGCCCCTGAGATGAAGCCCACTTGATCGTGGCGTATAATCTTTTTAATATGTTGTTGTATTCGGTTCACTAGTATCTTATTTAGGATTTTTGCATTTGTGTTCATGAGAGATACTGGTCTGTAGTTTTCTTTTTTTGTGTATCTTTACCAGGTTTTGGTATCAAGGTAATATTGGCCTTATAAAATGTGTTGGGAAGTATTGCCTCCTCTTTAATTTTTTGGAAGAGTTTGAGGAGAACAGGTATTAAATCTTCTTTGAATGTTTGATAGAATTCTCTGGTGAAGGCTATCAAGTACTTTTTGGTAGGTTTGGTAGGTTTTTGATTATTGTTTCAATTTCCATACTGCTGATTGGTCTATTTAGATTTTCCAGTTCTTGATTCAGTCTAGGAACATTGTATTTTTCTAAGTACTGATCCATTTCTTCTGGGTTATGAAATTTGGTGTTATATACTTTTTCATAGTATTCTTGTATGATCCTTTGTATTTCTGTGATGTCAGTCATAATTTCCTCTCTTTCATCCCTGATTTTGTTTATTTGTGTCCTTTCTCTTTTTTCTTTAGTGAGTCAACCCAGAGGTTTGTCAATTTTATTAACCTTCTCAAAGAACCAGCTCTTTGTTGCATTTATTTTTTTCTATCAGTTTTTTGTTTTCAATTTCATTTATTTCTGCTCTAATTTTGATTATTACTTTCCTTCTGATAACTTTAGACTTCATTTATTCTTCCTTTTCCAGTTTTTTAAGATGAAGCATTAGGTTGTATATTTGGGCTCATTCTTGTCTTTGGAGATGGGCCTGTAATGCTATGAACTTTCTTCTTATGACCGCTTTTGCCGTGTTCCAAAAGTTTTGATATATTGTACTATCATTATCATTCATTTCTATGTATCTCTTGATCTCCCTTTTTATTTCTTCTCTGTCCCAGTTATTTTTCAGTAGTATGTTGATTAATCTCCATGTATTTGTCTTTCTTCCTGATTTATTTCTGCAGTTGATCTCTAGTTTCAAAGCATGATGATCAGAGAATATGGTTGGCATGATTTCAACCCTCTTATATTTTTTGAGGCTATCTCTGTGTTACAGTATGTGATCGATTCTAGAAAATGTTCCACGTGCATTAGAGAAGAATGTATAAGCAGCTGTTTTGGGATGGAAGGCTCTGTAAATGTCAATTATGTCCAGTTGGTCTAATGTGTCCTTTAAGAATGTTATTTCTTTACTGATTTTCTATTTGGATGATTTGTCCATGTATGACAGTGACGTATTTAGGTCCCCTACTACAATAGTGTTTTGGTCTGTTTCTCCCTTCAGTTCTGTTAGTAATTGCTTTACATATTTCAAGGTTCCCTGATTGGGAGCATAGATATTAATAAGTGTTATGTCTTCTTGGTGCATGATTCCCTTTATCATTATGAAGTGTCCCTCAGTATATTTCTTTACCTTTTTTATTTCGAAGTCTATTCCATCTGATATTAGTACCACTAGTCTCACTTTCTCTGAATGCCATTTGCTTGAAATATCATTTTCCACCCTTTCACTTTGAGTCTATATTCATCTTTGGAGCTGCGATGTGTCTCCTGGAGGCAGCATATGATTGATTGGGTTTTGTTTTTGATCCATTATTGGTGATTTCAGTCCATTTACTTTTAGGGTTATAATTGAAATATGAAGTTTTCTTATAGCCATTTTATCATTTGCTTTCTGGTAGCTTGGTATTTCCATTTCTAGCTCATCCTTGTGTTTCTGTTTTCTTTATTTTGTTTGGCTTTTGTGAATTTTGCCTCTTGTTCTTCTTGTTTTCTGTTATATACTTCATTTCTGAATCTTTTGTATGTGGTTACCATCATAATTATGTAAATGATAGTTACATATGTACAGTTGTCTTTTTTCTTCTACATATCTCTTATCTCCATTCTCCTTTGTGAATTTGGATCTTTGAAGCCTCTCCTTTTCAGTCATTGTTATCTCAGTTTGTCTCCTATGTATGCTGTACATTCATTATTTTCTTGTTATAACAATTCTCTTCTTATTAGTTAAGCTTATAATGCCCTGTTCTTAGTAAGAGTTGTACTCTTCTGCTACTATTTGCCTGATTGTCACTTTATTCTTAATTATCTATTTTTTTTCATCATTTTGCTCTATGTGAGCTGATCCATTTCAGTATTTCCTCTAGTGTAGGCCTCGTAGTTGAGAATTTTCTCAATTTATATGTGTCTGGAAAGGTCTTCATTTCTCCTTCATATCTCAAGGAGAGTTTAGCCTGATACATTATTCTAGGCTGGTAGTTTCTCTCACTTAATAGTTTAAATATTTGATTCCATTCCTTTCTGGCTTATAAGGTTTGCGCTGAGAAGTCTGAGGATAATCTAATGAGTTTTCCTTTATAAGTTACCATTTTTGTCTTGCTGGCTGCCCTGAGAATTCTGTCTTTGTCATTGATTTTTGATAATTTTAATACAATGTGTCTTGGTGAAAGCCTTTTGGATTGAGATAATTGGGTTTCTGTTGACTTCTTGAATTCCAAGCTCCAACTCATTCCTTAGATTTGGGAAATTCTCAACTATTTGTCTGAAAATGCTATCTAGTCCCTGCTCCTTTTTCCTTACCTTCAATAATGCCCATTATTCTTATGTCTCCTCTCCTGATGGTATCAACTAGTTCTTGTATTTCTCTTTCATTATTTTTCATTCTTCGGTGTCTCTCTTCCTTCTGATTTTTTTCCAGATTTCTGTCTTCAATATCACTGATCCTTTCTTCCATTTGGTCCACTCTATTTTCCAAGCTTGCTATTTCATTTTTCAACTCTTGCAGTGTGTTCTTCATCTCCAGAAATTCTATTTGGTTCTTTTTGAGGGTTTCAATCTCCTTGCTCTGCTCATCTCGTTGTTTTTCAATTCTTGAAATTGTTGATATGATTCGTTTCAGAATTCACTGAGTTTTTTCAGAAGTACCGTCTTGAATTCTCTGTCATTTAAATCGCACATTTCTATATCTGTAAGCTTGTTTTCTGGAGTTTTTTTCGCTTTATTTCCAAGATGTCTTGTCACCTTGGCTGTTCATAGTGTGTAATATACTCTTTCTCCACCAGGAAATTAATGGAAGTGTATTCTGCTGTTTTTCCAGAAAGAAGATTTATTATATAAAGGTCCCTGTAGCAAAGAAGGTGCTTTTCTTTTGGTTTCCAGTAGGCGGCATCTAAGCCTCTTGGATCCCTGCTTTATATAAAGCCTTACAAATGCCTTTTTATTTTCTGTTGGATATTTAATAAGGCTCTCTATCCTAGGTTTCAGCCCCTGTCAGTATTAACAACAGGTTCAGTAGCATTTGCTCAGATTCTCCTGGTCTCCACAGTGATCGGTCTTGGAGGGTATGGGGGGAGAGGCCCACTGGGTTCGGGTTGGAGCTGCAGCTCAGCCTTGGTTTTGTAAGTGCGGCAGGTAAAATCAACTGTTGTTTTTCTGCCATCCCACTTCTCTGCCTTCTGCTGATGATTGAGCCCTGCCACCAGCCATGGGAAGCTCATAACTTTCCCAGGAAAGGCTGTTCAGGGAACTCACAGCTCCTTCTCCCTTTCCCCTCCTCCATCAGGGAGCTCTAGAGGCTGCAAGAAGCAGCTTCTTTATTTCTCCCAGTCCACCACCTGAAACCCGGGGTTCTGACCTGTGGTAGCTCTTATACGCAGATCCCATGCTCA
The DNA here is from genome assembly GCF_000325575.1 of Pteropus alecto. Taxonomy (NCBI): domain Eukaryota; kingdom Metazoa; phylum Chordata; class Mammalia; order Chiroptera; family Pteropodidae; genus Pteropus; species Pteropus alecto. Next base: position 121,056 of record NW_006432450.1, on the reverse strand, counting down.
GACACATTGGTGTGCAGTTTGGGTGGTTATTGTTGAGTTTTAGATGTTCAGCTTATTATTGTTTCAAGGCAAGAGATCTGGGGATGTCTCTCACTCCACCATGTTTCCAAAGATCACACATATATTTTTAAAATTTGTATCGTATTGTGTTCCAGCAATATGCTCAATTTGTGATGGATGCTGAAGATACAAAACTAAATAGAAGATAGTCCTGTTCTCAAGGACACTGCAATCCACAGAAACAGAGTTAGATAAAGAATCACTATAAATCCACATTTAAGTGCCTGAACGTAATCAGAGGATGCTGGGGAGTTGCAGCTCAACCAGAGGGAGTCAAGGTTGTGGTGGGGTTATTCAGAAATAATTTCCTGGAGAAGTAGACATTCTAGAACTGAGCCTCAGTGGCAGGCTGTGAGGGTACTGGTGGAAAGTGCTAGACAGGCCAGAAGGTGCATGTGTGCAGCGGGCCTGAGGAATTGAGTTGATGGGGTGCTCTGTTAGCATGGCTGCGTGTCTTCACAGGAATCTCCTGTAGAGGGAGACACTAATTAACCTTTTTCTGTTTTTTCTCTCCCACTGTCTGGCACACTTATAACTCCCTTACATGTCACCATGGTTTCCAAGTGAAACATTAATATGTTGGAAAAATTTTTGACACTCATTTCTAGAGTCATTTCCATGCTGGCCCACTCAGCTCCCTAAGATCTGGTTACTCATCATTTGGTCCCCCCAATATCCAAGCTTAGTTCCTTTTTCCTTCCTTTCTAGAGGAAAAAGTCATGCCTCGTAGGTTATATACTTTTACTGCAGTTGAGTCTACAACATCAAGGACTTCAAAATGCACAAAATGCACACATTTTAAACTTTGTTGACTTTGTAAGTCTGAAGCTACTTGAAATGATTTTCTCAAGGGCACCTGTCTTTATTAAGACAGGTCAGGCCACATGGAAACCAGAGGCCTTAGCCATGTACCCATGAGTTCCTCAGTTAAATTCACCTCAGGGACTATCTCCAACCAAAGTAATTGACCATGCAGGCTAATGGGAGACAAACCATTTGGCATGCCTATTTCAAACCATCTTTAGTGTTTCATGTAAATGTTTTTTAGCTATGCTCTGATAATACTGAATCTTAACTGATGTTGGACAGAATTAAAAACAGGTCAGGGAGACTGTTAAGTCATTGTCAAGGACTCAACCAAAATAGGTTCATCCTGTAAATGTTATTCTTTTTAAAATGGCAAAAAAAAAAAAAAAAATTATTTAAAAAAAGGACCTATGCTAGGCCTTGTCTAAGATGGGAATGAATTCTTTTCTGGTGGAGATGCAGCCATAAGAAGAGATGAAATACTGCCATTTGTGACAACATGGATGGACCTTGAAATAATCATGCTGACAAAACGAATCAGACAGAAAAAGCTGAAAATCACATGATATCACATATGTGGGATATAAACCTAAAAGCAACAAATGAACAAGACAAATAAACAGAAACCCATGGACGTGTACTATAGACTAGTGGTTATAGTCCACTATAGGGGAAGGAGGAGGTAGGTAGACAGAGTAAAGGAGGTCAAATATAGGAGAGTTGGGGCAGGGTGAAGTGGTAAAGGGGATCAAATATATAATAGCTGAAGGAAACTGGACTCTGGGTGGTAATCACATAATAGAATATATAAATGTCAAATTATAATGTATACCCAAAAATTAACCCTGATAAACTTAATTTTTTTTTAAATTGCTTTAGCTATCAAAAAACAAATAAACAAAAGGCACTTGGCAGGGTAATTGTGGAGAAAACTTGCAGAAAATCAGTGAAGTTTTAAGGTTGTACATGTTGAGTGTGTATCTGGGGGTGCAGGTGATTATTAACCTTCTCTTTTAATGAAGGTATTGGAAGATGGCAAAACTGCTAGTAAATTTCTAGTACCTGAGGAGAGGAGAGAGAACCTCTGTGTCTATAATGTGTGAGATGATTTAACCTTTGAGGAATCCACACTTATGACTTGTATATATTGCAGAGCCATGGGCCCAGTGTTTCTGTTCTGTCTGGGAAGAGATACTCCAGAATATTTTAGGGTTAGTTCTACTAAGTCTGAACAATTTGAGGCCGCCGCTATTTAACCGTTGTGACTTACTAACATGCAACTTCATATAGTTCAACTTAATATTTATGGCTGGAAATAAAACCAGAGTGGAATAGTAAGAACTAAAGATTGAATGTAAGCAATTTTAATTATTGCTTCATTTTCTTTGATCCAAACCACACATATTTTATAACTATTTTATCTTATTTTTTTAAATGTGTAGTATTTATTACCATAGAGAATGACAGCTATATCCTGCATCAATGCCCAGAGGTGTCCACATAGGCTAGTACCTCTGTGGAGGCAAGCCTGTGTGCTAGTCTTATGCACTGGCATATTGTCAGGACCAGGCCATACCTGGAAGAGAGATAGTGCTTAATCAATATTTCTGAATAAATTTATAATTGATTAAATAAATAAATAAAATAAAGAATAAACACAATTTTTCTTCTTAAGAAATGATGTAGGGTAAAGCCAGAAAGAAGCAAAGTGGCATAAGAGGTCCCCTTGATTTCTCCCTTGAAATGACAAGAAAACAGCTACAATCCAACAGAAAATTTCCACCCTAACACAAAAACACATCTGAGAGATCTGTGCATTGGAACACCTGAAGGTGGGCGAATTGGGCAAGCAAGGGAGGAGAAAAGGGAGAAGAGCAGAACCCTGTGCCACATATGCAGCCCACAGATCCCTGCGGGACTCTAGGTGAAGAAAAGAATCAGGTTACAATATGCATTCTCACTAGCCCTGATCATTCCTACCTGAGTGAACAAAATAGACTGTGGCAGCAGAACCCAGTGATCAGGGCAGAGACCAGGGAAGAGAAAGAATACAGAGCTGCTATGTCTATGTACTAGCAACTGCCATTGCCAGGCAGAAATCTAAGTCACAAAGCCCGGACTCATTCCCCCCACTCCCCTAAAGCTTACCTCCCTGTGCCCTTCCAGAGCTAGCAGTAGGCCCCAGGTGAAACTAAAGGCTACAGAGCAGATAGTCTGCAATCTCATGAAATGAGTAGAGACACACTGCAGCTATTTCCAGTAACAAGGGTAGAGATACAGAGGCAGGTAACTGAAGCTTGGCGGTCAGCATTACTTAAAAAAACAAACAAACAAACAAAACACAACCACAGGCACACTGGAGGCCTCTCCCACTCCACCCCAACCCACTGATCAAGCCTGATCCTGGAAAAGGCACCTAGGACAGCTTAGGCAGCACGACACTGCATCTGGCTTCTGGGGCAACACCAGCACTTCAGGAGCACTTCAGAGGCTCAGAACTCCATTGGCCACCACATTCTCCCATGGAAGTGGAGCCCTGGAACTGAGGTTCCTGGTCACAGAGAAGACGCACACTTCCCTGGGAAATAGATGGCATTTTATTGCCACACAACGGAGATGCAAGAGGCCTGGGCAGTGTAGGAGGCTTATGTGCCACCTACTGGAAAACAAAAGAAAGACCTCTTCTTATTAACCTGCTAAAGAGAGATATATTTTTTAAATAATTTTTTATTTTTCAAATATACTCGGCATAGAGATCACTCTTAATAATTTTTTTTTAAAGCAGAGTACATTCTCATAAATGCAATGGTTGAAAAAAAATCATTAAATATCATGAACAGCCAAGATGACAAGGCAGCTCAAAATATTGATGAAAAATATTCAGAGAAGAAACTAAAGATATAGAAATATGTGATTAAATGACAGAGAATTAACATTGCAGTTTCGAAGAAAAAAAACACGATGAAA
>NW_006432450.1:70641-111929 GCF_000325575.1 Pteropus alecto | reverse complement strand
TTGGCCACCACATTCTCCCATGGAAGTGGAGCCCTGGAACTGAGGTTCCTGGTCACAGAGAAGACGCACACTTCCCTGGGAAATAGATGGCATTTTATTGCCACACAACGGAGATGCAAGAGGCCTGGGCAGTGTAGGAGGCTTATGTGCCACCTACTGGAAAACAAAAGAAAGACCTCTTCTTATTAACCTGCTAAAGAGAGATATATTTTTTAAATAATTTTTTATTTTTCAAATATACTCGGCATAGAGATCACTCTTAATAATTTTTTTTTAAAGCAGAGTACATTCTCATAAATGCAATGGTTGAAAAAAAATCATTAAATATCATGAACAGCCAAGATGACAAGGCAGCTCAAAATATTGATGAACAATATTCAGAGAAGAAACTAAAGATATAGAAATATGTGATTAAATGACAGAGAATTCAAATTGCAGTTTCGAAGAAACACAACAAGATGCAAGAAAACTCTGATAGTTTAATGAACTCAGAAACAAAATTAATGAACAACAGAAATACTTTGTCATAGAGATTGAAACTTAAGAAAAAGTAATCCAATAGAACTTCTGAGCTGAAGAACTCAATAAGAGAGATAAAAAATGAAATAGCAAGCTTATGAAATAGACCTGACCAAATGGAGGAAATAATTAGTGATATCAAAGATAGAAATCTGGAAATGATACAGATGGGAGAAGAGAGGGATTGGAGAGTGACAAAAAAAAATGAAAGAACTCTATAAAAACTATCGGACACCATCAGAAAAAGCAATATAAGAATAAGGGGTATATCACAAGGAGAAGAGAGAGAGAAGGGAAGAGAGAGCCTATTCAAACAGTCAACAAGAACTTCTCAAACCTATGGAATGAAGTAGATCTTTGAATCCTAAAGCAAACAGAATACCTAATTATCTCAATTCAAAAATGTTTTCTCCAAGAAACATTATATTAAAACTGCCAAAAAATAATGACAAAGAAATAATTATCAAGACAGCCAGGGGAAAGAAGATGGCAACCTATAAAAGAAAACCCAGTAGGTTATCATAGGATTTTTTTAGCAGAAACTTTACAGGCTAGGAGAAAGTGGAATCAAATATTAAAACTATTGAAAGAGAGAAATTATCAGCCAAGAATAATATATTCAGCAAAATTTTCTTTTAGATATGAAAGAAAAATAAAAGCTTTTCTAGATATGCAGAAGCTGAGGGAATTTTCCACTACAAGGTCTGCATTACAGGAAATACTACAGCGAGTTATTCTACCTGAAAAAAAAAGGCAAAGAGTTCCAAAACTATGAGTAAGATGACAAATGGACAGATAGAAACAGGAAATTGCAATCCTTATTCAGAAGGGTATTATGAACTTAAATATTGCATAATGGTTAAAGGAGGTAAACATTTTAAAAAGAGAATAGCTACTACAACTCAGAAATGAACTCTCAGCATGAATAAGAATAATTAGAGGCAACAAAAATGGAAAAGGTGGAGTAAAGATCTGAATCTGTTAATGCAAATTAAGGTAAGATGCACACAGAATAAAAAAGATTACTGTATATCAGAAACTTTCCATTACATAAACTTAATGGTAACCACACACGAAAAATTTCAGAATTGAAACACATAACATAAAAAAAAAAAAAAATAGGAAACATTAAAAAGATTATACATCATGATCAAGTGGGGTTCATTCCAGGGGCACAAAGATGGTTCAACATATGCAAATTGATTAATGTGATATATCACATAAATAAAATAAAGGATAAATGTAGAAAAATCATTTAACCAGATACAGCATCCATTTATGATTTTAACACTTAATAAAATGGGTATAAAATTACCTCAACATAATAAAGGCCATATATAACAAACCCTCGGGTCATATCATATTCAGTGGTGAAAAACCGAAAGCTTTTCCTCTAAAATCCGGAATAAGACAAGATGCCCACTTTACCACTGTTATTTGACATAGTACTGGAAATCCTAGCCAGAGAAATCAGAAAAGAGAAAGAAATAAAAGGCATCCAGATTGGGAATGAAGTAAAATTATCACTTTTTGCAGATAACAATTCTCTATATGGAAAACCATAAAGATTCCAACAACACACACAAAAAAACTATTAGAGACAATAAATACAGTAAAGTTGCAGGATACACAATCAATGTACAAAAATCTTTTGAGCTCCTATACACTAACAATGAGTTTTCAGAAAAAAATATTAAAAACAATAAAAATTTAAAAAAACATTTATTTTGTAATTTCAACAAAAAGAAAAAAGTACTTAGGAATTAATTTAACAAAGTATGTGAAAGACCTAAACACTGAAAAATACAAGACATTATTAATAGTAATTGATGAAGATACAAAAAAATGGAATAATATTTTGTGTTCATAGATTGGAAGAATCACATAGTTAAAATGGCCATATTACCCAAAGCAATATACAGATTTAAAACAATCAACATCAATATTCTGAAGGCATCTTTAAACAAATAGAACAAAAAATATCAGATTTGTATGGAAGCACAAAAGACCCTGAATAGCAAAAGGAATCCTGAGAAAAAAGAACAAGGCCAGAGATATCGCACTCCCAGACTTCAAATTATACTACAAAGTGACAATAATCAAAACAGCATAATACTAGCCAAAAAAACAGACACACAGATAAATGAAACAGAATTGAAAGCCTAGAAGTAAACACACACATATATAGGCAAAAAAAAATTCTGACTAAGGAGCCTAAAATATACTATAGAGAAAATAAAGCGTATTCAATAAATGATATTGAAAAATATTGGAAAGCTGCATGCAAAAGAATGAATCTAGACTGTTATCTGGCACCTACACCAAAATTAACTCAAAAATATTCAAAGACCTAAATATAAAACCTGAAACGATAAATTGCATAGAAGAAAACATAGGTACTAAACTCATCAAAAGCAAGAAAACTAAAAGCAAAAATAAATGAATGGGACTATATTAAACTAAATAGTTTAGGCACAGACTCTGAGGAAGATGGCAGACCAGGTAAAAGCAGGGTTCACCTTCTCCTAGGTCCTCATCAAATTACAATCAAATTGCTAAGCAGAGTCAGGCCTGGATAGTACTTGGATAGGAGACCACCTAGGAATACCAGGTGCTGTAGGCGTTAAAAACAAAACAAACAAATATACAAAACAACAACAAAAAAGAAATTACAACCAAATTATGAAATAATCAATGTGGAGAATCACCTGAAGTATAGCTGATCATAACATGTACGTCTGATAATATAAAGGAGCCACATCAAAGCTGGGAGGAGGGGTAAAGTCGTGAATCGGGCTGGACCCACACCTGTGGGTGGTGGAGAATCACTGGGAGGGAGAGCAAGGCTGCAGAGGCTCCCCTGTAAGAGAGGGGGGTGGTCTTGGCCTCATTTGGGGGCTCCCCAGCCAAAGGTCCCAGCCCAGGAAAGAAGAGACTCCAATAAGTCTGACTGTATAAACCAGAGGGGATTCTGGCAGCCTTGGTGAGAGGAAAGGAGAATAAAACCCTAGACGCCCCTTTGAAGGCTTTCAGACCTGCAGACACTCACCCGATATACCAGGGGTGGGTCAGAGGCCCGCACAAGATTCATACTAGGAAAGTCTGCATTACCTGATGCCAAAAAGAGGGCTGGATGAGAGGCCACAACTGTGCTTTAGTTGTGGGACCCCCTATGGGGAAATCTATAAACCATGCCAGTTCACCCACGCAGACCCCTCCCACAGGGCCATTTGGAAGTGCTGGTCTGAGGAGATCAGCATGCCCCACACATCCTGCAGATTGCTTGGGGCTTTTGTTGCTGGATGGTTGCCACTCTGTAAGCATGCATATCAGGGCCAAACATTCGCAGGTGGCAGTCAGCTCTGTAAGCACACATATCAGAGATAGTTTCAGGCAGATCACTGATGTCAAACACGAACTTGGGTGGATCTCAGGGATCTGTGGGCGAGTCCCAGACAGCAGCTGGTCTTACTGTGATCTGGAATTTTCATGAGAACTCACGATGGTTACTGAAATTGCAGCAAAGCTGAGGCTGCGTTGATCTGAGGGACATTGTCTCTCTGAGATCATGATCTCTCTGAGATCAACCACCCAACCCACAAGTTGCTCCAGGAGGCTCGCTGACAATCAACTTCCATCACCCTGTCCTTCTTCCTGGGTCTTCCAATCAACATAGGCAACAAACTTTGGCTACCACCTGGTGGGCACTGCAGGGAAATCAGTTGCAGGCAGACTTCTGAAAAAAGAGTTGTGGGCAGACCACTGCTGCTGTACAAGTTGCAATATCTCTTGGAGGGATCATAGGGGTCTGTGGACAGTCTAGGACAGTAGCTTGTCTCTCTGTGATCTGTGACTACTGCGGGCATGTGCAGACACAGATTACAGAAAACTGAGGCTATTGTCCTGATGTCCCTTGAATCCTTGAGATCCTGCCCCATCCAATACACAAAGCACCTGCCACATGTTGACAGGCAGCTGTCCCTGACCTGGGGTGGTGCATTTTGTGCAGTCAACAGATCTCAGCCAGTGAAGTGAGTAAAGTTCAGAGAATATGGTGACGCGAAGATCATTGCTGCCAGCACAAGATACAGTATCGTTTGGGGAGATCTCAGGGGTTTTGTGGGCCCGTTACAGATGACAACAGGATTCGCAGTGATATCTGACTTTGGTGGGAGTCCACAGTTCCAGAGTTGGAAGCAAATCTGATGCTGTGTGGGCCTGATGAACCTTTGCCTCACCGAGATGATGCCCTATCTAATCCACAAATTACATGTGGCAAGCCTGTTCCCAGGCAACCAAGTTCCATCCTTTGCTTACCTTAGGTCACAAATCCAACAGCAAACAATAGCATTCAGTTCATGCAGCCCACGCAAAGCCCATTCACACAGGAGAAGCATTCAATGGCAGGCCACAAACTCATGCCCACGAACTTCAGTAAGTCTTAAACAGAGATTGAGTATTTGCAGGTCCAAGGTGGGCAGCAGTTGGCCTTGCTATGATTGGAAACTTGCACAGGGAGTCACAGAGATAACACTGGCATGTAAACTGATACTGTAGTGGCAGGGGGACATTTACTCCATAAATCCAGGAGACTCCAGGGGTCCCTGAACCACCCAACATGCATATCGCCCAGAGGCTCTTCCAGTTTCAGAGACTTACAGGCAACTGACAGGCAATGTCAGGCCTTGAGGAGCACTGGTCTGTCTGAAAAACTGCCCTAGGTCAAGGACAGGGGATAACCAAGAGCTGCTGACAGCGTTGTCTCTTTCACTTACCTATAGATCAGCATAGACAATAACCATCTGTGGATCACTTTGTAGCTCCCACCAGGTAACGCTGAGCAATCAAAGGCAGTGGCTAGCCTTGGCTTACAGGGGTGCCCCTCCCAAGGGGCCACAAAATTAACGCATCTGAAGGCTGGCACCAGACCACAACGGAGCAACTCCTGACTAGTCCTATAGTCAGAACACATAACAGTGGTTGCAACAAGTACACAAACCTACTCGGACAAATTCCACTCAGTGGGGTCACCCCCACACAGCAATTCTTACCCTGTGGAAAGAGCCACTTCTCACAATTAGTCAGCCTGAGTGTTAATCTCATCCACTGATGTACTAACACCAATAAAGTCTTAGTAACAACAGAAGATCACACTCAACCCCCACAAAGATCATGTCCAGAGCCCCCAACACAGGGGAAAACAGAGAATGAGCCACTGGGCCACACAGGACACCTTCCACATGAGACCATCTGGCCAAGGCTGAGAGATTAAACAAATGTTCCTAACACAGAGAAATGAACACAGAGAGGTTAATAAAATAAGAAAACAAAGAAACATCAACAAGTGAAACGACAGGAGAAATCTCCAGAAAATAAGCTAAATGAAATGGAGGCAAAAAACCTGAGACAGAATTCAAAATAATGGTTATAAAGTTGCTCACAAACTTATTGAGAGAATGGATGAGCATAATGAGAACCTCAACAGAGAGATAGTAGGCATAAAAAAAGATATAGAAACCATAAAAAAGAATCAGACAAAAATGAAGGATACAATAATTGAAATGAAGAGTGCACTAGATGGATTCAACAGTAGGTTAATCGAAGCAGATCAAATAAGTGAACTGTAAGACAAGGTAGCAGAATACATCCAATCAGAACAACAAAAAGAAAAAAGAATTTTAAAAAATGAGGATAGTTTAAGAGACCTCTGAGACAACATGAAGTGTAACAATATCTGGATCATAGGAGTACCCCAAGGATAAGAGAGAGAGCAAGAGATTGAGAATCTATTTGAAGAAATAATGACAGAAAACTTCCCTAACCTGGAAAAGGAATTAGACATACAAGTTCAGGAAGCACAAAGAGTCCCAAACAAGAGGAATTCAAACAGACCAACATCAAACACATCATAACTAAAATTCCAAAGGTCAAAGATAAAGGATCTTAAAAGCAGCAAGAGAAAGACAGCTAGTTACTTAAAGGGTACTCTCATAAGAATGTCTGCTGACTTTTCAATGGAAACTTTGCAGGCCAGAAAGGAATGGCAAGAAATATTCAAAGTTACGAAAAACAAGAATCTACAACCACAGATACTCCACCCGACAAGGCTTTCAATTAAAATGGAGGTGAGATAGATTCCCAGACAGAAAAAGCTTAAGGAATTTATCATCAACAAGCCAGTATTACAAGAAATGTTAAAAAGACATGTAAAAAAAGAAGGGGTAAAAAAGAAAAAAGAAATAACAAATGCGAATAATAAAATGGCAGTAACTATGTACCTATCAGTAATCACTTTAAATGCAAATGGATTAAATGCTCCAATCAAAAGACATATGGTAGCCAAATGGATAAGAAAATAAGACCCATGCATATGCGGTCTACAAGTGATATTCACGGATTGAAAGTAAAGGGATGGAAAAAGATATTTCACGCAAATAGAAATGAAAAAAAAAAAAGGTAGGGTAGTAATACTTATATCAGATAAAATAGACTTTAAAACAAAGGCTATAATAAAAGACAAAGAAAGGCATTATATAATGATAAAAGGAACAATACATCAAGAGAACATAACCCTAGTAAACATGTACGCACCCAACATAGGAGCACCTACATACATAAAGCAATTATTGACTGACATAGAAGGAGAAATCAACAGTAATACACTCATAACAGCAGACTTTAACACTCCATTGACACCAATAGACAGATCTTATAGACAGAAAATCAACAAGGAAACAATGGGCCTAAAAGATACACTATAACAGATGATTTTAATAGATATTTTCAGAGCACTTCACCACAAAGAAGAAACATATATATATTCTTCTCAAGTGCACATGGAATATTTTCCATGGTAGACCACATGTTAGGACACAAAACAAGTCTCAATAAATTTAAGAAGATTGAAATCATATCAAGGGGCTTCTCCCATCACAACAGTATGAAACTAGAAATAAACTTCAAGAAAAAAAACTGGCAAATACACAAACACATGGAGGATAAATAACATACTACTAAACAATGAATAGGTTGTTAATGAGATCAATGAAGAAATCAAAAGATACCCAGAGACAAATGAAAATGAAAACATAATGACTCCAAATCTATGGGACAAGGCAAAAGGATTCCTAAGAGAGAAATTCATAGCAATACAAGCCTACCTCAAGAAACAAGAAAAAACTCAAATAAACGATCTAATCTTACACTTAAAAGAACAGCTAACAAAGCCCAAAGTGAATAGAAGGAAGGAAATAGTAAAGGTCAGAGAGGAAATAAATGAAAGCAAGTCTAGAAAAACAGTACAAAAGATTAATGAAACTGAGAGCTGGTTCTCTGCAAGGATAAACAAAATTGGTAAACCCTTAACCAGAATCATCAAGAAAAAAAGAGAGGGTACTCAAATAAATAAAATCAGAAATGAAAGAGAAGAAATAACTATAGACTCCACAGAAATACAAAGGTTATAAGAAAATTGGACAATATGGAAGAAATGGATACATTCCTAGAAAGAAACAAACACTCAAGACTAAGTCAAGAAGAAACAGAAAATCTAAACTGACCGTTTACCACAAATTTAATCATATCAGTAATCAAAAACCTCCCCCAAAACAAGTTTTGTACCAGCTGATTTCATAGGCAAATTTTACCAAACAGCCAAAGAATTAACACCTATTCTTCGCAAACTATTTCAAAAATTCAAGGAAAGCTCCCTGAATCATTACCTTGATTCCAAAACCAGATGAAGACATTACAAAACAAGAAAACTATAGGCTGATATATCTTATGAATATTGATGCAAATTCCTCAATGAAATATTAGCAAACCGAATTCAGCAATACATTAAAAATGTCATACACATGATCAAGTTGGATGTATTCCTGGGATGTCAGATTGGTACATATCCCCAAATCAATTAATGTGATACACTACATTAGCAAATCGAAAGATTAAAACCATATGATCATATCAATAGATGCAGAAAAACCATTTGACAAACTCCAGCATCTAGTTATGATTAAAAAAAAAAAAACTCTCAGAAAAGTGAGAATAAAGGCCATATACGACAATTTTTCACTTAACTTCTTACTCAATGGGAAAAGGCTAAAAGTATTTTTATAAATATCAGGAACAAGAAAAGAATGTCCACTTTCACCACTTTTGTTCAACATTGTATTGGAAGTCCTAGCCACAGCAATCAGACAAAAAAGAAAAACGATTTCAAAATTGGAAAAGAAGAAGTAAAACTCTTATCATTTGTAGATGACACAATACTATATATAGAGAACCCTAAGGATTTTGGAAAGGAAAAAAAAAAACTGTTAGAACTAATCGATGAATTCGGTAAAGTAGTAGGACACAATATTAATATTCAGAAGTCAGTGGCAGTTTTATACACCAATGACGAACTTTCAAAAAGAGCAATGAGGAAAACAATCCCATTTACAATTGCATTGAAAACAATAAAATATCTGGGAATTAAATTAACCAAGGAGGTAAAAGACAAGTTCTCAGATAATTATAAGTCATTGAAAAAAAGAAATTAAAGAAGACACAAATAAATGGAAGCATATACCCTGCTCATGGGTAGGAAGAATCAACATAATTAAAATGGCCATACTACACAAAGCAGTTTGTAGATTCAAGGCAATCCCTATCAAAATACCAGTGGCATTTTTCAGAAGGCTAAAACAAATAATTCTAAAATTTGTATGGAACCATAAAAGACCCCAAATATCAGGGCAATCTTGAGAAAGAAGAATGAAGTTGGAAGTATCACACAACCTGATATCAAACTATACTACGAGGCTACAGTAATCCAAACAGCATGGTACTGGCACAAAAACAGATACATTGATCAATGGAACGGAATAGAGAGCCCAGAAATGAATCCACGCCTATACTCTCACTTAATACTCACAAAAGAGGCACGAATATACAATGGGATAAATATAGTCTCTTCGATAAATGGTTTTGGGAAAATTAGATAGATACATGGAAATAGAAGAAACTGGACCATCTTCTTACGCCATATACAAGAATAGATTCAAAATGGATTAAAGAGTTAAATATAGGACCTAAAACTTCTAGAAGAAAATAGCAGTAAACTCTTTGATATTGCTAACAGTAATTTCTTTTTGGATATATCTCCTCAGACAAGAAAACAAAAGAAAAAAGAAACAGATGAGACTACATCTAACTAAAAAGTATTGTACAGCAAAGGAAACCATCAGTAAAACAAAAAGACAACCGACTGGGAGAAGATATTTGCTTATGATATAACTGATAAGAGGTTAATATCCAAAATATACAAAGAACTTGTACAACTCAACAACAACAACAAAACAATCTAATTAAAAAATGGGCAGAAGACCTGAACGGATACTTCTCTAAAGAGGAAATACAGATGGCCAATAGGCATATGAAAAGATGCTCGAGGTCACTAATCATCAGAGAAATACAAATTAAAACCACAATGAGATCTCACCTCACATCTGTTAGGATGTCAGTCATCAATAAACCAAAGAACAACAAGTGTTGGTGAGAATGAGAAAAGGGAATTTATATACATTTTGACCCAGCAATTGCAATTCTAGGTATTTATCTAAAGAAAACCAAATAATCCATAAAGATCTATACGCCCCTATGTTCATGGCAGCACAATTTACAATAGCCAAGATATGGAAGCAACCCAAATGCCCATCAACAGATGATTGGATAAGGAAGTTATGGTTCATATATACAATGGAATGTTACTCAGCCATTAAAAAAGTGAAATCCTACCATTTGCAATGACATGGATGGACTTAAAGGTTATTACGCTGAGTGAAATAAGTCAGACAGAGAAAGATAAATACTGTATGATTTCACTTATACACGGAAACTAAGGAACAAAAAGAACAAACTAATCAAAAACAAACACAAATATAGAGGACAATCTGTTGAAGACCAGAAGGAAGAGGGGTTGGTGGGCTGGGAGAAGCGGGTGAAGGGTTAAAGAAGTACAAATTGGTAGTTGATAGATGGTCAGGGGGATGCAGAGCACAGCATAGGGAATGCAGTTAGCATTAATGTAATAGCTAGGTGGAGAGCCAGAGGAGAGAAAGAGCAATTAGGGGCCTCATTTTATAAACTATATAAATGTCTAACCAATGTAATGTTTTATTGAAACTAATAAAATAAAATTTTAAAAAACATAAAAAACAATAAAACAATAGAATAGGTTGCTCATCGGGGGAAAAATAAAAATAAAATAAGTAATTTTGGCACAGCAAAAGAAACCATCAACAAAACAAAGAGGCAACCAACTGAATGAAAAAAGATATTTGCAAATCAGATCTCCCGTAAGGGGCTGATATCCAAAATACAAAACTCAACAACAACAAACAAACAATCTAATTAAAACATAAGCAGAGGTCCTGAACAGACTCTTCTCCCCAAAAGACATACAAATGGCCAACAGACATATGAAAAGATGTTCCACTTCACTAGCTATTAGGAAAATGCAAATCAGAACCACAATGAGATACTACGTCACATCTCTTAGAATGGCTGTTATCAACAAGACATGTAATAACAAGTGGTGGAGTGATTACAGGGAAAAAGGAACTCATATACACTGCTAGTGAGAATGTAAATTGGTACAGTCATTATGGAAAACATTATGGAGGTTTCTAAAATAACTAAGAATAGAATTACCATATGACCCAGCAATCTCTCCTCTGGGCATTTACCCAAAAAACTTGAAAACATTTATCCACAAATATATATATACCTGGTGTTCACTGCAGTATTATTCATGGTGGCCAAGACATGGAAACAACTGAAATGCTTTTTGATAGATGATTGGATAAGATGTGGTACAAATATACAATGGAATATTACTCAGCCATAAGGAAACATTAAATATTGCTATTTGCAACAACGTGGATGGGTCTTGAGATTATCATGCTAAGCAAAATTAGACAAATAGAAAAAGTTGAGAAGCATATGATTTCACTCATATGTGGAATATAAAACTAGAGCAACGAATAAACAAGACAACAAATAATTATAGACACAGACAATAGATTAGTGGTTACCATTAAGAAAGGGGAAGAGAGAGGTAGATAAAGGTAGCCAAATATATGGTAATAGAAAATATTTTATTTGGGGTAATTAACACATAATGCAATATTTATATGACCTATTATTGAATTGGGATAGGTCTGGCTATTTATAGTTGCCAAAGAAGAGTGTTCACTTGAAACCATGATGGAGAAATTCTTGTTTCCTTTTGGAGGTGATTTTACAATAGAGAAAAGCAGAACCTTAGTGATAGTCATGAGAATCCTATTGATGTTTGGATATAAAACAATGGAAATTTATGTATTAAATTCTTTACTTCTGTCTATAGGATGGAAGACTAACGTTATTTTTCAAGATTTGATATGTTGGGACAAAATCACAAACTGATTCTAATAAGATAAAGAAATAAAAGCTGCTGTGATTATTTTTGTAAAAGAGTTACTACAAAGGTAAATTAAGAATCTGTACAGTGATGATTGCTATGATAGAATAGTTGGGGTACACATGTTTGATCTTAGAAAAATTTTAATACAAAGAACCCCTGATCTACGGCCATGCTACCCTGAACAAGCCCAATCCCGTCTGATCTCGGAAGCTAAGCAAGGTCAGGCCTGGTCAGTACATGGATAGGAGACCATCTAGGAGACCAGGTACTGTAGACGTAAAAAATTAAAAACTAAGGGATTGTAAGCTGACAAGGTCCTTGCAATCTGTGAGGTCAACTAAGGGTTACCTTCTTAAAAAAAATAAAGAATAAAAACAAAGTCCCCTGCTGCTTGGGGGTCTACATACAGAAATGAATCTCATCACCCCATGCAAATGATGAACATAGAGCTGTTCCTCAGTAATTTTGTTGACTAAAGACAGCTGAGATTTCCAGTAACACAACACGTAATACTCTTTTAATTCACAACAAATTCAGAACCAACCAAAAGATAGCCATAGGAGAAAGAAAAATGTAGTTGAGGTTCTGTGGCCAAATGTGCTTGCTAACACGCCTACTGCCATGTGCCCTTCCTAAGGGTCTGCCATCGTGTGGAGGAACAAAGAATAAGATTTTTATAGGAAGACCCAAGAAGAAGAAAATAAAGGATTCAGTCAAGCATCCTCAGCTGCTACTCTCAAACTTGCAATCAGAAAATCCTCAAATTCTGGTCAAGATGGCAGGGTAGGTAAATGCTGTGCATGCCTCCTCCCATGCCCACATTAAAATTGCAACTAAATTATGAAATTCAGATCATCATGGAGAATGATCTGAAGGCTAGCTGAACAGAACTTCTATAACAAGGGGTGGATATAAAAAGAACACAAGACTGGTATGAGAGGCAGAGATGCAAAATAGGCTGGCGATTGAGCATCAGAAGGGATATCGTGGTGGCTGTGAAGCCCTCTCCCCACCTGGAGAGCAAAGGGCTCCTGCCCCACACTAGGGCTCTCCAGCACAGGGTTCCAGCGCTGGGAAGAGGAGTCTGACTGAAAATCAGTATGGATTCTGGCCATCCAAGTAAGTTGAAGGCAGCTGGAAATCCAAACATTCCCATAAAGGGCCCACACACAGACTCACTCACTCATAGGCACTCACCGAGAGATCTGACAAAGAGACAGCAGCTTGGGACATACAGAGAAAGACTGAGTTGTGTGGCTTCTTAGTTAGGGCTGGAGAGGCAGACTTCATTGTCTCTCTGTTGAGTCCTCTTGTAAAGCCTGCAGGTGAGCACCACCTTGCCTGTGTTAAACTCTTCCCTAACATAGTGAAAAAGGAATCTTCATTGTCCTGGTGGGATCTGCACACTTAACTCCAGTGATTTCCTGAGAGTCGACACACTCAACTTGCAAATTTCCCAGTAGCAATTTGGGTGGTTACTAGGCAACCAGTTCTACCCTATGCCTGCGGAAGGAGGTTCCTTGGCCAGCAATAAACAGGTCTTGGCTCGAGCACCTTGGGAGACACTTTTGGTGTAGGTAACCAGCCCTAGCCCTAGCTGCAATACTTCTTGAACAAATTTTAAGGGTCTGCGGGACTTGAGGTGGGTAGTGGCTAAACTCAGTGTGAGCTCAGACTTTTAAGACTGAACATAGGCTCAGCACTGGCAACAAATCTGAATCTGTACCAACATGGGGAATATGACTTGCCCTACTCTAGCAATTACATGAGACCTCACCTCATCCAACTCTGGCACCCCAGAGGCTCAGATGCTGAGCCTTACAGGCAGCTGGCAGGCAGTCTCAGTCCTTGGAGCGCTTTAGGACTTTTGTTACACTGCTCCAGGCCTGATACTGGTGGCAGTAGGCCAAGGTTCACTATGTGGCCTCTCCCACATACCTCCCAGTTATGCTCAGGCAGCAGTCAAATGTGAATAGCTTTGTAGCTCATACCAGGTAGCTCTGGGCTGATCACAGACAATGGCTGACTTTGGTCTCCATGGGAGCCCATCCAAAAAAGTTCTAGAACCAACATAACTGGAGATTGTCATTTGACTTCAACAGAGAACTACCCGATTAGTCCCACAAGAAGCACAATCAAAACATGATATCAACAGGTACGCATAATCACTGGGGCAAAACCAACTCTTTGGAGTCAGTCCCCACAGAGATGCTAATACATTGTGAGTATGGCCAATTATCATAGCCAGTTAGCTTGAGAGTCAGTCTCACTCACTGACGTACCAATAGCAATCAAGGCTCAACTATAACAGAAGTGTACACACAATTCACACAAGGGACACTCCTGGAGCACCTGGCACAGATTATCAGAAGATTGCACCACTGGGCCACACAGGACATCTAATGCAAGGCCAATCAGGTAAGACTGGGAGAGAAAGCAGATCACTTAATACATAGAAATGAAACAGAGAATCAGCTAAAATGAGGAAAACAAGAAACATATCCCAAACAAAAGAAGAGGAGAAAACTCTAGAAAAAGAACTAAATGAAATGGAGTCAAGCAACTAATTAGATACAGAATTCAAAACATTAGTTATAAAGAGGCTCAGTTAATTTAGGAGTTGAATAGATGAGCTCAGTAACAATTCAACAGAGATAGTAAGCATAAAGAAGACATGTAAACCATAAAAAAAGCACCAGTAAGAAATGAAGAATATGATAACTGAAATGAAGAATACATGAGAAGAAATAAACAGCAGATTGAATAAAGTAAAGGATCAAATTAGCAATTTGAAAGATAAGGTAGCAGAAAACAACCAATGAAACCAGAAAAAAAAAATCTAAAATAATGAGGATAGTTTAATGAGCCTCTGAGACAATATCAAGTTTAAACAACATTTGCATCATAAGGGTACCAGAAGGGGAAGAGAGAGCAAGGAATTGAAAAATCTATTTGAAAATATAATGACTGAAAACTTCCCTAAGCTGGTGAAGAAAATACACATACAAGTTCAGAAAGCTCAGAGAGTCCCAATAAAAATGAAACCAAGAGGCCTGCATTAAGACACATCATAATTAAAATGCCAAAGATTAAAGACAAAAGGAGAATTCTAAAAGTAACTAGAGAAAGGCAGCTAGTTACTTACAATGATACTCCCATAAGAATGTCAGCTGTTTTCTCAACTTTGCAAGACAAAAGAGATTGGCACAAAATATCCAAAGTGATAAAAATTAAGGACTTACAACTAAGACAACTCTATCCAGCAAGGCTATCAATTAAAATTGAAGGTGAAATAAAGAGCTTCCCAGACAGTGAAAAGCTAAAGGACTTCACCACCACCAAGCCAGTATTGCAAGAAATGCTGAAGGGATTTCTTTAAGAAGAAGAAGAGGAAATAAATAACATAAATATGAATAATAGAATGACAGTAACTATGTACTTATCGATAATCACTTTAAATGTAAATTGATTAAATGTCTTAATCAATAGATATAGGGTAGCTGAATGAATAAGAAAATATGACACATATGTTGCCAACAAGAGACTCACTTCAGATTAAAAGACACATACAGACTGAAAGTAAAGGGATGGGAAAAGATATTTCATGCAAATGGAAATTTTAAAAAGCTAGGGTAGTAATACTTATATCAGAAAAAATAGACTTTAAAACAAATAATAAGAGACAAAGAAGGGCATTACCTAATGATAAAGAGATCAATCCAACAAGAGGATATAACCCTAGTAAACATTTACACACCAAACATAAGAGCCCCTACACATATAAAGCAAATACTGACAAATATAAAGGGAGAGATCTTCAGTAATACAGTCATAGTAGAAATTTTTAACACCTCATTGACACCAATAAACAGATCCTTGAGACAGAAAATCAACAAAAAAATATCAGCCTTATTTTTTTGTTTTTATTTATTTTATTTTTAATTTATCTTATTTTTAACATTTTATTTTATTTTTTTTATTAATAACATTTTGTTTGTTTTTGTTTTTTTTTTTTTTACTTTTTTCCCCTCCCCCCCATCCTCCCTGGTAACCACTAGTTCATTGTCCATGTCCATGAGTCTCTGTTTTGTTCATTTTGTTCATTTGTGGCTTTTAGGTATATATCCCACATATAAGTCATATCATGTGATTTTCAACCTCGTCTGTCTGGCTTATTTCACTTAGTATTATTATTTCAAGGTCCATCCATGTTGTTGCAAATGGCAATATTTCATCTCTTGAAAATAGCAGCCTTAAATGATATGCCAGCCCATGTGGATTTAACTGATATTTTTAAAGTGATTAACCCTAAAGCAGCAGAATATACATTCTTCTCAAGTGCACCTGGAACATTTTCCAGCATAGACTACAAGTTAGGCCACAAAACAAGTCTCAATAAATGTAAGAAGACTAAAATCATATCAAGTGTCTTCTCCGACTATAGTGATATAAAACTAGAAATCAATTACAAGAAAAAAAACTGAAAAATACACAAACACATCGAGACTAAATAACATGCTACTAAATGATAGATGGGTTAACAAAGAGATCAAGAAAGAAATCAAAAGATACCTTGAGACAATTAAAAATGAAAACACAACCCAAAATCTAAATTCTAAAAAAAGAATTCAAAAGTTAATGAAACTAAGAGGTGGGTTTTTTAAAAGATAAACAAAATTCATAAACTTTTAATTAGACTACTCAAAAAAAAAAAAAAAGAGAGGACCAAAATAAATAAAATCAGAAATGGAAGTGGAGGAGTAACTGACTCCAGAGAAATACAAAGGAATATAAGAAAATATTATAAGAAGTTATATGCCGACAAAGTTGAAAATCTGGAAAAAAATGAATAATTCATGGAAATATACAATTTCCCAAGACTGAGTCAAAAAGAAAGAAAAAATCTGAACCAACTAACTACTAATAATAAAATTGAATTAGTAATCAAATCACACAACAAAGTTCTGGAACAGATGGCTTCTCAGATAAATTTTACTATGCATTCAAAGAATTAACACCTATTCTTCTCAAACTATTTTAAATAATTCAATAAGAGGGAAGGCTCCCAAGGTTATTTTCCTAGGCTATCATTATCCTAATTCCAAAACCAGACAAAGACAATGCAAAAAATTAAAATTATAGGCCAATAGCTTTGATGAACATATATTCAAAAATTCTCAACAAAATATAATAAACCGATTCAGCAATACATTAAAATGATAATACACCAAGTGAGATTTATTCCCTTGATGCAAGGTTAGTTCAATATCTGCAAATCAGTTAATGTTATATACCATGTTAAAAAACTGAAAAATAAAAATTATATAATCATATCAATAGTTGCAGAAAAAGCATTGACAAAATCCAATGTCTACTTATGATAAAAACTCTCAGCAAAGTGGGAATAGAGGGAACAAAACTCAACATCATAAAGATCATATGTGATAAACCTATAGCTAGCATCATACTCAATGGGGAAAGGCTAAAAGGATTTTCTTCAAGATCAGGAGCAAGACAAGAATGTCCACTTTCACCGCTTTTAGTCAACATAGTATTGAAAGTCCTAGTCCAGCAATCAGACAAGAAAGATAAAAGGCATCTAAACTGGAAAGAAAGAAGTAAAACTGTCATTTCTTGCAGATGATGTGATACTATATAGAGAGAATTCTAAAGAGTCCACCAATAACCTATTGGAACTCATTAATAAGTTTAGTAAAGTAGCAGGATACAAAAGTAATATTCATAAATTGGTTGCATTCTTATACACCAATGATGAATTCTCAAAAAGAGAAATTAGGAAAACAATCTCATTTACAACTGTATAGAAAAGAATACAATACCTAGGAATAAATTTAATCAAGGAAGTAAAACCTCTATTCGGAAAATTATAAGACACTGAAGAAAAATTGAAGAAGATACAAATAAATGGAAGTATATACAGTGAACATGGATAGAAAAAATTAAAATTGTTAAAATGTTTATACTACCCAAAGCATTCTATAGATCCAACGCAATCCCTATCAAAATGCCAATGGTATTTTCAGAGAACTAGCACGAATAATCCAAAAATTTACATAAAACCATAAAAAATCTTGAATAGCTACAGCAATCTTGAAAAAGAAGAACAAAATTGGAAATATCATGCTACCCGACATCAAACTATACTACAAGTCTATAGTAATTAAAACAGCGTGGTACTGGCATAAAAACAGATCTACGGATCAATGGAAGGGAATAGAAAGTCTAGAAATAAACCTATGCCTATATGGTCATTTAATCTATGACGAAGGAGGCAAGAATATATAATGGGATAAAGACAATTTCTTCAATAAATGGTGTTGAGAAAACTGGACAGATACATGAAAAAAATGAAACTAGACCACCTTCTTACACCATGTACAAAAATAACTCAAAATGTATTAAAGACTTAAATGTAAGAACCGAAACCATAAACTCTCTGGTATTGCTATTATTAATATTTTTTTCTGATACATTTCCTTGAGTAAAGGAAACAAAAGTAAAAATAAAAAAAAAAATAGGACAGCATCAAACTAAAAAGTTTTGCACAGCAAAGAAAATCATCAACAAACGAGAAGACAACCTATTGCATAGAATATATTTGCCAATGATATATCTGATGAGGAGTTAATATCCCAAATTTGTAAAGAATTCATACAACTCAACACCAAAGGAAGAAACAACGTTTTTAAAAATGGCAGAGTTCCTGAATAGGCCATTTCTCCAAAAAGGGCATGCAGATGGCCAATAGACATATGAAAAGATGCTCGATGTCACCAATCATTAGAGAAATGCAAATTATAGCCACAGTGAGATATCATCACACTTGTCAGAATGGCTATCATCAATAAACTCCAAAACAAGAGTTGGTGAGGATATGGAGAAAAGGAAACTTTCATGCACTGTTGGTGGGATTTCAAATGAGTACAACCACTATTTAAAATATTCCTCAAAAAAATTAAAAATAGAACTACTTTATGACCCAGCAATTCCACTTTTGGGTATCTATCCAGAGAAAATGAAAATGCTAATTCAAAAAGATATAGGGATCCCTATGTTTACTGCAACACTATTTATAATAGTTGAGATATGGAAGCAACGTAAGTGTCTCTTAATAGACTATTGGATAAATGTATATATGGTACATATATACAACAGAATATTACTCGGTCATAAAAAATGAAATCTTGCCATTAGCAATAACATAGTTGGACCTAGAGGGTAATATGCTAAGTGAAATAATTCAGTCTGAGAAAGACAAATACCAAATTATTTAAATTATATGTGGAATCTAAGGAAAAAAAATAAACAAAACAAAAGAGACTCATAAATACAGAATACAAACTGATGATTGCCAGATAGAAGGGAGGTTGGAGAGCTGGGTGGAAAAGGTGAGAGATAAAGTGCAGATTGAGAGTTAGAAAAAAGTCACAGGGTTGTAGAGTACATAAGGAATATAGCCAATAATATTATAATAACAATGTATGGTGCCAGATGGTTACTAGACTAATTGGGGGGATCACTTCATAAATTATACAAATGTCAAAGCGCTATGCTGAATATCTATAACTAATATAAAATAATATTTAATGGCAACTCTACATGAAAAATAAAAACTAAAAAATAATCCTCTTTCACTTAGTAGGAACTATTTCCATGTCATACTCCAACACACACACCAATCAATAATTGTCAGATTTTGCTTTCTTAACATAATGGGCATAACCATTAATCCTACTACCAAAGTCACGTGGCTTTTAGGGAAATTCTAATCCTAAAATATGAGAACAATGCTCCTTAGTAGACACAGCAGATGGTGTAGACTTGGTCCCCAGAAGACTCCAAGATAGAAGTTAACTCCAATGCCACTCTGTGCCCAAGACTGAATTTGCTTTTCTATTTTCCATTCCAAATTATGTTCAAATCACACTGCACAATGTAGCTTATCAAAGATTTACAATGACATTAAAATCCTAGAGCTATTCAATCATAAAATGTCAACAACTTATTGATTGATGACCTAAATTTGAATATAAAATTCCTTCCATTATGAAATTTCCAGGAGAAATTAAAGTTTAAAGTATAAAGAAATCAATCTCCAAAATCCAATTTGGTTCTGAAATTAACGTCTAGAGAATATTTTAATTAAAATTTTTAATACATAATTGTAGATTTGACTGGCATTGTAATCAATAATAATAGAGAAGTTCATTGTATCCTTCACATAGTTTGCCCACGTGATATAATCACTTATAAAACTATAACATAAAATCACAAGCAGAGTATTGACATTGGAGCAGTCAAGACACAGAACCTTTCTATAAGTATCTTTTCCATAAGGATCCTTCAGACTGTACTTATACCCACAATCCACCCACCTCTCTTTTACTCTCATCCCCTCTTTAACTTTTAAAAATGTCTAATTTGTCATTTTTTAAAATATTTTTACCATTTAAAGTATGTTGATCAATGGAATCATATAGTATGTAACATTTTGAAAAAAGGATATTTCACTCAACATAATTTTCTGGAGATTTGTTCAAGTTGACATATATATCAACACGTTTCATTTTATTGCTGAGTAGTATTCCATGATATGGATGTACCACAATTTAATCATTTACTTGTTGAAGAACATCTGAGTTGTTTCTAGGTTTTTGGTAATTATAAATAAAAAAATACATATAAACATTTATTTACATGTTTTTGTATAAACATTAGGCTTTATTTCTCTGGAATAAATGTCTAGAAGTGCAGTTGTGGGTCTTATGATAGTTGCATATACAGTATTTTAAGGAACTGACAAACAGGTTTCCAGAAAAAGTACTTATATCATTTTATATTTATACCTCTTAATAGGATTTTTCACAAAGCAAAAACCTTTAATCTTGAAGAAGCAAATTTATCAATTGTATATTTACCAGAATTGTGTATTTAGCATCAAGTCTAAGAATTCTTTAACTATCCCTAAGACATGAAAATTTTCTCCTACAATTCCCTAAAGTATTATAGTTTTATATTTTATATTTATACCCATGATCCATTTTAAATTAATTTTTTGTATAAGATGTGAGGTTTAGGTCAAGGTTTATTATTATTATTATTATTATTATTATTTGCCTATAAATGTTCAATTACTCCAATATCATTTATTGAAAAGGCTATCATTTCTCCATTGAATTGTTTTTGCACTTTTGTCAAAAATCAGTTGGACATATTTGTATGGGTCTATTAATGGGTTCTCTATTCTTTTCCATTTGACTATGTGTCTACCCCCACTTCAAGACTCAGTTTCACAAGTTTAGTATTTTCTTCTATGCATTTTATTATTTTAGGTGTCATATTTAGTTCCTTGATCCATTTTGAGTTAATTTTTCTGTATGGTGACAAATAAGTCATTTCAATCTTTTGCATGTGGCTTTGTAACATTCCCAGCACCATTTATTGAAAAGAATTTCTTTTCTCTCTTGTGTTTTCAATTCTTTTCTAAAAAAACATTTGCCGATATATATGTTTATTTCTGGGGTCTCATTTTTGCTCCATTTGTCTGGATGTATGTTTGTCTGCCAATATCATACTGTTTTAATTATTGTCACTTTGTAGCATTAGTTGAAGTCAGAGAATTGTGATACCTCCTGGCTTGTTCTTTTTTCTCAGGCTCATTTGGCAATTCAGGGTCTTTTGTGAGTCCATGCAAATCTGATAATTTTTTTTTCTATCTTTAAAAACTACCTTTGTGATATCGATGAAGATTGCAGTAAATCTGTATATCGCTTGGGGTAATATGGCCATTTTAACAATGTGATTCTTACAATCCATGAAAAGAAAATATCCATTTCTTTCTGTCTTCTTTAATTTCTTCTAATTTCTTGTAGTTTTCAGTATATAGGTCCTTTATGTGCTTCATTACGCTTATTCCTAGGTATTTTATCCTTTTTCTTGCAATTGCAAAAGAAATTGTTTTCTTCTCCATTTTTTTTAAATTTCATTTTTAGTATATAGAAACATAATGGATTTTTGTTCATTAATTTTGTATCCTGCAACTTTATTGTATTTGTTTATTGTTTCTAATAGTTTTTGGTGGTCTTTAGGGTTTCCTATATAGAGAATACATTGTCTGCAAAAAGTGACAATTTTACTTCTTTAGTTTCTATTTGAATGTATTTTATGTCCATCTCTTGCTTGGTTTCTCTGGCTAAGACCTCTTAAACTATGGTGAATAACAGTGGCGAGAGTGGAAATCCTTGTCTCATTGATGATCTTGAGGAAAAACATTCAGTTTTTTCACCATTGAGTATAATATTAGCTGAGAGTTTGACATATATGGTCTTTATTATGTTAAACTACTTCTCTTCTATACCATTTGGATTGTTTTAATCATAAATGGATGCTGTATCTTTTAAAATGCTTATATCTACACCTATTGATATGATCATATCATTTTTATCCTTTATTTTGTTAGTGTAGTGTATCACATTGATTTATTTGCATATGGTGAGCAACCCTTGCATCCCCGGAATAAATTCCGGTTAATCATTGTTTATCTTTTTACTATATTGTATTTATTTTGCTAGTATTATTTTGCTTTATTGAAAAATAATAGACAATTAATTGCTCATATTTCTATTGTACAATATAATGTTTTTTAAATTATAGTTGACATACAATAATATCTTCATTTCAATTGTACAGTATAGTGATTAGAGATCTATATAATTCATAAAGTGGTTACCTCACTAAATCTAGTACCCCTCTTCCCCCTTACATATTTATTACAAGATTATTAACTCTTTTCCTTTTCCTACACTTTATATCTCCATTCTATTGTGTAACTATCCATTTGCACTTCACAATTCCTTTGCCCTTTTTCTCCATCACCCCTATACTTCCTCCCATCTAGTAACCCTCAAAATATTCTCTGTATTCGTGAGTTTATTTCCATTGTTATTGTTGTTTATTTTATTCTTTAGATTCCACATGTACGTGAAATCATGCAATATTTGTCTTTCTCTTATTTCATTCAGTGCAATACCCTCTAGGTCCATTAAGGCAATATCTTTCTCCATCCTCCTTCTTTCAGGCTGTCTGTGTCTTTTAATCTTAAGTGAGTCTTTACTAAGCAGCATATATAGGGGTCTTGTTTTCTTATCCATTCAGCCACTCTATCTTTTGATTGGAGCACTTAATTCTTTTCCATTTGAGGTACTTGTTGATAAATATGTAGTTATTACCATTCTATATTCATATTTTTGATACATGTTTTCTTCTTTTTAAAGAAGTCCCTTCAACATTTCCTGTAATACTGGCTTGGTGTCGATAAATTCCGTTAGCTTATTTTTGTCTGGGAAGCTCTTTATTTGCTTTGAATATTTCATGCCAGCCCCTTCTGGCCTGCAAAGTTTCTGTTGAGAAATCAGCTGACAGTCTTATGGGAGCTCCCTTGTAGGTAACTAGGTGCTTTTCTCTTGCTGCTTTTAAGATTTTTTTCTTTGTCTTTAACCTTTGGCATTTTAATTATGATGTGTCTTGGTGTGGGCCTCCTTGGATCCCTGATTTTTGGAATTCTCTGAGCTTCCTGGGGTTTTCTGTCCATTTCCTTCACCAGGTTAGGGACATTTTCCATCATTATTTCTTCAAATGGCTGTTCAACATCTTGATTTTCTTCAGTTACGCCGAAGAAATGAATATTGGGAGCCTTCATAGTATCCCATATCCTCCCTAAATTATTTTTATAGTCTCGGCATCTTTTTTCTTGCCATTCTGATTGAGAGTCCTTGGCTCCCCTATCTTCTATATCAGTGGTTCGATCCTCTTTTTTATCCACTCTGTTGATTCCCTCTAATATACTCTTCATCTCAGATAATGTGTTTTTCATTTCTGACTGGTTCCCTTTTACAATTTTCATTTCCATTTTTATGTTTTTTACATCTTTGTTAAAGTTCTCACTGAGTTCATCTTTACTTCCCCAAAGTTCATTGAGCATCTGTATAACCAGTGTTGAGTTTTCTGCATTGTTTGGCTCCATTTTTCCTGGATCTCTATTCTGTTCTCTCATGTAGTTTCTGCATCTTTTGTCTTCCCATTTTGGCTGCTTTTCCTTGTCTGTTTCTATGTACTAATCAAAGCTCCTAAGTCTCCCAGTCTTATCAGCATGGCTTTGTATAGTAGATGTCCAGCAGCACAGTCCTAAGAGGGGTTCAATTGCAGGCCAAATTTAGCCCAATCTGTGCTCCTCCAGGACTATGTGTTAAGATTCAGCAAGCAGTCCACAGATGTTGTGCATATAGTTGCCTCAAAAGGTCACACCAGAAGATAAGGCCAACTGTCACCAGTGTGTCTTGGCTCTGCTCAGCAAGGAGAACCAGACTCACCAAGGACACAACTGGATGTGGCTTGGGTGAGGCTGCGAGTTGAGGAGGTGGAGTTTCAGGAAATCGTCTGGGCAGGGCAACCTCCGTTATCCAGTTTGATGTCTTTGCTATGGTAGTGGCTTCCTCCTCACACTGAGAGGTGGGAGGGCTCAACAGAGGAATAATGTATACCACCGGCACTTCTGCCCAGGAGAGATCCTTGCATCCAGACATCACTCTGACAACTCAGTGTCTCCCTGGTGTCCTCTGAGCAGCCCATCCGGTGCTGGTGCTCAGAGTGAGCAGATCTGCTACTGCAAAAGTTTGGTCATGAACATGGCCCCTTTAAGAGGTGTCCACAGCTGCTGGCTGAAGCATCCTCTGTCCCACTCAGCCACTTGTGACTGGGCAGCCTCGTGCCTTCGACCCTCCTACCTTCTACTGTTGCAGATTGATTAATTATTGTCTCTGTAGTTGTAGTGCTTCTGGTCATCTAGATCCCAGGCAATTTTGCTTGCTGTTTGCTCCATGTTTTTGTCACAACTTTGATTTGGTCACAAGAAGAATGAACAAAGCCTCTATCATCTACACCATTTTGCCCCCATTCTTGTTTGCTAGTATTTTTGTTAAGAATTTTTTTATGTATATTCATCAGAAATATTGATCTGTAATTTTTGTTGTTGTTGTTTTGGTATCTGGGATATGTTAGTCTCTTAAAATGAATTAGGAAATATTGTCTGTTCATGTTTTTGAAATTATTAGAGAAATATAGGTATTAAGTCTCGTGTGAGTATTAAGTAGAATTTTCTAGTGAAGCCATCTGATCCTAAACTTTTGCTTTTGGGGAGGTTTTTGATGACTGTTTTAATTTCCTTATTTCAATTTTCCAATTTTTTACAACTCTGTCTAGGAAAGTTATATATTTCTAAGAACTTGTTTATTTCTTCTAGGTTATTGAATTTGGTGGTGTGTAGCATTTCATAATATTCTTGTGTAGTCCTTTGTATTTCTGTGTTGTCTGTTGTAACTTCATTCATTTCTGCTTTTGTTTACTTGAGTCTTTTCTCTATTTTCCTTAGTGAGTTTAGCTAGAGGTTTATAAATTTTATTAATCTTTTCAAAGGTCCAACTCTTTGTTGCATTAACTTTTATTGCCATTTGTTTTCTTTTTCATTTAATTCTTCTTAAAATTGTATTATTTCCATCTTTCTACTGACTTGGACTTTGTCTTTTTTTTTCTAGTTTTTTTAAGTAAAACATTAGGTGGTTTATTTGATATTTTTGTTTTGTCAAGGTAGGCCTGTAATGCTACAAACTTCCCTCTTATTACTGCTTTTGCTACATTCCGAAAGTTTTGATACATTGCATTACAATCCTTATTTGTCCTTATTTGTCTCTATGTATATTTTAATCTCTTCTTTTATTCTTCTTTGATCCAGTCATCTTTTAGTACCACATTGTTTAATTTCCACATATTTGTGGTGTTTTTCAGCTTTTTTTTTTTTTTTGCAATTGATTTCCAGTTTCAAAGCACTGTGACCAGAAAATATGCTTGGTACGATATCAATCTTTTAAAATTTGTTGAGACTACTTTTTTGTCCCAACAAATGGTCTATCCTTGAAAATATTTCATGTGCACTGGAGAAAATGTATAATGGTGTTTTGGGGTGAAAGGGTCTATAAATATTGATTAAGTCCATTTGGTCTAATTTATCATTTAAGGCTGATATTTTCTTATTGATTTTCTGTTGATGGTCTGTCCATTGCTGTCAATGGATCATTTAGGTTCCCTACTATAATTGAATTTTTGTCATTTTTCCCTTTAGTTCTATTAGTATTTGTTTTATATATTTTGGTGCTCCTAGATTGGGTGCACACATATTAATTATGTTATGTCTTATTGATGTATTATCCCCTTTATCATTATAAAATGACCATCTTTGTCTCTTGTTATCTTTTCTTATATTAAAGTCTTTTTTGTGTGATGTTAGTAAAGCTACACCCCCTTTTCTCTGGATGCTATTTCCCTTGAGTATCATTTTCTACCACTTCACTTTGAGTCTACATTTGTCTTTGCAGCTGATATATGTCTTCTGAAGGCAGCATATGATTGGGATTGGTTTTTGTATCCATCCTGCTACTCTGTGCCTTTTTATTGGCGAGTTCAGTCCATTTACATTTAGAGTGATTAGTAAAGCCATTTTATCTTTTTTTTTTTTACTAGCTCTATTTCTCCATTATTTCTTTCCCTGTGTGTTTCTGTCTGTTCTTTTAATTTGGTGGTATGATATGATATTTCCTATTTTTTTAAATGTTATGTATCTCATTTCTAGATTTTTGTTTTGTGGTTACCATTAGGTTTATACAATAAAAGTTTCATACATACAATATTCCTTTTTTTTTTTCTGATTGCATCTTATCTCCATTCACCTTTGCAAGGTCAGAGCTTTCAACCCTCCCCTTTTAAGTTTTTGTTGTCACAAATTATCTCTTTTCATGCTGCACATTCATTTCCAAATTGCAATAACTATTGTCTTCTTTTTTAAAAAATTATTTTACCTTTCTTAATTTTTACATTATATTTAAGTGTTTAGTACCCTATTCTGAACAAAAATTCCAATTTCCTACTTTCTCTGTCTGTCATCTTTCTCACAGCTTAGTATCTTTTGTCCTGTTCCAAGTGGAAGACATCTTTCAACATTTCTTATAATGCAGGTCTTGTCATGGTCACTTCTCTCAGCTTCTATATGTCTAAAAAAATCCTTTATTTTTCTTTCATGTCTAAGGGGAAACTTTTCTGGATATATTATTTTTAACAGAGGATTTCTGTTATTCAATAATTTAAATATGTGATTCCAATATCTCCTACCTTGTAGGATTTCTGCTGAAATCTGATGGTAATCTAATGGTTTGTTTTGTTTTGTTTTGTTGTTCTGTTTTGTTTTTTATAGGTTACTGTCTTCTTTTCTATGGCTGCCTTAAGAATTCTTTCTTCATCATTAATTTTTGACAGCTTTAATATAATGTATCTTGGGAAAGGACTTTCTGAAATCAGCTAAATAGGTGTTCTGTTAACTTCTTGGATTTAGTTATTTCCATATATTTGTGAAGTTCTCATTGATTATTAGTTTTTAAAAGCTCTCTGTTCACTTTTTTCTGGTATACCCATTATTCTTATATTGCTCTTTCTAATGGAGTTAGATAGTTCTGATAAACATCTTTCATTTTTATCATTATTCTTGATTCTCTCACTTCTTCTTCCTGAATTATTGCTAGATTTCTATCTTCGGCATCACAAATTCTTTTCTCTTTCTGTTCTTCTCTATTTCCTAATCTCACTAGTTTATTCTTCATCTCATTTATTAAGCTCTTCAATTCCAGAATTTCTGTTTTGTTTGTTTGTTTCAGTCTCTTTAATGAAGTACATTTTTGTTCATTGATTTTATTTCTGAGCTCATTGAATTCCGTTTCTGAAGTTTTCTGTATTTCATTGAGTTTTTTCAAATCTGCAACCTTGAATTCTCAGTCATTTAAATCAAATTCTTCCATGTCTTTAAGTTTATTTTCTGGAGATTTTATTTTCTTTCTGAATTTCCTTGTTACCTTGATTATTCATTTTGCTTGAAAGATTATTTCTTTGCCTAGACATTTATGGGAATAAAATCTTCCTTTATTCCTTTGTTAAATTTCTTTATTAAAAACTTTTAAGTTTTTGACTTTTCACTTTTTGGTAGGGTGATAAGTAGAGGTCTTTCTTTTGTTTTCTAGTAGGTAATGCTGAAGGATCAGTTTTCATTTTTCCTTACTCGCACTACTGTGGTTTTAATGATCTCTGTAGAGTGGTATCTCTTTGGCTGTGAAAATGTCCTGTATTACCCCCGGAGGTTGTTTTGGTCTTGGGGCAACAACCATGTGGTGGGAAGTGGTGGGCTATGGGTTTCCTGGCCTGTGTGCTCTCAGTTGCAAATGCTTATAGCCAGAAACAAAACCACTTTGTCTAGATTTACCCAGCTGCCTCTGTCTGGCTCCACCATGTTGAGTAGGGAAGAGATGTGTCAAGGGAAGTGGATTTGTGCATCTGCGGCTCTGTTCTTTCTAGTGGATTTAGCTGCAGTGAGTATAAATGGAAAGATCTTTCTGTCCTTTTATGATCTTCCAAGTGAAGATTTTACTTCTGTATAGGCCACAGGAGGATGCGGTGGGTAGTTTGCCTAGTGGGGGTTGCACCCCAACCGCACTGCTATCACCTCCTGTTGGGCTGCAGCAGGCACCAGCCTGTCTGTGGCTCCTATATCTGTCTTTTCTCATTCTTTCTGCCCTGTTTTCACCAATAAACTCAACTTCAGTTGTTTCAATGTGCAGATCTCAGAGATGTTTGTTTATCGATCAGGAAATCATTTGTTGAATTATAGCTGTGCAATTTGTTGACATTTGTTTTCATTTCAAAGTATCCATCATCTGGCCTTGATGAATAGGATCTTAATAGCTTAACCAAGGAAATACGAAAATAGTCATAGAAAGCAAAGACCTTGCACAGGTGGCAAGGATAGTGTCACTCCAGTCTCCCACAAAATTATAAACTGTCCCAAGTCACAAACCCACTAATTTATGGCATCTGGCAGGCACTACTTGGAGTGGAATATTTTTTAGTACTAATATCAACGAAGGTTAGCATGACACAGAATCATTATTGGCTAAGGCCTGTTATGACAAGCTCCTCTGAGAGTTGGCATGTCTAAACAAAGAAAACTAATAAGCCTTTCATGGGTTAACCAAAGCTTGGAACTCCAGTCTATTCAACCCACCACCAGATGCACCCCAGTAAGTATACCTTCCTGATGGTGAAAGCCTGAGAAAATAGTGTTACTGGTCATAAAGGCCAAGCAATCAGAACATATAAGAAGATGAAAGGAGAGACAATAGACAGTTAAGAAAAAAATTTAAAAAAACAGAATTAAGAAAACCCATGAATATTCATATTAAATAACCAATGCTGCTAAGCCCAAGAAACTATTTTCTCCTGCTAATTTAAATTTAGAAAAGGGAAAGAAGTACTCCCACAACTCTGCATCCACCAAATTCTGCAGGTAGAGATCCAGGAGTTTGACTTTGCAAGAATTCTTACCTTTGCCAGAATGTTAGAAGTCCCATGATCTGTTGAAGCAACTTTGAGGTGAGCAGTGCCCAGCTAGTGAGGAACATTGCTTGTTGCACCAGCTGTGGTGGAGGAAGAAAGCTTCCTGTACCTTGAAGGTTCTTTAGTCTCCTTTAATAATCAAATAAACATGAGAGATTAGAAAGAGAAAATTACTAAGTTTAATTACATACATATTAGAGGAACCCCACATATATGAAAAGTGTAGATATAGAAAATGAGGTATACACGATGATGAACTAGGGGTAAGATAAGGTACCCTGGTGCTTCAGAAGGTGATTGCAGGGAGAGCACATATTCAATAATCAGTAGTTTGCCCAATCATACAGATAGATTATCTCTGATACTCTCTGAATATGAACAGGGCCTCTAAATCAAATCGAACGGGAGAGGCAAAAGTTCCTCTTGAGCTCACAGAGTTCCTGTTGCCTTTAGCTCAAAATAATCTGCATACCTCTGAGGTACATCTTAGAGTGGCTCATCCTTAACCCCTACAATAGAGTGTATACAGACAAAAAAGAGATGACAGATTTTGTTTTGTAAATCACTGTCAAAACAAGAACAGAAAAAGCTGAATGTTTCTGTCTATAAAACCCAGCACATTCTTCTCAAAATAAAATCACCCACCAGTTGTACTTCCCTGCATTGGAAAAGCTTTGCTCTCAGTGTGAGTCAAATGTTCTCTGCTTTGATTCAGCCCTTTTTACTATCAGCTGGTGACATTTTTCTAGAAGATGAATGTCCTACACTTCAGCAACCTATGGGGCTCTTTGTTAATTAAAAGGGGTCAAGAAGGACTTATGAATTTCTCAGAGACTTGGCAGAAGCCCAGGCAGAACACCTCACAGGACAGGCTTCCTGAGTAGACAAGAAATCTTTGCTGGCCTTAGACCTAAGGGTGCCAATAACTGGTGGTCTGAAAGCTCTGCCAGGTAAATATAGGAACATTGTCACCTTACAGCAAGAAGGCATGGTGTGATAAGAGCATCACAAATGGTGGCTACAGGTTAAAGTTTCAAACACAGAAGCACACACCTCAAGGCACAATTTGCAAACTGTTTTTTTCATATGTAAAATTGCTGTAAAAATGAGGCTGTCATAGCTATGAAATGAGATTATTTGTATCACATACTCAGCAAATCACAAAGCACAGAGCAGCTCATGGACAGTGTTAAAAGCACAGATTGGGTGGAACATTTGTGTTCTAGCCCAGGCTGTGAAACTTAATTGTGTAACCTAGGATAAGTTCTTCAGGTGGGAGACTAGGGCTATGAGGATTACCAGCATTTTAATGGTGGAGGTAGAGAGGTAAGCTTGAGTTCAAATGTGAATGAAAGATCAATAATAAAAGCATTTATGAAGCATTGAATCTGTACACCCTCTAGGAACTTCACATACAGACTTTCATTTCTCTCTCAGGGTATGTCCAGTGGAAGAAAGTTCTCACATTGATAACTGTCTTTATACTTGAGTCCACCTTGCTTCCATGTTTTCTACAAACTACAGTCCTGAGAAGGCCACCAGCCAAAGTACCTGAAACAGGAAAAGTCCTTGGGCATGTAGGACAGTTCAACACAGTTCCACGCGGCTTCTTGAGCATAGGAGCACCACTCCCATTTTCACACCTACTTTATTCTCTTTTTTCTCCATGCCTGTTCTCCCACTCTCTATTAATCCCATTTCCTGCAAACATTGCAAGAGAGATAAGCAATGCAGAAGTTCCTTTGCTTCTCCTTCCTGCCTGGGGTTTGTCTCTCCTAGGAGAACTATTCTAAGTACAAATACATTTAGCTAATTTCCCACCTGACAGGAGCTGCTGGAAAGCATAAAAAGTGGATTGTCTCATCAGAGTCATTTGTCACAGGGAATAAACAACCAAGCGGGAGAAAAATATGTTAATTTGTCCAAAAAAAATGTGTCTCTCAATTAATTATGGTTGCAAACGGAGTTTTATATAGCCGCTCATATATTCATCAATTCATTTATTTATTCACTCATTCAACACATACTTAGAAAGTATCAGACCATGTGCGGGGCACTGTAAACACTAAACCAAAAGGGAGGTCTATGTAATGTAGGAGGAATTTCACAGAGCTTGGGTACCAAATTGTCTTAGGTTTAAATTTAAATTCAATACTTATTGAATAGCCTGGAATAAGCTACTTGACATCTCTGAGTCTTAATTTCTTCACATGTAAAATGGGAATAATAAAAGCTACCATCCAGATATTTTACAGAATAAATGTGTCAAATATCTACACGGTATCTGGGGGTCAATAAATAGAAACTGCTATTATTGTCAACCGCTTGATCTCTACCTACTCTAAAGAAGAAATAGGCTGCTCCAAGGAAACCAAAACGAATAAGTCAGGACTAGCATTTGCTATAATAACCTATTATTTCACAGAACTTCCTTTCTAGAATGAAAGAGGAAAAATAAAAAAGTTGGGAGACAGTCACAAGACAGAAACTCAATACTTTTAGTACCATGCATGAATAGGTTATCCTTTCTCTTACATCTTCCAGCAACCATCACTCTCAATATTCTACTATCTATTACTTAGCTTTGTCAGCCTGAACAAATGAATGTTTGGGGTACTGTGGGGAGTACCCCATTCACATAGACGGGTAAAAAAAGCAGTCAGAGTCAGAGTATACCACAAGTGAAGCATAAATCAGCAAAGTGGAACTATGACTATAAAGGCAAGTGTACCCAGGGATATATAAATGGGACAACATCACATCTACTCCAATGGGTCCTGAATTCAGCACACAAACATGTTTTTAAAATAATATCATTAATGTACCAGTGAAGTGAGATAATCTTTGAGTGTTCATTATATGCTAGTCTTTATATTAGCATTTTAATTCTATTCTATTATGTAACTCAACAGCTCTATGAGCCATTATTATTTTTATTTTACAACTGAAGGCACAGAAGGATCAGAGGTGTTGAGTTACCTGCCTGAAGTCATACGGTTGGTGAAGTGAGTGATCATAGAGATTTCTGACTCCAGACCAGGGTCTTTGCTTCCATATTGTGGACTCTTCCATGGATGGTCATTCTGTTTTACTGGGAGAGTGGGAAAGGGATCTTCTTAGTACTTTACACATTGCAAACATACCTCTTGATTTGAGAAAAAGAGGTGACTTCTCTTATACAAATAAGTCGGTGCTATAATTTTGAACTTAGCTGCTACTTGTTTGCAGTGTTCGGGCAGAAATGATTCTTAGAAAATGCCTCACAAAGAGCTGTAGCCATCTGATGTGTGTAAAAATACCTAATATTCCATGAATCCTGGTTGTTGTTTAAAATTCGTTCTTTGATGCCTTTTTTACTTTACTAAAAAGGATGAATTCCTAATCCTACTTAAAAATGATTGAAATTTTATACTGCTATATGTTACTGCCTGAGATAAATTGGTTACCTTCCACATTCAATGTATGAACCAGCATTGTTTAGGCCAAAGAAGCATCCTCACACTAGATCTGATTTAATCTATACACAAATTCTCTGGAGCAGGCACTGCCTCTCCACTTTACACATGAGGAAGTTGAGGCTTATAGGGGTTGAACCTCTTCCAGAAGACCTCATATTTCATCAAGTAATAAATTTGAGTTTGAACCCAGGATTGACTCTACTACCACACAATCTTCCTTTATACATACCTGTTGTTTTTTTATTGGAAATTTCTGAAAAAGGCTCAGTTCCTTGATGTTTTATAAATATCATTAAGCTTGACCTAATTCATAATTATAACTCTTGCCTAGTCATGATGACAATAATCAGTCTGGCCACACTTCTGGTGAAGCCATTGTTGGGAGGTACATCCCACCTCATCTTTCAGGACCTATGAAAAAACTATAAACATTTTACTTTTGCTAAAAATCAAAGGAATGTTACATACAGTAGCATGTTTTTCCAGTCTGCAGGCTGGGGGTCCACAACAACTGTTATAACAAGGCCTTCTTTTCTTTGCATCCTCAAAACAGGTTTCAAAAGCTTGTATCCCAAGAGTAACAAGACTTCCTTTTCTTTTAATTTTGACTCAGTGTGGGGCAGGATCTGGCCACCTTACTTATCTGGGGTGCTGACAATCACTACTGCTGCTGTCTCTGGAATATAGATTGATATACACCCACCAATTCTTGTTCCCATGGGGCTTTACTGAGGCATGGATCCCAGGGAGCCCTCTGCTCCAGTGGTTTATTCCCCGGAGCTACCCAAAGAGACTGTGTGCCCTAGAAAGCACTGATGTTTTATTTGGTTAATTGAGTCTATACTTGCCTTCCTTGTAACAGAGACCGTCTTGGCTAACAATTCACCAGATTGCTGTCCTCAAGTAATAGATTTTCTTTCAGAGTGAAGAAAAATAAAATAAATGAGATAAATGACTTCATAGGGTGAGTCAGCAGGTAAAGGAATGAAAGACAGCTGGCAGGTTCCAGCCCTGACTCATCAAGGAGGCAGCCCCCTGCTATAAAAATGGGCTGGAACTGGACTCCATACCTCGGGTATCTACTTCATCCCATACTCCCTACCTCTCTACAGATACAGACCTGTTTGCTGAATTCGAGGGCTTCTTCTCCTTGCTCATGTTTCCTTTGTCTACTCCTACATTTTATGGTAGAGAAGGTTTTTTTTTTTTTTTTTTTTTAGGCAAAACCAATCCATTTAGCTTTATTTTCTCCCTATTCTCTCAAAAACAATAATTCCCCAATTTTTTGTTTTGCCATAGTGTGCATATACAGGCAGTAAAAAGCATGAGCTATTTGGAATGGGCAGCCTTGCCCCACAGTTTAGTTCCATCAACACTTATCAGACAGCCTTTTAAAGCCAGGCCCTATCCTTTGTTTAGCCATGTAGAGGAGCATTAGGTGCAATTACAGCCAAAAGAGAATGCATAGGCTAAAGTGAATATCTTAGCCAGCATAGGCTACTCTAACAAAATATCACAGGCTGTGTGGTTTAAATAAGAGAAACTTATTTTTCACAATTATAGAGGCTAGAAGTCTAAGATCAGGGTGCTAGCACGATCAAGTCTGATGGGACCCCTCTTCTTGGCTTGTAAATGACTACTTTTTCACTGTGCTCTCACATAGTAGAGAGAGAAAAGGAAGTTCTCTAGTGTCTCTTTTTATAAGGGCACCAATTCCATCATGTAGGCCCCACCCTCATGATCTCATCTAATCCTAATTAAGAAGACCTCATCTTCAAATACCCTTATATTTGGGGTTAGAGATTTAGCATATGAATTTTATAGGCCCATTTTTCATCCACATCTGTAGAGTTAACTTTTATGATTAGCAGTCAGACCTTGGCTCATGGAGGATGGGGACCATGTTTCAATCACCACTAAGTAACTTCACTACCTAGCACAACTCACAGCAATCATCTGAGTTAGAAGATATTATTATCATTTTGTGAATAGGCACTGAAGATAAGCAAGATTAAGCAGTGTTGCATAACTAATGAGTGGTTCAGCCACATTTTTCCTTCTTTGAAACCACTTTGCTAAAATATACTCGAGTATACTATCTGTTCTGTGAGAAGAGGCCTATAATTACTGCATCTCCTTCTCTTAGGGTTTCAAGAAGACATTAGCATAGAAAAGGTTCAAAGAGTTTCTGCAAGAAAGACCTCACTTACTTTTGTTTAGCCCAGAACTGCTCAACCCCTGAACACACAGACCTTATAACATCAAATACACCTTAAAAGACCAAACCAACATCCTGCTGTTTCCCACACACACCCGGTGAAAGGCTGTTTCTCTGGGAAAAGAGTTCTCTGCTCAGTAAGCTTGAGAAGAACAACTCAGTAATTGACTGGAACAAAAGCCAAGGAGACAGTCCGTCAAGTCCAAGCATCCATGCTGAGCAATGGGTTTACACCAGAGCCATTAACCAGATGTAGGTGGTCCAATTTAAGTTTAAATTAACTAAAATTAACTAAAAAAATTTTTTTTGGCCAATCAACCATATTTCAAGTCTACAAAAGCCAGATATAGCTAGTGACTACCATATTTGGCAAATTAGATACAGAACATCAGCATTATGGCATAAGTTCTTTTGGACAGGCTAGCATGCACATTTAATACCTAATGGTATGGAAATACCATTAGATATGGAAATGAATGATTGCTTGATAGAATTGGCCCACTGGATGGGCTGTTAAGACTACAGTCTCTATCCTAAATGACCATCCTTAAGCATGGGCAAAAGCTTAAATACTGGCTTATTTTTTGTCTCTGAAAAAGGAATTATTGCCTGTATTTTCTTACTTCTTATGGGTGTTGGAAATAAAATGAGATTATATATAGAATTTGGATTCTTTTATCTTTCTAGCTAAAATTCAAAAGTATTATGTGTCTCTGAGCACTAAGCTTTCTTCACATTTAGAAGCATAAATATTCAGATATCTATGAAATCCTTTTTGAATAAAGACATACACTTATATGTAATGACTTTGAAAAATCTCACTGTATTTTATTGGCTCCATTATCAAAATGATGCTCTTATAGCTATCTTGCTTACCATTACCAGAAAAAAATTCCTAAAATATTAATTTCCTATGTCCTCCTTTACTCAAAACCACCAATGTCTCCCTTCTGTGTTTAATTGTGATTCCTCATTATTCACACCTTCCAGTCATCAATGCAGTCCTCCCACATCTCTGTCCCACTCCCTACCTTCAATTAGACTCTCCAACTCTCAGCACTCAGCCTCTTTAATAAATAACTTAACAAAGCACAGAGTCATGAACTGTCTGCTCTTAGAGGAACAGTAATGATCAAGAATAGGAGGGTAAACTGAGGCCACATTTACACTCCTGTGCCTTTGTTCACAGCTCTCACACTTGTTATATTTTTCAAATTTATCAGGCTCCACACAGAGTGTGTCTGGAAACAGAAAAGTCTGAAAGAAATAAGGCCATGTTTTTTTCTCATTTTTCTTCCAAAAATGCCTTATCAAAATGTACAAGTTTGCTAAGCATCAGCTTTCTCAGCTCTAAGAGGTAACATGTGTTTGCATCTATTCTAAGCCATCTTTCATACACTTCAGATCAATAACCCAAACTTTCTTTTCTCATGTCCCTTTATCACATGTAATTCTCAGTGAATTATCTTGCCCTTCCATGTAAAGTCTGAGACTCAGCCTGGTTTTCAAGGCCTTACATTATCTGCCTCTTCAGGCTCATTTCTACTACTTCTTGTACCTGAAATTCCAGCAAGGGTGCTTATTGTCCCTGGGTGAGTCCCAAAGCCATCACTCGGTTCTTCCTCTAAAACATACTGACCATTCTTCTCCTTTGTATCTCTACCTCCAGTTTTGAGGTTTTCATTTGCTTGCTTTTATACTCAGAATAAAAACCAAACATCCTGCCATGCCTTTAAAGCCCTCCATGGCTGGGTCCATTAGCTTCATCAGACTCATGCCATGCCACTCATTATTTGCTTGATCGTGAAGGCATAGCCCCACTAACCTTTCAGTCCTTTACTGAGCTAAGCTGTTATGACCCCAGACCCTAAATATTTCCTGACAAGGAAGCTCTGACCCAGTCCCTCTCACTCACAGCACTGTGCTGTACTTCACTTACAGCAGCATCACTGCATGACATTGTTCATTCTTTCATTTGTCCGGAGTGTGAGTCAACCCCAAGTCAAAGCTACAATAATTCTGAGAACGGTCTATTGTGATCTTTGCTCTATACAAGACCAGCACAAGCACAAACTGAGTGCTCAATAAAGGCATGCTCAATAATTGAATGGTCATAGAAAGAGTAGAAAGTTCATTTAAAAATTATTTTTTTTATGTAATAATTAAGGATTTTATCCTTATCCCAAGTGTGACAGTCATCACACCATGTAACTTATCTGTGGATCTCATATACTGTGAGCCTACTAAGTTGAGACAATGTTCTGGTCATGTGTACATTCACACTGACTGCAGTGCCTGACATAAAAAAAAATGCACATGCATAAAAATAAAAGTACCAAACAAGATAAGAATTGAAAAAATTGACAATTTTTAAAAGTTCTCTTGGGGTCAAGATGGCAAGCTAAGTAAAAGCAGGGTTCATCTTCTTCTATGACTGCATTAAAATTACAACCAAATTATAAAACAAACAACTTGGAGGACCACCTGAAGTTTAGCTGATTATAACCTATGTATCAAGGATATGAAGAAAAAGCCACACTGAAACTGGTAGGAGGGGTAGAGATGTAAAGTGGGTTGGTCCTGCACTTGTGCATGGTAATTGAGCACTGAAAAGGAGATCGTGGCTGCAGAGTCTTCCTGAAGGAATGAGGGGCCCTGGCCTCCACAAGTTCTCCCCAGCATAGGTGTCTAGCCCTAGGAAGAGGAATTCCCACAAAATTTCACTGTAAAAAACAGTGAGGTCTCCGGCCACCTGGGTGATATATAAAGAATCTAAACACCCAGACATTCCCTTAAAAGGCCCATTCTCACTCTCTTGCAGACACTCATCCTGGGCACTGTGCAGGGTCAGCAGCTTGGGAGGCACAAGAGACATACAAGCAAAGACTGAGTTCTATGGCACCTGGGAAAAAACTGGAGGGACAGCTAACATTGTTCCTTTGTTGGGCCCTCCTCCAGGGCAGTCTGCAGATGGGTGGTCTCAACAGGTACATTTTCTAAGATAGACCACATGTTGGACTACAAAAAAAAAAGTCTCAATAAATTTAAGAAGATTAAAATAAAATAAAGTGTTTACCACAATGTTATGAGACTAGAAATCAACTACAAGAAAAAAACTTTCAAACACACAAACACATGGAGGCTAAAAACATGCTATTAAACAATGAATGGGTTAACAAGGAGATCAAAGAAGAGATCAAAAGATACTTTGAGATATATTTAAAAAACATAATGGCTCAAAATCTATGAGACACAGTCCTAAGAGGGAAATTCATAGCTATACAGACCTACTTCAAGAAATAAGAAAAATCTTGAGTGAACAATCTAACATTACAGTTAAAAGAACTAAAAAAGAGCAACAGACAAAACCTAAAGTGAGTAGGAGAAAGTAAATAATAAAGATCAGAGTGGAAATGAATGAAATAGAGTCTAAAATTAATTACAAAGATCAATGAAACCAAGAGCTGGTTCTTAGAAAGAATAAATAAATTGATAAAACTTTAACCAGACTCATCAAGAAAAAAAGAAAGAAGAACCCAAATAAATAAAATCAAAAATGAAAGAGGAGAAGTAACCATGGACTCCAAGAAATACAAAGGTTTATAAGAAAATACTATGAGCAATTACATGCCAACAAATTAGACAATCTGGAAGAAATGGATACATTTCTAGAAACATACAATCTCCCAAGACTGAGTGAAGAAGAAACAGAAAATTTGAACTGATTACCACAAATGAAATTAAAACAATAATCAAAAAAATTCCAACAAACAAAAGTCCTGGACCACACACCTTCATAGGTAAATTTTACTAAATATTCAAAGAAGAAGCAATATCTGTTCTTCTCAAACTATTTCAAAAAGTTCAAGAGGAGGGAAGGCTCTCTAATTCTTTTTATGAGGCTACCATTATCCTGATTGCAAAACCAGGCAAATACAAGGAAAAAAACAAAAAAAAAGCCAGAACTATCCCTGATGAATGCTGATGCAAAAATCCTCATTGAAATATTACCAAACCGAATTCAGCAACATATTAAAAATATACAGCATGATCAAGCTGGATTTATTCCTGGGATGCAAGATTGGTTCAATATTCACAATTAATATGATATACCACAATAACATATTGAAAGATAAAAATCATATGATCATATCAATAGATGCATAAAGAGTATTTGACAAAATCCAGCTTCCATTTATGATAAAAAATAACTCTCAGGAAAGTGGTAATAGAATGAACATATCTCAACTTAATAAAGGCCATATATGACAAACCCAAAGCTAACATCATACTCATTGAAGAAAACCTAAAATTGTTTTCCTCAAGATTGAGAACAATACAAGAATGACCACTTTCACCACCTCTATTCAGCATAGTATTGAAAGTCCTATCCACAGCAATCAGATAAGAAAAAGAAATAAAAATCATCCAAATTGGAAAGGAAAAAGTAAAACTCTCATTATTTGCAGATGACATAATACTATATATAAAGAACCACACAGAGTGTAGGTATAACATTGTAGGTGTAAAGATTCTACATAGAGACTGTTAGAATTAATAAATAAATTCAGTAAAATAGCAGAATACAAAGTTACTATTCAGAAGTCAGTGCATTTTTATACACCAATGATGAACTATCAGAAAGAAAAATTTTAAAAACAATCCCCTTTATAATTGTATCAAAAACAAAATACCTAGGAATCAAATAACCAAGGAAGTAAAAGACCTGTTCTCAAAAATTAAACATCATTGAAAAAAGAAATTGAAGAAGATATGAAAAATGAAAGCACGTGGGTAGAAAAAGTCAACATCATTAAAATGGCCATACTATCCAAAGTAATTTATAGATTCAATGCAATATCAATCAAAATACCAAAATTTTTCAGATAACTAGAACAAATGATCCAAAAATTTATATGAAACCATAAAAAATCCTGAGTAGACATGGCAAAAGTTTTTGTACAGTAAAGGAAACCATCGACAAAACAAAAAGACAACTTACTGAATGGGAGAAGATACATCTGACAAGGGATTGATAGCTACAACTTATAAAGAACTCATGCAAATCAACAACAACAACAACAACAACAACAAGAATCCAATTAAAAAATGGGCAGTGGTTCTGAATGGACATTTCTCCAAAGAATACATACAGATGGCTGTTACACATATGAAAAGATACTCAACATCACAAATCATCAGAGTAATGCAAATTAAAACTACAATGTGATATCACTTCACATTTGTAAGATTGGCTACCATCAATAAATCAAACAACTGTTGGCAAGGACATAGAGAAAAGGAAACTCTCGTACACTTTTGGTAGGATTGCAAATT
The DNA here is from genome assembly GCF_000325575.1 of Pteropus alecto. Taxonomy (NCBI): domain Eukaryota; kingdom Metazoa; phylum Chordata; class Mammalia; order Chiroptera; family Pteropodidae; genus Pteropus; species Pteropus alecto. The sequence goes on along the minus strand of NW_006432450.1, from coordinate 71,443 downwards.
TCTACAGCTACTATGGAAACTACTTTATAATTCAGCAATTCCACTTCTGGATATTTTTCCTCAGAAATTCAAAGCACTGGTTCATAAAGACCTAAGTGTCTCCAAGTTCACAACAGCACTATTCACATAAGCCGATATATGAAATCAATCTTAGTATCCATCAATAGATGATTGGATAAAGAAGTAATGGTACCTATATATAATGGAATATTACTGAGCCATTAAAAATGAAATCTTACCATTTGTAATGACATAGGAAGTAAAAGACTTGTTCTCAAAAATTAAACACCATTGAAAAAAGAAATTGAAGAAGATATGAAAAATGAAAGCACGTGGGTAGAAAAAGTCAGAATAGAGGGTATTATGCTAAGTGATGTCATAATAAAAGTCATAATAGAGGGTATTATGCTAAGTGATGTCAGTCAAACAGAGAAAAATAAATACCATATGATTTCTTCTATATTCAGAATCTAAGGGAAAAAAAGAAATTAACAAACTAAATGAAAACAGACTCACAACTACAGAGAAGATAATGGTGATTGCTAGAGGAGAGGGAGTTGAGAGGCTGGGTGAAAAAGGTGAAAGGATGAAGTACAAATTAGTAGTTACAACACAATCACAGAGATATATAATATAGCACAGGGTATATAGTCGATATTATTGTAATGTCAGTGTGTAGTGACAGGTGCTAGAGTTATCAGGGGGATGATTTTATAAATTATATAAATGTCTAACCATTGTACTGTATACTTTAAACTAATATAAAATAAATAAAATTAAATTTTAAAAATGGATATACACA